>NW_028279348.1:0-330654 GCF_059751315.1 Micrasema longulum
GACAGGTCATAAGCGGATGTAGATGCCTAGACTTCCATATTAAATGTTCTTCATTTCTGTTGTAATATGTTAATATAAACAACTCCCCAGGGAGTTGAATCCAGTCCTTGTCTACAAAAATTTGAACAAACTCAAAATATTGTTGACAAATATGCATATTTGATTTTAACGAAAATCTTCGCCATCCAATAAAACGACTCGATAGACCCAGTATATTGTCTAATCTCTAATCTCTTTTGGTAACTCATTAAACACCCTTAATAATTTACGGTACAGATTGTTCCGAGTTGCCTGGATTCTTATTTTTGGAAGTCTGAAGCATTTACCTTCCCTCGTAGGATAGCAATGAATTTCATTAATACGCTGAATATTACTGAACATCTTTGGTACATAGGCCACTGTATTCGTAGGTAAACCTAGAAATTGGTTGATGAAACTGGTTTATTTATTACACAGGGTGATTTTAATCCAGGGGCCTTATTCTTTTTTCAAATATGAAGTCTGTTCAAGGCAGATGATAAATACGATTCTGTATGGGTAACCAAAATAAGTGTTGAAAGGCCACAGAAAAGATGGGACGATGACATTGCCTCTATTGCCGGTAAAACGTGGATGATGAAAACGGGTGATAGGAAGCAATGGAGACGTTTGAATAAGGCTTTTATCCAGCTGTGGCAGAGAATAAGGCTAAAGAAGAAGAAGAAGAAAAAGAAGTTGTGAAATTGTTCCAGAACCCTCCCTGGGTATGTATTCGACTCCGCCTCGTTGTGTAGGGGTTGGTGCTTTCGCCTACCATTATAAGAGTGCTGAGTTTGATTCCTGGCGTCGTCATCGTGCCTTTTCACCACCTAATAGTGCATAGGGCACTGCAATGGTACACCAACCACAGCGTATCTTGATCATTTTTGTAACCTCGAAGGTAAGATTATCAGTCTGCGAATCATACGTTTCAGGTACCAGGGACTATGAAATATTCCAGTGTAAAAACATCTTTCTGTTCAAATATTTCATGTCCGCCATGTCGGGAATTGATTCCGAGACCTCTTGCATGGTAGGGAAACGCGCTGACCATTACACCGCGAGGCGTATGTATAATCTCTTGGTTTAATAAGAAATCAAAGTATTTTTATAGTCTACCAAGCCACGGAAAGATAATTATGTGAAAATGCTAATAGAGGAAGTATTTTTTTAAAACAATATTCGAATATAGCAATAAATATCACTTTTATTACGCCCCTTTGTAAAGTTGCCTGAAACTAATTTACTAGTATTTGGAATTTACGGTCAAACGGTACAGTTGTTTTCAATGACTCTATTAATTTTGTCGGTTTCATAAATATCTCTCTTTGTTTCTATCGGTCTGGGATATCAAATAATGGAATAAATTATTGATATACAGAATACCCCCTAACGAAAACGTAATCTAGGAAAATCATGGATGCTATACTTGTGTTTTTATAAATTTATAAATAATATCAAATTCACAAAAGACCTACTTAGCAAAAAAAATCATAAAGAGTTAAGCATTCAAATTTAACTCAACATAAAAAACTCCATATTATAATGACACACTTTATATAAATCATAATAATAGGAAAACATATTTTAAATAATTATTTGGTGTCGAAAATTCAAAGAAAATCTAAAATCTAAATTTTTTTAAAAAGTGATTAAAATTGTAATAAAAATAAGATATGTATTATGTACGTGACAAAATATTTCGGAAAAGCTTATACAACGCTGTTGTCAATTAATTTTTTTTTTCCTGTTTTTGAGTCATGAGTATGAGATTTTTTGCAATTCAAAGTGAATTTTTTTTTGCCTTTAGCTGAAATAACTTGTGTATCTCTTTATAAGTTTGTTCCTTTGTAGGTTTGTATAAATGTCGCATATATTAGAAGTAAACGTAGAAATCTCCACCAAAAACGGAAAACTAGTTATTGATGCCAAAATAAACTATACGTAAAAAACTATCTACCTAAATAAAAGCGTAATTAAAACAGTCTCTAAATCTTGCAAAAAGCAGATTTCAATGATACAATTTGACACCGCCAACTAAGCATTCTCCATTGAGTTGGTGAAGCATTATTGGAAATCTCACAATTTAAAAAAAAAAGTTTCTCGCAAATATCTCAGTAACTCCTTCAATACAGATTTCTGTTTGCTTCTAGTACCCTCATATAATGTATATGCTTTAATTTCACATAAAGTAGTAAAAAAATAATGGTCCACAATTAGACGTTGAAGACAACTCAACACAGGGCCCTTGGCCTTATAGAGTTTGGGATACGTTATTATTTCATTTTTTTGTAACATGTATGTATTTGTATAAATAAAAAAATAAAATGAATGAAGTCTTAGTAGGCATATAGTTTCAAATTGCGCTTTTCCGGCTATGTGTATTTTTTGTTAATAAAATTGTTGTAGTAGACAAACAAAAAACTTTTTTTTTTTAATCTTCCATGGCCGTACTAACTACGAACGATTATATTAGCTAGTAAACAGGCGCCGTGGCTCAGTTGGTTAGACGGCCAACTGTGAAACTGGCGTCACGGGATCGATTCCCGCCAGTTGCAAGAAAAAAATCCAAGAAAGATTTTTTCTCAATTGGTCTGGGTGTTGTGGTGTATTTTTCACTATCTCCTTCCATATCCCTTCTATCCCATCTGCTGACAAGCCTCTTAATTGAAGCTTAGCGGATTATTCCAACAAAAAAAATTAAAAAATGCATTCAGCAATTTTTGTATCTAAAGAATTTTATAGAGGCTAAACTTGCCTCGAGTTTGATAAATTCTGTGGAAGAAAAGTGGAAATATTTTTGTCAATTTTGGAAATTATTCTAGTACTTATTTTCAAATCCTGTCTATAACGTCACATTGAAAAAAATGATTTCGTTAGTATTGGCCCAGCGGACTGATCAAAGAAATAGTCTGATTGGGACTGTAAAATCACTATTGCACTAAGGGGTTAATTCTAAGATGACTTGTACGGAATTCCACAAATAAATAAAAGGGCTAAAAGAACTGCTCAAAAAAGTAAAATCACCAGAAAAGTATGGTAAGCAAATACTTTATCCGCAAAAAAACACGACAGAAAATGTAAGAAAAATATTGATTTGATATTCTTCCTCAAAACTCCATATAAAACTTACATTTTTCTTGCAATATTATTCATAACAGGAGGTCCAAACGAGCCCTTAACTAAATATGGTAACCCAAAACTAGGGTCACAGAATGTTAACACTTTAAGCGCCGGCTGAATACACATAGAATTCACCCTGTGCCCGGCCCATTTTTGTGAAATTTCATGCTTTGTGAAGGGTTTCTTAAACGTGTCATAATTATGAATATATTACATTAAATCAATTCTAACTTCTCATATTTATTTATTTAATCTATCATCTGTCTTTGCTGCTTATTTCTGTTCCTTATATTTTTTTATTCCTTTGTAAAAAATTCTTTTAATTGTAATGTTTATAATGGACTTTGTCCGTAAATAAATAAATAAATAAATAAATAATAAATAAATAAAACAATTTATATGTCATTTTTGTATGATAATTTTGCCAACATTGGCCTTTGTGGAGAGCCACATTGCAATGTTCGCACATATAACTACAGCGTCTCCCTCCTTTTTTTGTGCTTTGTATCCCGGAGCCGTGTAAACGCGTGATTATAATAACCATGCGTTGCGTCCCGGTCCCGTGTTTTCACGTAGTTCACCAGCAGCGAAAAAGTACTAATAAAAGTCACTAGATAGCAAATCTAGCAAATCGCGTGAAAACACGGGACCGGGACACAACGCGTAGTTGTGTAATCACGTGTTTACACGGCTCCGGGATAAAAAAGTTAAAAGGCCTTGAAATTTGAAAAAAAATATCATACCATCTTACAGAAGCTCATTATGTTTCACTGTCTGTTTCGGATTCATGTGTATTAATTCAAGTGTCAAACCGTCCTATCCTTTGAAATCCAGTGGCCCTTGTTTTGAGTTCCACAGTCCTGACGTAACTTCCTCTCGTATTGGTGAGCTAAGAAAGCAGTTCCTCTTAACGTATGGTAACAGACGCAGCACGTTAAATCAAGCTCTTCAAAAATCCGCAACGGATCAACAAATACAAAACCAGTAATTGAAGTGCTGATTAAAACGGCCCAGTGCGATTCTGGAACCAGTGCTTAAGGGAGGAAAACGTAACTCCATGTCCTTTAATTCAATTCCTGGATTGACACTTTGAACGTAACGCCTATACCGCAAAGTCAAACGTACCCTAATTGACAATGTTTGATTATGTCCAAATGCTTGCAGACTGGCTGGATTTCCTCCCTAGGGAGTTGTTCATATTTAAATTTATTTCAACAGAGAGGGAAAACATTTTTGAGAAGGAAATATGGAAGTCTAGGCATATACAGGGCTTATGACCTGTCATTGGCTGGTTTAAGTGGCCACTTTACACACTGTGTAACATTCACCATTCTGCCCATGATTGAACATCCACATTTCCTCGACTCTTCCAACTGTTGACTTTTGTGAAGTAAAAGAGCTGAAACTTTTATCATGTGGGTGAGATTCATTCGGCTGAACCAAATCACCTACTAGGCAACGCCTGAAAACAATTTTCCAATATTTATACTTCTTCTTTTACCGGGTAGTAATTCAACAATGTTTGATTATGTCCAAATGCTTGCAGACTGGCTGGATTTCCTCCCTAGGGAGTTCATATTTTCACTTGTGTAAAGTGTATATGTTCACTTGTGTAAAGTGGCCACTTAAACCAGCCAATGACAGGTCATAAGTCCTGTATATGCCTAGACTTCCATATTTCCTTTTCGAAAATGTTTTCCCTCTCTGTTGAAATAAATTTGAGTACCCAATTTGCTTTGAACACGTTTCTGGAAAAGACAACCTCGCTCGTTCTGGGTTATCACAGGAATTGACGAGACACGGTCGATCCAGTCTTAACGTCTCCGATCTCAAGACCCCTCTATTCCAAGCATAAGATTTAAAAATAGCATTATTTAAAATTCGTCCTGATCCGGATCTTAAAATTGGTATTTGGTTAATGTTTTCGGAATTTTTTAATCAGCGGGAAACAAGTAGTCTGAGTCCATGCAGTCATTTTTAATTCCCACTTATCTTTGCTTACTGTGTACCCGCAATGCACGGTCTGCTAAGCGGAGGATACGAGACAAACACACATATAATCATAATTTTAAGTGGACATTTAGCGACATTGCACGCTTTGAGCGAACCAGCGCGATACCATTTCGCTGCATTCTGAATGTTTAGCAGAAATACTCCTGGCTAGTTACATTAGAGCTATCGCACACATCTCGCGTGATATTTTATGATTTTTTCATCGTGCAAATGTGCGCATATTGTAGAACACGCCATTTTCTTGTCAGAGCTAATTTTTATTTTACACTATTGTTATTTTTCTAAAAATGTTTCCCTAACGGGCTATGATGGAATACATATTTATATTTTGTGGGACTTACCCAAAAAACTAATGTCCATTGTCCCCTAGGCCTGTATTACAATGGAAAGTAAACAGAGTTATCTTCAGTAATGTTAGTAAATATTTGTATTTAACCACTTTCCGATTTTTCGTGTTTACTGGTTTCGAGACGTACCCGTCTCTTCGTCAGGACACTCACTACACTACCTTTTAAATACAAACTATTTACAAAAAAATACATAAATTACATGCAGAGTTAAAGGGAATGCAAATACCACCATGTCCGAATATGCACTTAAATTAGGTTAATAATGTTCAAAAATATGTTTGTAGGGGTGGTGATTAGGGAGGTGAGGAGCTAAGGTGTTGAACGTTACACGATTGGTTATTTTTTTAATAAAAAAGGGGGCTATGTTGAAAAAATATTTAATTATGTTTCAGGGGAATATTATTTTTAATGCCTTTTTAATGTGAACTACCTCTATGTTGTTTAATTTTAGTCCTTTTTTATTACTTAAATGTAAAATTTTAACTCCTGTATTCTTATTCAAATCGTGATATGAATTCATGAGATGATTTGCAAACTCTAAAAAAATATTATTATTTAAACACCTCGTATGTCTTTTAATACGAATATTAAAGCTACGTGACTTTCTCCTACAAAAATATCGCTGAATATTATTAATCTAATTTTAGTGCATGTTCGGACATGGTAGTGTTAGCATCTCTTTTCTGCGTGTAATTATGTATTTTTTCATAAACACTTTGTATACTACGTCTTAAAATGTTTGAGAACAAAGTTAATGCTTTGAACATAAATAATAGAGTTATCTTTGGTCGTCGATAAAGTAAAATTGAAGCTTTCGTTAGAAAACATTTGGACATGTTGAATCACAGGGTTCCAGTAATGAGATTTCAAAATTTCAAACCAATATACGCATTTTCAATATACTATTTTACTTTACAGGTAATTATATATAACAATGTTAACTTCGCTCTGTAATCGGTGCCCTGACCTACTATCGGCAGGACAGTGCTGGATGTAAATTGTGCATATCCTGACGTAAACAACGAAATAATCAAAACATCCAAAATACTGATCACCAAGCGCGGATGTCAAATTGCTGCCAATAAGGGAACTAAAAGGTGACCTGAATTTTTTCACTTAAAAGTAAAGAAAACACTATGGACAACTACTGTATTAGCAGTAGCACTTTTAGTTACCAATAATCACTAGTTCATTGGAGTTTAATTCAGTTCATTAGTTTGGATAGCTCAATTACTGATTCAACATAAATACACATCGAAGCATAACGTCGTTTTCTTCTGTCAAATCCACTTGTGTAGGAGCTCCCAGCAACAACGATAGCAATTCTTCTCGCACATTAATTGCATTCCAAATTTAAAGCAAATTAATTGGATAGGTACTTAAAGACGTTCTTTTATTCACATTCAAATCACGGTAAGTAAGTTACTATTTGAATATTTCATTTCTTCCGTTCGTTTTCCCCCTCGCGTTCCCGCTTTTACCTCTTACTTCCCTCAAACTAGGGAGTAGACGATTTTTTAAAAATTTAAAATGATTTTTAATCGCATTACACCTTTTCTATAAATATTGGTACTGTGCAGTGTGTCGATAGTCTTATTTATTTCTACCTAAATACGTTTTACTGAGAAAGGTAAAAAGGCACAAGTATTCTGATTTCATAATTCCTTACCCTGTCATACGTCGATTTTCCACACATTCATCTAAGGAGTCGCATTCTTCATTTTTGTTTTGCAAGTTCGCAAGTGCAAGGATTGCAGCCCGCTCTACCACAACTTCGTTCCCATTTTCTAATAGAGTTTTTTAAAACTCGTTGAAGAAACTCCCAAAATTGAAATATTCTGGTAAAACATAAAAACGCAAGAATTAAAAAAAAAAATGCTTAAAAAAATGTATACAAGTTCAACACTTTTGTATTGGTTATCGAGAATCGAATCTAAAACTAAATGAATGGTAGCTAAACAAGGTAACATGTATACCAAGAGGCGGACCAAGATTTGTATGATATCGTAAACCGTCTAACTAAACTAATGAATTTTGAAAGATGGCACCGACTTTAGAATAAAATAATCCGTGTTTTGATTTTAAATCCATTAAAAACCTTTAGAGAAGATGGTGCGTTCAGCGTTTAGTTCATTGACCATCGATTCTATAGGGTGTTGTTTTTAAGGCGTTGTAAAAATCTTATTTGATTATTAATTAAAATTAAAGTCTGAGCACCCGATGACAAACTATTATTGAATAGTTTATCGGGACAAAATATATTTTAATACTTTGTTTTCTTTATAATGTATTAATATTGTAATAATGTGTAGATTTTTTTAAATAAAGACTCCATGAAAAAATGTTGAAATAGAAGAACCAAATATTCGTTGGAGTGAGTTTATTTTGTGTGTGGTCGAAATATTGAGAATACGCTTTATTAATAATAACAGACAAATCTCACCCTAAGAAGTACACTGTCATTAAGTCTAAATGCTGTTATGAGTTATAAATGCGACTTTGGTATAATAATTACAATTTATTATGTTTAGATATTGTTCATCAATTATCTGTGAACACAGCATGCACTAAACAAAAAGGTTTATGATTTTATATGGTATCCACAAAGCGCCTCCATGCATCTCTATCAGCTGCCAACTTCTTTGCGTCCTCCCAAGTCATGGTCGCGTCCCAAAGTTCTGAGATAAACTGCCGACGAACGGTTAGAACCTGATGCCTTGTAAAATAGGCAAACGTGGTTAAGGCTCTCGGGAGGCATCCGCAGCACATGGCCAAGCCAACCGTATCGCCTCCGCTTGATGACAGTTGTTACCGGAGTTTATTTATTTATTGTATTTATTTATTTATTTATTTAAACGCCTTTTAGGCTTTTACATGTTTTACATACATATATACAAATAAAGACATACAGTTTGCTGCGTTCGTTCTCTTACTACCTCATTCCTTACAAAGTCAAACCACCGCACACCCAAGATTCTTCTGAGACACCTATTCTTCAAACTCAGTATTTTGCTGTTGGGCCCTAGTAAGAATAGGTGTTATGCAGGCGTTATATAGGCGGTATTTGGTTTTCACTAAGTAAATATCCGATCTCTAGATTGCCTTCATACCGTTGAATGTTGCGCCTGCTACTCCTAACCGCACTCCGGGTTCTTTTTAAAAGCTGCCATTTTCTGTAACATATAGTCCCAGGTATTTGAAACTCTCGACCCTTTCGATGATTTGGTTTGATAGAGTCAGGGGATTTTGAGCATCAAGGCACGAAGTATTACACAATACATGGGTTTTTTAAAAATGATTTACTTTATTCAAATTGGCTAGCTTAATAAAATTGTATGATTTTTATGGAACTTGTTACAATAAATAATTACTAACAGGTAACAAAAGTCACAATTTGATTTTGTAAATTGCGTTACAGTTTTCTTAAAATTATTTTATGTGTCGTTAAAGATATTAATATCAGCATTACTTTCTCCGTAATTAGATAATCTTAAATTACGTGATAATGCGTTAAAAAGCGCCATATTATTATTGAAGGTTGGAAGATAAAATGTTGTGTACGATCTCAATCGCCGACTGAGGACATTAAGGGGTTCATTCTCTAAACAAAATGTAAAATCAACATTACAATTAATTATTTTAAAAAGATACATCAAGTCTAAAATTTGTCCTTTAAATTCCAACTTATCTTTTACTAGCCCCTGTAAATTCAAATAATACTGCGCTGAAATGGCGACATACTGTTTTTGCATGAGCGTTCAATCTTGACATTAAATTAGTTAAATCCTGATATTCAATTATTCTTTCGTATATACATAATGCATGCGGTCGCGGTCTCAATTTGCAACTAACACTGTATTCCTTCCTTCACTTTCACTTCATACTGGGAAATTAGAAAAAGGTTATTGTGCTGACCATGTGTATTTGATTGATCACAAATTGACAATACTGCAGTGAGGGGTGCAAAGAAAGCTTTGAAAGTTTCTTTGTTTTGTTACTTTCGCGGTTTGATTGTAAAGAAATATTAAATTTTCGCTAAATTAGTTTTAAAAAAATTTATTGATATGCGAAACTGAAGAAAGACTCGAGACTTTATGAACAGTTTCGGGAAAGGGGTGGATGTTTTCATTGTATACATAATGCACTGTCGTAAGTATAAATTTACTGTTTTAATCTATGAATTTGACAGTTTAATAACATTTTATTTCTCTTTCTTAGGAGAACTTGGCACCGTGAATTTCAGTATCCTTTTAAATCAATTTAATAAAATAACGTTAAGAACACTGCAGTAATTTATAGATACTTTTTTAAAGAAAAAAGTAATATTTATGTTTTTATGATTTACTCAAATATTTCAATTTTTGGGGCCATTTTCAACGAGTTGTAAATAACTCACTATTAGAAAGAGTGAACCAAGTTGTGGTAAAGCGGGATGCGATCCTCGGACCTATGATCCGTAAGTCCATGACGCTAGGCTACGGTACTACAATCCGATTCTTCACAATATTGACGTTACAGTGTTCTACTCATAGCAAATAATATAAAAAGTATTTGGCGATATAATGTCGATATACATTGACTTACGAGTATCAATAATTTTTTTAAAGTTTGATTTTGCTCTCAAATAATGTGGTCGCCAAACTTGTCATGGAGTACAATAATGATTTTGTTCCTCACTATTTTTTAAAGTGAACTTTCACAGTTTGCAAGCGCTGTTTGAGTGCAAAGCATCACTTTACTAATTTGACTCTTGTTACAGAATACAATTAAAAAATACATCTTCATTATTTTGACAATAGACAGTATTAATGATCAAAAGTTATATAAAGACAAATTCAACACCCGTTAGCTATGAAATAATATGTGACAGGCATACATCGTTTGATTACATCTAAAAATAAACAATAATGCACTTACTATTGACCATACCAGCCTTCACACGACTGCCGACTCTATTAAAATTCTGACTGCAAACATTCCTTCAGAATATTACGACTTGAGGTTTCACAGATTAAAAGAACCATAGAGAAAATTGAAATAAAATATAATGATTATTTTATCAATATGTATAATTATGCGATTTGCATGATGTTTAAGGTTGAAACCCTTACATAATTTTAGTATATTTTTTCGGTTTTCTTATTCTAACTAACACTGTGTTTAGTATATAAAAGAATTTTTTAATATTATTCCTGGCTGATTACCTTTTTTCCCATCCTTCCCTTGAACCACCATTTTAGTACCTACCTTAAACCAAAAAAATAAATATTCAAAATTAGAAGATTTGGATTTGGAACAAAACAAAACAATATTTTCACACAACATTAGATTGCATAAAAATTCTTGAACTCGTCTCGCGTCTTTGTAAAAATAGTAACACTCAACTACTAAAGCGTTAATTTTGTAAAATAATAAAAATAAGCACTTACGCTTCTAGCTGGTGTACGAATTATTTAAACCAGTGTAGTAATCTTTAAATATAAATATATATATTTCCTGAACAAACAAATCCTTCATAAAAGTCATATCAGGCCCAAAATGCGACTGACAATTGAACGTAGTTATTATGCAGAAAGCAGCCAGTCCAAAATTTCGAAAAAATTAGATATTGTTGTTTTCGGATGCAGTAAGGTCAATTCTATGTTCTGCTAAAACAGTCCGATCGTTTTCATACAAATAAACTGCAATAATCATCTACTGAAAAAAGAGTCCATCACAAAAACGCCATTTCTCCATTTGCAAAAAACACCCACAGCCCTAGTAAAATCTGACGATTCTTTAAGAATTATTAAAACTGGTTAAAAACATACTTATATTATTGTTTGTAATGTAAAAAAACTAATGTATTCATTGTTTATTATTTGTCAAAATCAAAAACATTCCAACTGTCGTGAAGATTTGATCATTCACTCGTTTTATAAAGGTGCTATTATCTCAGTTTCACTTTTCTATGGCTGGCTGCTTTTTGCATAACTACGTTCAATTGATATTATGGTTCGTAGTGTAAGTCAAGAAATAAATAAAAAACATTAAAACCGAATTAAACTTTATTCATCGTAGTTAGTTAATAATGTCTTATAAATGAAAAAAAAAAACAGAAAAAGAGCCTCGTGGATCAAAGCTTTTTTATTTTCCCCCGGTATACTCGGGAGTGGTCTTTTCTACTGATAAAGTTTGACTAGCCGCCCGAGTATATTCGGCGCGGTCCTTAAGCGGTTACGTACACTAGAACCTCATTTTACACGGGGGATGTATTTCGCGCAGTATCGTGTAAAAAATAACAATGCTGGATAGGTTTCCTTGCATAAAAATCAATTCTTGATTTTAAAAAAGAAATTGTTTGTTATTTATGGTACCTTTTTTTTCCTTGAAAAAAACGTGGCATCAAAATACTTAAATCCTAACAAAGATTATTCACTATCACTTTTATATTTCATATCACTTTCATATTGTATTATATTATAGTAGGTAAAGGAGCAATGTAGGGCATTCCAATAACGAATAGTTATATTACTATTAGGCATTATTACCGTATTTTGCGGACAATAAAACGCATCGGACCATAAGACACATCTCAATTTTTGGTTAAATTTTCAGAGTAGAAAAGTACGTCTTATGTTCAGAAAAATACGGTAACTCTTAAAGCCGGCTGGGTCAAAAATATACGAACGGTATGGTGGTGGATAAGAATTGACCCAGGTTAAAAAGTTACATTTTTGGCATTATTTGTAGATTCTTCAATATTCTTTTATCATAAAAATGTTCTCTGATTTAGCAAAAAGACAAAGAGTAAAGTTTTTTTTCGATATTTTAGGATTTTGTTAAATTACAATTAAAAATATCTGAGCACACCGAAATTACTTTTTACGTAATCGATAAATTTCAATACAACCGGGACTAATACTGAATGTGAAATCATCTCCCATCCACCATCAAAGATGTTACTACATCATCTCTGTTTAAATCAAGTCTAAAAAAACATCTCCTTTCTCTTCCTAAATCTCTTCTCCTTTCCTCGTTCCTCTTTTTTCCTTTTTCTCATTGAGTAATAGTTTTGATTTAAGGTAATTTATAAACGAATACGTTTTTTTCTATTTATATATCTTTCGCTTTTTAATCTTTATTTTCTATTGATTATGTTGTGTAACTTGAATCATAACTTAAAACTATAATTTTATCAGTTGGTTGGAAGAAATTGCCATTTGGCAATAAGCACGTCCATGTACAAATAACATTATGTACAAAAAGTTAAATAAATAAAAATACTTTCATTTGGGTACATGTTAAATTAATGTTTAAAATGTTGTAGATCGGGTTGTGGTTCTGTGGCTAGTGTCTCGGACTCACGGACCAAAGTTCCGTGGTTCGAATCCCACTTTACCCCAACTTGATTCCATTTTCTAATAGTGAGTTATTTACAACTCGTTGAAAATGGCCCTCAAAATTAAATATTTGGGTAAATCATAAGAACGCAAATACTTTTTTTTACAAAAAAAAGGTTTTGATAGGTCTTATTGCGAAATCGTGTAGAACGAGGTTTTAGTGTACGCAATTACTGAATTCATAATTAACTACGAAAATACAAAATGAGTTTCATCATTTAATGGCCGTGAAGTGGATCATGTGACACCGTGACAAAGCTCATTCATTTTCGTGTCTGCGCTTTTTTTAATAATCCTAATGAAACGTCGACATTTTGATTAATATTATGAAGTCGGCTGCAACGCGAGTGCGACAATCCGCTTCCGTACTTCGCGTCAGTCGCCCGCCCGTAAAATTCTCTGCGAGAGATTTCGCTGCCGATAGCGTAGTATCATTATGTTCGTGTCCACAATTAATTAACTCCGTTGTTCCACAGAGACAACGGACCCAGTTTTAGCCATGGCCATCATATTCTTTAATATCGCCCTTGGAAATTTCAAATGTTACACTAAATACGGAGTGAATTGTTTAAGAGAAGAAAAAAAAAGTGAAATATCATTTTTCAATTAAACCAATATTATTTCGACAAAAAAAATGCGATCCCTCAGGCGAATGTGTGGTAAAACGATGTATGATAGGTGCACAAATGTCGAGATCCGTGAAGTGTGTAAGGCTGAGACATGCATTATTGACAGAATCAAGAAAGGGATGCTGCGTTGGTTTGGACATGTAGAGCGAATGGACAGCGAAAGAACGGCTAAAATGATCTACGACGCAAATGTTGATGGATGCAGAAAACGAGGAAGACCGAGAAAGACATGGCACGATCAAGTCCATCAAATACTTGAAGATGGACATGTCAAAAGTAGGAATAATCGGCGTGCGTGCATAAGAAGATGTATGAATGTGAAGGAAGCGAGGTCTGTACGCCAAGATAGAGTGTTATGGCGTTCTATCCTCTCTGCCTACCCCTACGGGAAAACAGCGTGATGGTTTGTTGTTGTTGTTGTTGTTGATGGGTAAAATTTCAGAAGCAAATAGGCAATACTCCTACAAAGGACAAAAATCATATAATAATACTGGAACCGTAGAAATATTGCAAGAGCCTCAAGGTGTTGTCAAAATGTTGAATTGGTCAACTATATTATGAAAATCCCTCTTCTCCACTCCTCCACTCTATTTCCTCATACCTTTACCTTCTTAGGAGCTCTTTATTTTATGTCCTAAATAATATATTATTTTTCTCTTTACTGTGTAACATGTTCTCTCATTATATTTGTGAAAAACTATAACTGGATGTATTTACTATTTTTTATATTTTGTATTCTTATTTGACCACTGTTGTTTTTCCTTAATAAATAAAAATAAAATAAAAAGGTTACTCATTGCTTTTCTTAGTGAAATTGGTCGAAAAACTCTGAGGGGTTGATGATAGCTGATGGATGGCCAACGCGTGTTCTTGTTCAAATTGTTACAATCGGCTTCTACTAAAAATACTGTTGTTTTTGTAAACTACAAATTATGTTTTTGACTAGTGAAATGTGTATTTTTTAGTGTCTCAGAACGGGGTTACTTAACTTAGTTAAACTGTCAAAAGAACTTAATATCTGTTCCTCAGAGGTAAACGGATGCAAATTCTAATGTCAAATAATAAAAAAAGGCTTAAGAATCTACTTTCTCTCGGTAATTTCTAATAAGTCATAATATTATTTTGTATTTTCGGTATCTTAATATATTGGTTCTCTTATTATAAGACTTAATTTTTTTCAAAATTAATGGACATGATCATAAACTCGACACGAAAATCAAAATTTCATTTCATCAAATTCTGAATTTGCATCCGTCTGCCTCTGAGGAACAGATATTAATGTCATAATTGTATATGTATAAAACATGATCAATAATTAAAACAGAATGAAACGTCATGAAAATATTTAAATGTATTTATTTTTAAAAAATGCTTTTATTTATTTTTTAAATTTTAAAATTTTTAAAAAATTAATATGGGTATTTTTCAAAATTATATAAATTCTAATAAATAAATAACTATAGCAGTGTAAGTCCGCTTGTACCGCTCTAAGCACAAGAGTTAGTTTCTTTTTTTGGAGAGTTATAGTTATAACATTTACTAGATGTATAAAAGTAGATTTGTAGAATAAAAAAAAAACATGTACCATTTACGAAATATATTGATAAAAAAAAAAGAATATTACACCAACGTAGGTAAAAATCTTGCCAGTAAACTAAACGAACCATGTCTAAACATATCAAAAAAACGAAGAAGAAAAAAAAATAGTACCTTTTTTCTTAGACCAACAACGACAAAGGATGTATGTAGAATAATTATTGATTATCTTTAAAAAATGCATCCCCAGGATATGATAAAATCAAATCTACACTAATAAAAAATCTGAAAGATATATTTAGCCCGGTCATATCAAAATTAATTAACATGCATATAAAGTTAGGAATCTACCCGGAAGAATTCTAAATTGCAAGAATAGCTCATATATATAAAGGAAGAGATCGAACGAAACCTAGTTATATATATATATATATATATATATATATATATATATAGTTGGATAATTTATAAAGCGCCATTTTTGTGAAAATCACCTCAAGGGCGCTGTACAATTAATAAATATCCCAGTACGTCTTGCAGCTACAGAGCGCATGGACGGTTGGGATTCTAGTTCCTCGTTTTCAATTAAGATCAATCAAAAATTATAATAGATAGGAGCTAGATTACAGGACGTCTTGCAGCTACAGAGCGCATAGACAGTTAGAAATTTAGCCCCCATTTACACATTTTAAAAATTGACAAATAAATTTAGTGTATTACAAAATAATAATAATATGAATAGTAAAAAGGAGTAAGATTACAACACGCCTTGCTGCTACTAAGCGCATAGACGATTGGAATTCTAGACCCCGTTTACAAAATTAAGGTATTTTAAAGTTGAAATATGAAAGCTAGATAACCAATCATCGTGCAGCTACAAAGCGCATGGATGAGAGGAATTCCAGCAAAGTTAAAACAATATCAATAAATTTATAAAAAATAGAGTATAGTAGTAAATTGGTCAAGTGTTCATACCAAGAAGTAAGCAATAAAAAACTAAATAAATAAAGCACTGTATCAACTCCATGGTTAACAAAGGGAGATAGATGTCCGAAGAGAATCTTTTGTAGACAGTAGGTAGATATCGTCACCATGTGGTCCACTAGGCTGCTGGAGAATTTCTGGAAACGCACGTGTGTAGACCCCAGGATTACGCCTATTGTTCCAACGACTTGGTGTCCATTTTGGTCCGTATTATTTCGTTTTATGAGACGCAACATTCCTGTTCAAATTCACTTCTTTACATGAATATTACACAAACGCGTGTATAAGCGGTTTGATTTATAATTTTGTATATTATTAGAAGGCAGATATTTGAAATATTATGTATTTATCAATAAATGTCAGTTCACTTTTAGTAGCACTGTTGTAATTTTTTAATTATGGGTGTAGTGTTCTAAATAGCAAAATTTAGGTACTTTCGCGTCAAAAACTGATGCATTCTTAAACGGTTTTAAAGGATTCATATAAAATTTTATGATTTTAAGGTTACAGACGCACTATTTTTGTAAGTTTCCATTGTTCACTATTTGTCACATATTTTGTTAAGAATAAAGTATAAAACAATGCTATTAAATAAATAGTCTTCTTTTTTCCACTGTTTGTTGAAACATGACTACACTACTACACACTAATGATTTATAAACATAAACTCATTGTTTTCTAACATATAACAACTTATTTTCAGATTTATTATAAGATTATAAGCTACGGTTGGGGAGGAACTATATACTAGTTACTATAAATCTATAAAAAAATTAACTGTATTTAATAAAATCTTGAAAAATATATACATACATTAACGATTAATGGGTCTTATAAAAAATTTTAGCGGTAAATTGCAAGAAAATGAATTAAAAATTGTTGTTGTACTGGTAATCCTATTTCCCAACAAAACATTGATTTTCTAGTAAGTCAAAGCAAGTGCAAACATAGAGTCGTTCCTGAGTGTCAAATTTATCTCATATTTCTATTGTATTTCATTCTCGATGACAAATGATGTTTCGAATTCCTATCCAGAGAGATTTGCTGACAACAATTCATTTACGAGTATTTGAACAAATAACGTAATTGATTTATTTGTATCTTGTAAAAAAGATTACATACGTCTATGTGATTTGGTCAATAAAATTTATATGTACAGTTTAACGACATTTTTTCTTTTAAAGTGACCCTATTGAACAGTACAATACATAAATTAGTGGCCAAAAAAGGCACACCACCCTGGACTTTTATGTATAATTGCGTGGAGGCAAAAGTGGGTGTGATGGTTGGTAGCACTATTAATTAACATGATGCTATAATAATATACTATGTTTTCGCTTACTTTTAGTATTATATTTACCAAACTAGATATACTTGAAGGTATCTACCAGCGCAGCGGCGTGCAAAAGGTTTTTAATCAGGGTAGACAGATGGAATAAAATACATATTATTATTATCAATTAACTTCTTGTGCATACATATTTTACCGTGGGAAGGCTTTTTGCTAAATAGCAATATCTTTCGACCAATCAATAAAATAAAATGTGAGATTTATATCATTTATGTTTTAAAACGTACGCAAGAAAAAAACAGTAAAACAAAATGGATACAAATTAGAACTAGCAAAACGCGTTCATAAATTAATTAATATCGATACTAGTTTATAATAAGAATAGAGAAGAAGAAAAGAAGAGAGATAAAGGAAGAAATAGGAAATGTTTCTTCGAGAATTTCAATTTATATACACAGAAAAGAAAAAAAAATAAGAAAATTAAAAGTACATATTAAAATTAAGATCTAAAAAATGTAAATGAAATAAAAAAGAAATAAGAAAAGAAAAGAACAAAAATGCCTTCAATGAAAGATAATTTTTTTTTAAAATGTTTTACATAAATAATAAATCAATATAGGAACGTTCTGTCTACTAACCACTTACCCAAAAGAAACATTATTTTATTTTTACCATGACATGTTTTCATGTCAAGTGGCAACAAATTAAATATTTTTGGAACAATATAATCCAACGTACATTGTCCATATTTATATTTTAATTTTGATACTACTAGGCCATCAACAGATGTAAATCTTGTTAGATAGCTGTGTTCTTATTTATTTTTTTATATCGAGCTAAACATCTGTTGGATAATAATTTTGCTCCATAAAATACCCTTAACTGGTAAAACATTTAATTTATTATACATAAATGGAGTATTATTTCTCTGATTGTATACATAATTGGGTGCAATCACTTACTTTGAAAATTTATCTTGGTACTATTTTAAGATAGTTTAATATATTGACATATGCACCACTCCATTCAAGAATATCATATTTTAATAAATATTGTAGAATTCAGTAATAAGCTTTTTCAAATTATTGATTCTTAAAATATTCCTTAACCTAATAAATATGTGTGTACATTTTCTAATACGTTTAATGAGTTCACTAATATGGTCTTTCCATTTTAAGTTTTGGTCTATGTTTACAGTGAGATATTTAAATGATAATTGAGTGGTGTAGGGCGTAGGCACTTCTTATTTGCTCATATAAATAAGGTGCACGCTACTGGTAGCTACCATCGTGGACTAAATTATGAGCACCACTCAAATTTTGTTTTGACTGCTTTGAAAATAATATAAAAGTAAACGATCACGTTGTATTCCTGTAAGGATGAGCAGCGAGAATAAATCAATATACACACAGTTAACTTTAAAAGGAAAACATTGAAGTTTTTGGTGAAAAGTGACTAGTCTCGAAGATGTCGAAAAAATGATAAAACAGGTCACAAATTTTGCAGGGATTTGTCTCTTTAAGTCTTCAGAAACACAAACAGGATGACAATTTATTCGTTTTTATTTTATTTATTTATTTGTACATATTAAAGTTTTACATACATTTTTTGTACACTTTGCCACGCTAACAAGGGTACATACCCCGTTCCAAGCTAAGCAAATACATTTTAATACATAATAATTATTTACAAATAAAAAAAAAGAACAGACAAATAAAATATTAACTTACTAGTATACATACTCGTATATTGATACATACACATACATATATATACATACAAACATTTATACATATATACACATACATACATACATACATACACACATATATACACATACACATACCCATGAGCATACACATACATACATACATACATTAAATATACAAAATCTCTTTAATATATTAATATTTCACCTCTAGATATATTTAGAATGCGTAGGAGGATACACGCCCAATGTAAATCATCATCATTTCCCTATCCGCACCCAGTGATGCATATGGCACTGCATTGGAATTTCAATTGCAGCTTATACAAATAACTTTTATTTACAAGGTGATTAATCTTACGCTTTAGGTGTCAGTACAGGAACAATGAAATACCGCACCAATTTTAAACCGATAATTACCGTCGATCCTGTCAGAAGTTGAATCTACGACTTCGAGCACGGAAGGCTAACGCGCAAACCATTACTCTACGTGACGGACTTTTCTTCACTCGATTTTCTCATCAAGGATTTTTACATGAGAGCCGCCAACGAGTCGAAAATATTCTTCAAGGGTTATGGTTATATTTTTTACACATAACTATATTTTTTATCCACCCGAACAAAGTTTTGAGTATTTATTAAATGTTAAAAAAATAACACAAAAATAAAACATTTGGTAGTTTACATTAAAAAAATAATGCCTTGCGAAAAAAGAGTTAGGTTATGTTAATATTTTGTATTTTTTTGTTAATAGTATTATGATTTTTGGCGAAAGTTGTGATGTTGAAAAATAAACAAATAAAAAAAAAGTGTTAAAAATTCAGAACTAATTATTACATTCATTTGCCGATAAAAAAAACATAATCTTGGAAATAATTTAGTCGTGTTGATCACTTTAACTATTCAATATCTTAAATCAAAGCATTGTTTTTATTGATGCTTGAATAAAACAAAAAACAAAACAAACCATCACGCCGTTTCCCCATAGGAGTAGGAAGAGAGGATAGAACGCCACATCACTCTGTCTTTGCATACAGATCTCGCTTCATCTACATTCATACATCTTTTCATGCACGCACACCGATTTTTCCTATTGTTGACATGCCCAACTTAAAATATTTGATGAACTTGATCGTGCCATGTCTTTCTCGGTCTTTCTTGTTTTCTAAATCTATCAACATTCGCATTGTAAATCCTTTTAGCCGTTCTTTCGCCATTCATTCGCTTAACATGTGCAAACCAACGCAGCACCCCTTTCTTGATTCTTTCAATAATGCATGTCTCAGCCTTACATAGTTCATGGATCTTGACATTTGTGCACCTATTATACATCGTTTTACTACACATTTGCCTGAGGGATCGCATTTCAACCTACTTTCAACATTATTTTTACTTTTCCTTGGTAATTTTACTTTTTACTTATAACTGTGTGTAACACAGGTGATTGTTTGAGTGTGTCCAAATGCTTGCAGACTGGCTGGATTTCCTCCCTAGGGAGTTATTCATATTTAAATTCATTTCAACAGAGAGGGAAAACATTTTCGAGAAAGGAATCTGTTTTCCTCAACTCTTCCATCTGTTGACTTTTGTGAAGTAAAAGATATGAAACCTTTATCACGTGGGAGGCAACGCTTGAAAACAATTTTCCGATTTTTGCACTTCTTCTTTTACCAGGTAGTTGATTCAACAATGTTTGAGTTTGTCCAAATGGTTGCAGACTGGCTGGATTTTCCCCCTAGGGAGTTATTCATATTTAAATTGACTTAAAACGGCCACTTAAACCAGCTAATGAAAGGTCATAAGCCCTGTAAATGCCTAGACTTCCATAATCCCTTCTCAAAAATGTTTTCCCTCTCCGTTGCAACAAATTTAAAGGTGATTGTGGCTGAAAGTGCATTTCTCCGCATATGCGAAATCGTTTTAAAGACAGTGGGTCGTCCTATCGGTATAACTCGTAGAAATACGCAATGTTTTTTTGACAATAAACGGGTTATTCTTTTCCAATGTTCAAATTCATAAATTGCCATTTTAATTTAATTTAACTCTACTACTTTCACTGCCCTTTCACTGTGAGTTTGGCAAATGATGTGGAGGGACTTTGCCGACTTTGTCGTTCATCCTCATGACCATATTGTAAAACACAAATGGTAGCAAAAACTTTATTTACTTGTATCACTATAGCTTATGTCCATTAGGGTGAGACTCTTAATGTGATTATAACTAACCGCTTGTGGAATATAAATATGTATGTTAAATTATAAACTATTGTTTATTTGTAAATGTTTTTTTATTTTAAAAAGAAATACTTGAGTTCTGTTTATTTAATAAAAAAATTAAATTTTCGGACCATTTCCTAAATTATTCATATGTTATATCTTCATATGCACGCCCGCCAATGATTCCGACTTTTGACATGTTCATTCAACCGGGTTGTGGTCCCGTGGTAGTTTTCTGGGCTCACGGGCCAAAGGTTCAAATAATAAGGAGTATCTTTTACAAAAAAGTAAAAATAAAATTACAATTACAATGGCGACGGCTTTTCTTGACATTTGGCTTGCCAACCGCCGTCGCCGGCTAAATGCAATAAATACTACGATATATAATGAATAAAAATATGCAAATTTTGGAATATTTTCTATATTTACACCGTTGAAATTAAAAAAATGTAATTGCGCAGCAGGATTATACGTCGCAAAACGTTAATATTTTGACATTTAATATTAGGTGTTCACGGATGTTCCACTGTGATCGCGAGGACGATAAGCAACCATGGTGAGAAATTGTTATCACGTCGCTTATAAGCACGTCGGTAGTTATTTGTGATAGAGCTACTGGAGGCCTCCTAAAGAGGGTCGCCAGTCTCTTCTGTCACCGTGTCTGTCCATCTGGTACCGGCGTAAATCCCCTTTATTCGTTCTTGTATCATTTATTGTACATTTTTTGCTCTCGAACCTACTAAAATTCAAAATCGGTGACTTTATTTTTGGGTGACTGGAACACCTAAGTAAGTCGGTTATCAGCATTGCATAGAAAAGTTCGTTTTAACTTCGACAGCTGGCTTTTGGCTGGTTCGTTTTTTTAAAAACGAATACCTGTCGTCCTTATAAATGATATATAAGTAGTTTTAAACATATTTTGGCAAAATTAAATTAATTTGATTGAATAAACATATGTTGTAAGAAAATAAGACATTGAAATTAATTCTGTCGGTTGATTATCAGTTTGATACCTATTGTTTGTAATAAAAATAACGTTAAATAATTAATAAAGTATAAAAGATATTAAAACATTGAAAATACTATATTACAAAACAGATGAAGAACATTTTAGAGAAGGTAAAATAGAAGTCTAGGCATCTACAGGGTTTATGACATGTTATTGGTGGTTTTTAGTGGCCACACATTACACACTGTGTAATATTCACCATTTTGCCCATATTTAAACATCTATATTTCTTCAATTCTTTCATATGTTGATGTTTGTGAAGTTAAAGAACTGAAACCATTATTTATGCGGGTGAGATTCATCTAATTGATTTTTTTCACCTACATACTGTATAACGCCGGAATTTTTTTTTATTTCAATTTTCATATTTTTTAATGGACCTGTTTTGGATTATTCAACAATATTTTGAGTTTGTTCAAATTTTTGTAGACAAGGACTGAATTTGACTCCTTAAGGAGCTGTCAATTAATGTTACTTACAACATCCATGTTGTAATATGCTACCCAGGGAGTTGAATCCAGTCCTTGTCTACAAAAATTTGGACAAACTCAAAATATTGTTGATAAAAAATACCCTTTGTTGAAATATAATTTATTTAGTAGATACATAAGAAATCATTTTTTACATGCACAGGAATTGATTCAGGTCTGAAGTAATTTACATTATTAAGAAGTTATCAACTCAAATCCCAACATTAAAGAAAAGTTTAGTCCTGAATCTGTCTCTTGATATTTTATTTGAATGAAATGAATAAATAAAAAACGAACGATTGACGAATTCGAAGATCTTATACATGGTAGTTTCCATTCCCGTCTGGCAATCGTCTGTTATAAATAGTAGCAAGCCTTTTGTCAGCTATTCACCCATCCCTTCAATTTGTGAAATGTTTGTTATTAAGACAAGACACGCAAGCGGGAGGCAGAAGGCGCGTCTAGTAAGTGGAAGTCTAGGAGCCGCCATATTGTCCGTCACGCACTTCTGGCTGTCGTTCGCGTGACCGGGGGTCGAACGTCGAACCGTCGCGCGTCGAGTCGACCGGCTAGCTATCTGTTGACTAGCGAACGCACGGAGAAGACGCTTCATGCTTGCCACCCAATAGAATACATAATAAATAATTTAGTCGTTTCTAAGTTTGATGAGGGATATATCTACACATGTAAACAAAATCGATTATTACCCTTTTGGGCTGAACGATAATTTTAACAATATTTTGTTTGTTATATTTAAGCCTAGTCATCAATATAATTATTATTTGAGTCAGAATCCATCCGGCATTTCTGTTTGACACGAAAAATATTCCGAGCGAATTGATGTCCCAGTAATCTAATACTCGTGAGCTAAAACTGGAAGAAAGGATCGTCAAATAAATGTTCATATCGAAAAATTTGAAACTTGAATTGAAAAGTTCGAAAGATGTCTTGACCTTTTTAACTTAACCCATATGTGCATGTGCAGCGCGGTGGAAAGACATAATAATATAAGTATTATTACCAAAATAATATTTTGAATTTATTCTTTAAAATGAGTGACGAGAATATTTTATAATTCGCTTTTAATCTATTATTGCATTAAATTATTGTGAATCGTTTTATATCACCCTAAAAAATATTAATTATTTGTCAAAAAAAGTTAAATAACTCCGAGAATAAATTTAAAGATTTGCGGGAAAGTAAAAAAGTTTAATTTTTAATAACATAATATGTCTTTCTTTGTTATTTTTGTTTTTAATTAATGGATTATAAAAAAAAAAAACAATTATTTAAATGTGCAATACAATACTAGTGTCAATTACAATGTACGAATGTACATATATTATATTATTAGGTAAAGCATAATAGACTATTAAGATCCAACATATAGTCCATAAAAACTATAGAAAACAGAGACGAATAAGTCACATTATGATAAATACTTAGAAAAGAAGAGTCTAAATCTAGTAATCTATGTCCGGAATTGAACTCGAGACGTCTTGCATGGAAGGTATATATTCTCCGTTTCACTTCTAAAAATAATTTGTTCTAAGCGAAAAAAAAAACTATAATTCTGACTAAATCGACATACATTTCCATAGTAAGATACAAATTTCAATAATTAGATAGACATTTTAATGTGTAAAATATGATCTGCAACATGAAAAAAATGTTATATTAATGTATATATTCGTTGAAAATTACACTCGCTAACACATTTAAGCCATAATAACTAACAATAAAAAATACGTATAAAATGAGTTAAATTATAAAAATAAGTGATGCAATAGAAGATGGTATTTTTAAAAATCAGATATAATTATTAATATGTAAATTATACAAATATCATTACAAACATAATTAAATATACAAAACAATGGTAACAGTAAAATTATTAGAAAAATGATAACTAAGAAATGGTTTTTAAAAACTAACTCAGTATACACTCAACTATACTTCAGTAAGAAATTAGTTGAAAATAATATGCCAAATAACAGTGAGTAATAAATTAAATAATACCAAAATAAATATTGATCCTGTAAACCGTTTAAGTTTATATAACATATTTTAGTTTTTACATAGGCTTCATACAGTATTTATTTTTCCTTTATTGGAACAAAGTTTTTGATTAAAAAAAAAAGACTCAATAAAGTCACCACTTTGCTAATTAAATTGTTGATATGAATTGTCCATGTCAATTGTTAGTCCTAAGTATTTAACATGTTCAATTTTAGTTAGTCGTTCATTGTTTATGTAAGCATCTACTTGTGTGTGATATTTTTTTCTAGATTCAAAATGAATAATATTGCATTTTTTTTCATTAAGTGTAAGTTTGTGTTTGTCCATTTAGTCAACATAGTAAGGTCTTCGTTTATGTCATTGTTTTTTAATACGTTTGTTTGATTTTTATAGAAAACTATATACTATAGACTACAAAGATACTCCACTAAGTGATCACAGAGCACTCTATCTAAATATAGAAATACTTACAAAAATAAATTTCATAAAAAACATCGGATTAATTTTTTTGCAAAACTAAAAATCATTATAAATTCCCACAGATATTCTGTTTTTTAGTAGACTTATTTTTGTTTTTCAGTAATACATATTTTGTCTTTAATTTATATTTCTCACTAGCAATAAATAACGAAATAATTCATAGACCAATCTACTGAGGGAAAATGTTAATTTATCTATCTTCTAGGTAAATAATTGCTCCCACTCTCTATTAATAAAAACACAGAACTTACAATAAACCGGCGTGCATAATTTGTACTCGCTAATTGCCTCGCGATAAATTGTCTACCTACGCTCTCCGTCTTACTAATCCTAGAATACTTGCCATGGAGAATACGAGTATTCGAAATAGTGATAATTGATCGGGCCACTTGCCCGTTAGAAATTGCACGCTTGAGCGAATGTATGAAATTTTTGAAAATTGCTGATTCGTGGGATGCGTTATCCTATGTTTACTTTGCTACAGAACCCTAAATACAATGATTGCAATTCCTACCTTATTCTGGGTTCTGGCACCTCTATTGCTAGTACTTCTGTCGCGGCAGTCAGGAACAGATCTAATCTTGCTGTCAGGAAGTAGGGACACTTGACGAGTTATACACACAGAAGATTTAATACTTATTGATGGCAAAATATCTTTTTGCAATCGCGGTGAGAATATGAGAAATCACACGTGCACACGGTCGGTTCAGTCGTTGTTCTGGCGCCGGAACAATAAAGGTACGCACGGCAGGCAAAATGCAACATCTTAACTAGAGTCCCGTAGGTAGTAAACAAATCCGAACGCCTCATCCTAGCAAATGTGCCATATATATAATATATATCAATGTGTGCACATGTGGCGTAACCAATAATAATAATCCAATCTGATTTTAGATCTAAATAACTCCCTAGGGAGGAAATCCAGCTAGTCTGCAAACGTTTGGACATACTCAACACATTCTTAAATCAACTAACAAGTGACTGTAATCACTTTTTTATATTAGATATTTAGTGGTAGTTCTGAATATTGTATAGATAAAATATTTTCAGTATGTCTGAATATTTAAGGACAAGCATTGGATTTAACCCCCCGGGATGATATAATAACGCTCAATGTTCCACTGAGTTGAGTATTTAAACTAAACCAGCATAGTTGATGTGACTCTTTATGTTCTTATAACGACTCTTTTACTATTATCTTTACAGGTAAAATTAGTGACGGTTGCATCACAAAATGTAAAGTTAAAAAGAGATTATTATTATTATTATTATAGATAACTTATATAGCGCCATTTTCGTAATAAAATATCTCAAGGGCGCTTTACATGGTGATTCTATTGTTAAATTAATTTAATTGAAGCTTTTAAATTTGTAATTTAATTAAAACAATTTGTTTTGTTGTCACGTGCTACGGATTTATTCAAATGATTTAGAGAACAAGTGGGTTTTAAGTTTTTTCCGAAACATCACTTCACTTTCACAGCCTCGCACCTCTGCTGGGAGAGCATTTCATGCCATAGGGCCTGCGACCGCAAATGCGCGTTCACTAAATTTAGTGCGCTGTTTGCGTAGAGGTATAATAACTTTTCCTCTCGCCGTAGACGTAGCTGACCTAAGCGTGAGACGCCTGTCAGCTAGTTCATCTGGAATGCATAGTTCCATTTTATAGTTAATTTATCAGCATAGTTAATTTATCAACAATGTTTGAGTATGTCCAAATGCTGACTGGAAGAGTTGAGAAATGTGGATATTCAAACATGGGCAGAATGGTGAATGTTACACAGTGTGTAAAGTGGACACTTAAACTAGCCAATTACAGGTCATAAGCCCTGTTAATGCCTATACTTCCATATACCCTTCTCAAAAACGTTTTCCCTCTTTGATGAAATAAAATATGAATAACACCCTAGGGAAGAAATCCAGCTAATCTGCAAGCATTTGGACAAACATTGTTGAATTAACTACCCGGTAAAAGCAAAAGTATAAAAATTGTAAAATTGTTTTCAGGCGTTACTTAGTAGGTTATTTGGTACAGCTAGATGAATCTTACCCACGTGAAAAAGGTTTCAGCTCTTTAACTTCACAAAAGTCAACAGATGGAAGAGTTGAGGAAATGTGGATGTTCAAACGTGAATGTTACAAGTGTGTAAAGTGGCCACTTAAACCAGCCAATGACAGGTCATAAACCCAGTAAATGCCTAGACTTCCACACTCCCTTCTCAAAAATGTTTCCCGTCTCTGTTGAAAATAAATTTTTATAATTTTTATTTATTCGTCATAATTGGTTGTTTTATCTGATATTTTTAGTCAACAAAATTTTTCCCAATCAGCATTTTTTTGTTGTTGTTGCAACTGTCTCATAGTTCCCTAGGGATTTAATCATGATACTTTAATATTTTTGACAGCAAATTGAGTAAGTATTTTTAGAAGTTAGAAGGCGAAATCGATTTCTCAAATCTGTACAAAAATGAGCAGAAGAATTTATGAAAACTAAATGTTCAAACATAAGTAGAATGGTGTATGTCACACCGCGTTTAAACCCTTTATAGGACAACGGCAAAATGTATGCTACTTTACATTACATACATACATGTCATTTTCTTTGTTAATATTTATTTAAAACAAAATGTACGTATTTGTACTTGACGCTTTTATTTGAGTTGAAACTTGTCGCGTGCGTTATGACAAAAATAAATGAAAGCGGCATGCATATTTGCCACTGGCAATTTGCGCGTACGAATTTGCAGCGATTCTGGGCGTTTTGGTTATTTAAAAGAAGAAGCAGTCGAATTACCGTTTCACAAATTAAACTGTTTTGTAAAATTGTTTCTAAAACAAATAGTTCTGGTTCAAGCAACTGCTTTCCTTTTTGTGGCAAATACGCATTACGCAAGCACGTCAAAACACTGCAAAGTCGCACGCGCAAATAGCCGATGGCAAATACGCATGCCATTTTTATTTGTTTCGGTCATAACTATCATCATTTCCTTTCCGTACCTTATGGTGCATAGGGCACTGCACTGGTGCACCAATCGCAGCGTACCTTGATCATTTTTGTTGAAGGCAAGGTGTCCAGACTTACGCTTCAGATACCAGACCAGGGACTATGAAATATTTAAGTGTAAAAACACCCTTTTAAATAAATATTTCTTATCAAACATGTCGGGAATCGAACCCGAGACCTCTTGCATGGTAGGCAAACGCGCCGACCATTACACCACGAGGCCAACTAACGACGAACTACTGATAACTTTATACGTACGTAAAGTTCATTTTAGATGAATGTTAACAAAGAAAACGACCATTATATCTTCTTCGCAGTCTCAATTCTGAGGATTGGTTTGCAGCAAAGTCCTGCATCTCGTCCTCCATTGGTCTCTATTTTCTGCAGTCCTCTTCAGCTCGACATATGAGGCGCAGTTTAAATCTTCGCACACTTTCTCCAAATATTCCCGTCGGGGGCGCCCCCTATAATTTATCCCCTCAGCTATGCCCTCTATGATGTGGTGCAGGAGACCCTCATGGCACATACTGTGGTCGATCCATCGGGCTCGCCTCTCTTAGATGGTTTTGATTAGGTGCCTACCTTCTTCGATTCTGTTGAAAACCTCGTCATTAGTGATGTGGTTTCTCCAGCAAATTCCTAATATTTTTCTGTAGCACCACATCTCGAAGGCCTCTAGTCTTTTTTTATCTCTTTAAATAAAATTACATAAATAGTTGCCACTGTCGTATAAATGGTTGGCTCAAATCCACTTATTTCATTCGAAAACCAGCTAATGACAGCAAAATAAATACTTCTAGTTAACAGACTTCAGTTAAAATGCTACCAATCTCAGTTAAAAAGCTCATTAAATTGCGTATTTGCAAATAGCTACAGTAATTAGTTAAAATAAAATCTAACATTATTTAAACTTAGTTGTATAACGCGGTAAATTAATTATATTAAGCCAAACAGCGTGGGCGGAAATGCATTTAAGGATTCCACGATATTCGTGGAATAAATTCAATGATAATTTAAATGATCATTAATCTCAAAATAACTGAATGCCTGTAATTAACATAAGAAACTTGTAATTAAAATAAACCGAGAAATGATTAACCAAAGAGAAACATGTAATATTATATTATTAGCCACTATATACGTCATGATTTTTGCTTCAAATATTTAGTAATTGATTGACTCTGTAATTGCTAAAGCACGTATTCTGCTCACATTGGAATCTGTTGTAAAATAAATACATTTTGAAATTTATATTTGAAGCACTAACTTTGCGGTTATTCTTCATAATAAAATAATTATAAAACAACATTGTTTTTAACAACTTTTTTTTTCTACTGACCGGCTACACAAACTTCTTTACCAATTTTTAAAGATTGTGTACATCTCGCTTCACATTTCCCATATTTAAAAGAACAACATGACAAAAAGACTAGACTTATTAGTTCCATATGTGTCGATGTAATATTTAGTAATTACTGTAAAAATAAAATAGGATAAAATTCATTACTTAAGTATACCTTGATAAAAAAGCGTGTGTCGCTTTGAAACCGGCCGGTAGAAAAAATAATAAATAATTGGTTAAAAACAAAGTTGTTTTATTTTTATTTTAAATGTTTTTAAAACGATTTGTTCGGTTTTATATTTCAGTGTACCTATAATTATTTTGAGTTTTTTACAATTTTTTAGTTTACATTTTGATACATTTTTTATTACATATATCACCCAAATTGTTACAACAAAAAATCCAAATACTCATGGCCTGTGAGTGGGTATAATAAATTTAGAATATATTATTAAATCTATGGTGTGAAATAGAGAATATGGACTTTTCATTTTAAGGTTTATTTTTTATAAAAACAAAAAAGCGTATTTTTGAAAATCCGTTGCAGCATATAATATATCTATTCACAAACATAATTGAATGTTATACCATGCTTGAGGTCCCGGGTTCAATTCCGGGGAACGTTGCCATGAAGTATTTGTTTTTAAAGGTGGTTTGAAGAGAAATTTTTTTTTTTAAATCCTGTCTCTTCGATGCTGACATTAATTTCGTTTTCCAGTATTTTTACTCCAGTAGTTATGCAAAAAGTAATTGGCACGTTTTATTATCAAAAACAATTCAAAAGAAACAGATAATGATTAACGGAAAAAAAAGTTGAAAGTAATCGCATGAACTTATTGATATTGATTATGAGCAGAGAAAATTTCGTAAGAGTTATTTTCATGAGAAAAAAAACAAAGACACAAAACAAACGCTATAGAATGAATGACCAGAATCGTATGCGGACTTCGAAGGTTAAAGATCTGGGCATCACTTTAGTGAGTTCTCTGACATTTCATGATCGGATCGAAACAGTTTGTAGTAGTTCGTTAAAGATTTTAGGATTCTTCCTGCGTACTGCCAGGATTTTTGATAATACACGAGTACTGATAATTCTTTATAACTCGTTGGTGCGAAGAAGACTCGAGAGTAACTCAGTGATTTGGGGACCGTGCGAATTTAAATACTCTCTTATGGTGAAGAGGGTTCAGAAGAAATTTGTTCGGTTTCTCTACATGAGAAAGTGCGAATATTATCCATGGCCTTATCTTACTGAGTTCCTCCAAGGTATGCTCGGTTACAGCAGTTTGAAGACCAGAAGGAATGTGTATTTATCTACGCACTTTTTTAGATTGTTGCGCGGTATTATTGACAACCCTGAAATTATGCGGAGCATTAGCTTTTATGTTCCGGACAGCGTCAGCATAAACTGTTTCACATTCCAAGATACGGGACCAATCTGCCAATAGTTATGCCTCTTGGAGGGGCTATCTCTATGTTGAACAATATTAACTTTAGACATTGACACTTTTCACGTCTCTGAGGGAGTTTTTCGTTACAAGATACTCTTGCTTTTTTAACATATTATTCTCTGGATATTATGTATGCCTACATTTGTGTTACTTTTATACAGGGTGTTCTTTAAATCCTGTTACATCCAAAACCACTATGATCAGTATGGGCAAAAAGACATATTAGCATATTTAAAAAAATATTTAGAACAAAGAAATTTTTTAAATATTAAATATTTAAACAAACAAATGGTTGCTTACTTCTGCAGGGGAGAAGTGAGGGGAGCGCGGCGCAGTATCAGACTCCCCGCTTCCTCCTCCTTGTTTCACCCCTGCAGATATAAAAAAAATTTTAATGTGCCAATATGTCTTCTTGCTCATACTGATTACCGTGGTTTCGGATGTGACAGGTAATGCACACCCTGTAAATACCTAATTTTACCTTTTTTATTTTCATTATTTATATATGTATGAATTAAGATATTCCATTTTGTAATGTAAATATATATGAAACTAGCTGACCTGACAGACGTTGTCCTGCCCGAACGTTGGCTTCCCTTGGAAAAATACTTTTTATTGATAAGTAGGTACCTAGGTACTTGCTTGTGATTAAATTCCAAAACTAAAAATAGTTAATATTAAATTTAAATAGGTAAAATTGTTTATGATTGAATTCCAAAACATAAAATAAATATTTCTTCAAATATAGCAAACGTCAAACTCCGGTTGTCTCACCAACAAAGGGATGTACTTAAGAAAGAATACGAATTTTAAAAATGTATTGAAATCAATATGATTTTAGTGTTACCAAAAATCCAATAAAAAGAAATAAATGGGTAGAAATTTTAAGGAATTTAAGGAAAGAATCTGATTGAGCTCCACAAAAAACAAATGGTGTTTGTAAACATTAAAAAACAAACTTTTTTATACACATAAAAACAACATCTTTTCATTATTTAGCAAATGCATTCTCCTCGAATCCAACCTTGGAAGATCGACGAATAAAACATTTATGCTCCTAACTTATTTTTTACATATTCGATTAAAGGTTTTAATATCTACGAACACGCACAGCGCAAAGATCTATATTTCTATGAAAACCGCACGTAAATCGGTTAATCCGTTTAAGAGAAGTACGGTGGCATCACACGTACAGAGGAATTATATATATAAAGATTGAAATAATGATATTTTTATCCGATTGTTCCTTCCCGCGGTTTTTTAACGAATTCTGCCCTCTGACCGTAATAAATGCATCTATTTGACATCTATTAGAGTAATTGTACATTTTTACAAGCATAATTGTACGCAGCATTTATTCCGCCTTAAATTATAAACATTCTGGAAATCAGGATGCGTCGCTACATCTAAGCACGGATGAGTTCATATTAAACAAAGGTTTAGGAATGAAGCCCTTTCATTACATTAGTGAAAGAGATCGGATACATGGGTGAGTAATCTCAGCAGTTGGCATCATAATATGAAAAAATTACCAACACTTGTTCTATTATATTACCTCCATTGGTACATCAGAATTCTGTAATGGGCCGAATGTGTTTGGATACGGACAATAGACACGGAAATTGTCGCAAACCGTTGCGTTTTTCGTTATTGTTATATGAATTAAATTCGTTTACATATTATTTTGAGCTGTAGATATAACGTATTACTATTGTTTGTAGAAAGCGAACTCAATGTAAAACAATTTATTTTTACAATTAATACGTAACTTCTTACAATATATTTTCTTCTTTCTTTCTCGTCCTTGCCCTCATGACTGAAAATTACGGCTGCACTATTACTATTTTTGTAATTTGCCTCGGCTGTTTTATTTATTTTATTAACATAAACGGCAAATCTGCCTTTTATAAACATTTATAATACTAACATATTTGGCTTAATATACATTATTTTTTTAAAAAGCATAAATTTCCTTATACCCAAGATTAAAAAAAAAAATAAACTCAAAAATTATACAAGATTTATATTTTAAAAATTAACCTAAAATTATACAGCATATTCAGTAGAAAGTTTAAATAATAAAACATTCTACCGTAATACAACAAGAAAATTATAAGTACGGTTTCATACAGCTGGGCAAAGTGAACAAAAAACTGTATATATTATGAAATGCATGAATAAATAAATATATTTATCATTCACCATCTTTAAAAAGGTCAAAAGGTTTGTTCTATAGGAACAATACCCTACACTAAATATATCAGATACGTGGGAATAACTATTGCCGAGTTCATGAAGTCTATTTAATACGGCATTACAAGTATACACTGTCCGTAAATTGTTGCTACAAAACGGTGGCACCTGTCTAGTCATTTTTCTAGGCACCCTGAAGTTGATGAGAGATAATAGTTCAGGGCAATCCCTTATTGAATTTACAATTTTGAATACATTTAAAAGGTCTATAATTTTTCTTCCATCGTTAAGTTCTAAGAAATTTAATGTTTTTGGTAAAAAATCGTAATTTAAAAATTCATAACTGATTCTAAGTTTAAAATTTTTATACCGTAAGAATTTTTTTGGACTCTTTCAAGAGAATTTTGGTGACAGTTGTAGTAAGGAGTCCATATTGTAGAGTTATACTCTAACTGGCTTCTCACTAATGAAGTAAACATAAACTTCAAAGTGCCTATGTTTTTTAATTCCTTAGTCACACGTAACATGAAGCCTAACGTTTTTAGAGATTTATTAGTTATATTATCAGTTCTGAGCTGAAAGAAGAGCATCAGTCACTGAAAACCCCAACGGGCATTTTATTGACTCGCTCCATATAGGTGAGCGACCTGTGGATCCTTTTCCCTCCGCTCTGCCTATCACATCGAGCTTTTCAAAGCTGTCTGGTTCTCTCCTAGCGATGTGTCTAAAATACTGTATGTATCACCTGCAACATATAGTTGACAGTCGATCTCCTTCATTCAGTATGGACACGTTAGAACGCATCGCCGTCCATGGAATCCGGAGTATTTTCCTCCAGTACCGCATATCAAAGGCATCAATCCTTTTCCTCTCAATGTTCATATTTCTACTCCGTATAAGAATATGGAGAAAATCAAAGTTTTAACAAAATGAACCTTCGTATTTTTGGAAAAACCAAGATCTTTTCATATCTTGATGTGTCTACCCATTGCACCTCAAGCCATTGCGATCAGCAATTTAATTTATTTGTCATAACCAGCAGTTTCCTTTATGTTTAAGCCCAAATAGACAAAGTCGTGTACTTTTTAAATATGGTTTAGTATGTTTGATGAAGGACATTTATTGGTTCTATCGATCACCATTAGTTTGATCTTACTTTGATTGCTACTTAGATCAACAAGATCCAAAAATATCTTCATATCGGACTTACAATTTGCCACCAGTGTTGTGTCATCAGCGAATCACAGGTTTAAGATTTTTTTACCTTTAAAATGTCAGGACAACTCATCGACGACACCTGGTGACGTCACGGGAGCAGTAATTTCAAAACTTTTAAAAATTAAAGCGATGATAATACGATACATAAAAATAAATCTTTTTGGCTTAGTTTGAAAGTCTATTATCAAATATAAAAACTAAAAATTATAAATACAAATGTACCGTTGATGATGCCTGTGGGGAGGATAATTGATCTGTTGAACACCTACCGAGAGAGGTGGATCTTTTCCATGCTGGAATTACCAGTTTTAGACTCTTCCTCTCTAACTAAGTATCATAATATGTATTAGTGATTTATTCGTCTTAGTTTACTATTATTTTTATGGACTATACCTTGGACCATAATAATCTATTAAGCACTATTTTAAAACAGGTTTTTGTAAATACCTAAATATCGTGGTTATACAAGTAAAAATGACTATTTGCAAAAATGACGAAATTGAGATTATTGACTTTTTGGCATTGTATTAGCATAATGCTTAACTGGTAAAAATGCCAAGTCGATCCGACTCTCTGAGAATAATTTAATTTGTAAAGTTTGTGACCATTTGATAGAAGCTCACAGATTTTTGACAAGTAAAACACCAACACACATAGTCACTTTTATCCGTAAATTTAAGATCCAAGGAACTGACCGAGTAACAGTCAGTGAATTTTACTTGTAGGTCACAGCGAAGAGTTAGTTAGAGTTAGTAGTCAGTAGTTAGTAAGTAAGTATACGTTTTGTATTTGACAGATACGGTTTTTTTTTATAAAAAGTTCATTAATAAAATTTATTCTTTAGATTATTACGTCACACTTCTTAATTATTTGTTTTTTTAATTTATTATGTATTTCTGTGTTTATTTAACCTTCGTAAATATAAGAAAAATGAATTATTGAAATAAAAACTCCCAAAACCATAATTTATAGTTTTAAAATAAAAAATACTATCTCCCTCAATAAACGAAACAAAAATGATTATTTCCCAAATTTCATGCCATATTTTAAAGACAAAATTGACTAAGTTTTTCAACTTATTTTTTTACATAAAAGTAACAATGATTTTTAAATATGTTTTTCCTTTACATTAAAGTTGAAAGTACCGTACATATAATGTAAAATTACCAACCACCTACTTGAAAAATCTGATCTTTCAGAAAAACACTAAAATGACACCCCTGAACATTATTGATTTTGTCACTTATTTATGTCGTCAGTCGTGTTGTATTAAACATTTAAATAAAATAAATAAATTATCCCTAAACTTCCTCATTCGAGATATTTTTATATAAATAATTATTATTGTTAAAAGTACGAGTATATTACAAAGTATATTGAGTAAATTGTTTGAAATTGATCTGTGCTCAGAAATTGCAAGTGTCAACATTTTTAAAGTGTTTTCTAAGTTTGACGCATTTAGACTAGTGACACACTAGTCGGAGGGGGGGGGGGTGCGATATCTCCGCAATCATTTCGATTTTACAAGTTGTAAAAACAATATGGCTGCCCAAAAACGTTGATCTAATCACACTTTCTATGTAGTTATTAAAACCACCTCAGCGTTTGCCGGAAACTTGTTCTTCATTAAGTTTATTATCAAAAATAATAATGCCATAAATTATAATTTTAATACCGGCTAAAATAATTTTGTGACCTAACCCCTGGATTCATTGTTTGGTCAAACGTGTATTTTTTTATTACTGAGCCATAAAAAACGCATATGATCATAAAGTTGGTTTCATAATTAAAGTAAATAAAATGTATGATTTGGTATTACGCCTGACATACATCAGTTTGTTATACAATATGTTTCAAACAAAATTATACATAAACTTGTTATTAAGATGCAGTTAAATGTTAATCAAAACATAAAGAAAGTTATAGCTTAACCAGTTTGTGTTTTGGGGTTCATTTTAGTTATTTATCTAAGAAAACTTATGTGGATTATGGAGGAGAAAAATAAGATATTGGTGATCTTTGGGAAACAGTTGACAGGCTGCAGAAAAACTATGCTAATCTGGATCTTAATATAAATACCAACAATACCCATATTATGTGCAACAAATCCTGTCCTCATCCTGATCTTCCTCTCTATAATAATAAACAGAGGATTGAGAAAGTTGACAGCTGTAAATACTTGGGAGTTCACATAACTAAGGATGATAGCATGCATAAAGAGCTCGCAAACCACCTAGTCATTGCTGGAGCATCATTTAACATGCGTGCAGTCTGAAACTCTAGTTTATACTGGGTCAAAGCAAATGCTGATAATTCATCTCATGTATAATGCCAGTATATGGATGTGAATTTAGGCACCGTACCAAAACTCAAAACACCAAACCTCTGCGTTTTGAGAGTGTGTTTGAGGAGAATATTAAGCATTTTGTACTTTGCTCGGTTTCAAAACTAGCATATAAGTTCGACGCAACGGTCTCCGATAACGAGCGTTTTGAGGATGCGGCTTGGACACGTGCTGCGTATGCCTCAGGAGATCCTTAATTAAAGTTGCCTCTTTTTTACACCTGTGGATTCCCGTCGTCCTGGAAGGGCGTCCATGGCGATATTTTAGCTTTATTCGGCGAAACTAAGGGACGCGGGATTGGCGTGGGAGAAAGTGAGAGTGCTTCTTGGTAAGAGGGTCTCCTGAAGACGTTTGGTGATGTCCACAAACTCCATCTTGAAGCGAATGTAGAAAAAAAGATGAAGAAAACGAGGTATTCAAGAATCCAATGTTTCATTTCAAAACTGACATAATTTCTAGGAGTAATTATTTAAAAACAGGCTAAAAAAATTGCAATGAATTTATCGCATTCCCAGAAGTACACACGTCTAAATTAGGATGTTTTGAGTTATGAATGTAGTTTGCTATTTTTTTCTCTTTTAAGAAAGTAATTGTTCTAAGGAAGAAGACTCATTTATATTTATCTGTATAATTTATTTTGAGCGAGACATAGTGTACTACAAATTTTAGTATTATTTAAAATTAATAAAATAAAATATTGAGATGAACACTGCGGTAAGTATGATGTAACAGTGATTTTCTCTTATTTAAAGAGGAAACGCGGCTTCACCTTTCTTCTTATGAACGTATTTCCGTATTTTCTCTCTGGGTTATGGCACTAAAACTTTTACACACTTCAGAAATCTACCATTGTCGTGTCTTTATCCTCTTGATTTTTCGTCAATTTTTTTACTGTGGAAACTAGAACCATCTAAAACCGTAGGCGTTGCCCAGTTATATCTGCTGTCTTTAGACGTACGATATACAAAAATGATAACTATTTTTGAAAAACAAAAACAATAATGACATAGAAAAATTTATTCTAATACTCTTTTAACAAAAAATAACAAAATTGGTTCAATCTTTGAAATGCCGAAAACGGGACAGCGAAACGTCAATTTCGTTGATTATAGTTAGGCATGTCTCAGCCTTACACACTTCACGGATCTCGACATTTGTGCACCTATCATACATCGTTTTACCACACATTTGCCTGAGGGATCGCATTTCGACAGCATTCAACCTACTTTCATCATTATTTTTCCAATTCCATACTTCGCTCCCATACATTAGAGTTGGAACTAGAACTCCGTTGTGAACTGCTAGTTTAGCCTCCTGCGATAAACATTTGTTTGCCAAAGTAGATTTTAGTGCACCGTTCACCCTGTTCCCGGCACTCACCCTCCTTTCAATATCTTTATCGGCCTTTCCGTCCCTAGTAAACATACTTCTCAGGTACACAAATTCTTCTACCTGATTCAGAATATCTCCGTTCACGCTGATCTCACATTTAGTTATATTTTCATCCCTTTCAAAAACCATCACTTTCGATTTATCAACATTCATAAACAAATCGCTTTTCTTGCATACCTCGTAGACTTTTGTTACTAAGAATTGAAGGTCTTTTGGCTGCTAGCAAGAAGCACGGCATCATCCGCATACTGTATGTATATAATTATATATATACATATTATTATAATTATTATTTTTGTTTTTTTTTCAAAAATATTTACAAAAAAGTCTTAAATCAAAGTCCTGCTGAGTTGCATACATACAACTCGTCAGCAGGTTCTTATAAATTACATCGATTATTTACACCTAACCTACATTAACAATAATTTTAATTGAAAAACAATTACAGATTACATTATGAAAAACTATCACTAATACAAAAAACTTTTTTCTAATAACCATAATTTGAGCAAAATGTCGCAGTCAGTTCAGTCAATCAGTTCTTTGAAGTTTCTCAATTTCTACTTTTTTCCGATGAAACCAAGATCTTTGTCAATGTCAACGATATGTCTCACTGCGTATTTATCCAAAAATATCTTGATCGTCTATTTGATTACTGTAATAAAAATCAATTGTACATTAATACCTCAAAATGTTATTCAATGAAATTTACTAAAAGTACAAATTTTTTTATGCACAATTATACGATCAAAGATAATTCCATATCACGGTGTAGCGAGATAAGAGACTTAGGAGTTATTCTTGATAGTAGATTGCTGTTTGAGTCTCACATAAATTCTATTGTTGAAAAAGCTAACCAAATGCTGGGCTTCATTTTGAAAATTTCCAAACCTTTTAAAAAACCAAATACATTAAAAACTTCATACACCTATGAACGCAGTAATTTGGAGTTTGCATCCGTTGTGTCGAGCCCACAATACATAACAAACATAGAAAGAATTGTATCCATGAAGAAGTATAGAAATTGAAAAAATAACATTTAAAGGCGTTGCCTAGTATGTAGGTGAAATAATTCAATTAGATGAATCTCACTCGCATAAATAAAGGTTTCAGCTCTTCAACTTCACAAACATCAACAGATGAAAGAATTGAAGGAATATAGATGTTCGAATATGGGCAGAATGATGAATTTTACACAGTGTGTAAAGTGGCCACTTAAACCAGCCATTGACAGGTCATAAGACCTGTAGATGCCTAGACTTCTATTATCTTATCCTAAATTTTCTTCATCTCCGTTGTAATATGTTAATATAAACAGCTCCCCAGCGAGTTGAATCCAGTCCTTGTCTACAAAAATTTGGACAAACTCAAAATATTGTTAATAAAAGTATCGTTTACCCAAAAATATTTTTCCTCTTATATTTTTCTGCAAATATGTATAAAGAGGTGAGCCATGAAACACTAAAAATTAATAAGTTACATAACAACAGAAAAATTCACATTTGATCATTGGTTTATAGCTTAAGAATCTTACAAAAATGCTATAAAAATGTAAGCACATATCATAAAAATATACTATAAAATATCTATGTAACTCGTTAAAATTCCTAAATTTAATTCAAAGATAAATTAAAATGCTCATCTATTAAAATATTCTTTAATCGCAGTTAAACTTTTTAATTTATTGCACAACAAGCAGAGAATTGTCTGATATTAAATTCGTTTAACATAAAACAATTATTTTTTATTAGTATTTATTACCAATGAAGACTGCTTTGCATATAGGGTCCGCCATAGTTCTGTATAGGTGTCCAAAGTTTAACTATAACATAAGTTAAAAATATTGCCGAGATAAACGACTGGTTTATGGTCGTTTAATAGCAGTTCTGGATTCCATTAACAGCGGAACGAGCCCTAACCATTTATTCATAATCACCTCAGCTTGTAATCTCACAAATATTACACGTAAGCACCAATCACGGTACTTCATGCATGAGTGGATGAAATGGTAAGCATAATTTTTTGATACCGGTAATGTTATGTCCCTGACAAGTATTACCGGTTAGATGATTCCCTTTCCTCCACGAATTCAGAAAAAAAAACGTGGGTTATTTGGATGAGAAAGAATATTAAACCATCGAGCCTGAAAGCGCGAAAAATTCGTGAGTGCCTGAGAGGGGTACATGTACACATACCCCAGCTAAAATGACATAAATACAACTTCTAAAAAAAATAAAAAATTATCGTCATAATTATCATGATAGTGTTTATAAACTGGGTCTCAATATTTCCCATTTTCTGCGATATTCATATAATTTTTCACAAAATACTGTTGCGAGAGTATTCTATATGGAAGAGCGTTACGTTACGAGCTACGTTTTGAATAACACTGATTTGTCACGCCACCAGTTAGCGGGTGGTTGGGAGTGGAGAGGTGGACGTGCAAACTAACTGAAGTATCGAAGATTACTAAATCGTGAGGTAAATGTATTATAATGCTTGCTGTTAGCGCGGGGGGAAAGCGAAGACAAATGTGAATTATTTTTGAAAGAATTGGGCCGAAAAATATTTTAATATTTTGGGTACATTCTTAACATTATGTGGTAGGATTACGCAAACAAATTAAATCAATACAATGAATAACAAAAAAGGTGTTGAACAAATAATGCTACCTGGAGGACCCTAGATACCCCTCTTAGGCACGGGAGGATTAACGGATCAAGTCCAAGTCAAGTCGAGTTTCGTCAAATTAGAATTTGATGTTGCTTAGGCAGATAAATAGATTTCCATATTGTGAGTAACACGGATGGAACTTCTTGCTACTATCCGTGGCCCTGTTATAGGTCCTGTCGGATAAACAGATATGGATATATAGAGCTTCCAAAAATAATTTCAAGGCTTTTAAAAAAGTTTTATAATCATTTCGGCGAATTGATCATGTTCAATCAATTTTATCCCAGTCAGTGAAGAATTCACTTCCCTCTTTTCTCAATCCAATGAAGTACATATTATGTACTTCTGGATTACCTTCTTTAAGCACAAAGGTGCTTAGGCTAGCAGATTACAGAGAGCTCCTTCGAGCAGCTTTTCTCGTTTGACAACGAGCAAATTTTCCGTGTATGTGGGCCAAGGAGACCTATGTCCTCAGGTGCGGTGTGCGGTATGTGGTGGGCAAGCTGTTGTGTGTAACATAATAGTCGCCTTTTAGTTTTCTCCGTAGATTGTTTTTTTTCATTTTGATACGAAACATTTTCATACAAAATTAATAGTTCGCAATACTAGTTTTGATAAGAGATCAAAATTTACAATCATTGTTAACGGTTGCGAGATTGACGCGGGAGGAGGCGAGAGTACTGGATAGTGAAAGGTGTATTTTGAAGGCGTAAAGTTCCTAAATTTAATATAATTGTTCATAATACCTGGAAAATAACAGTACGATTCGTGATTTAGAGCGACAAAAGCACCAGGATTAGATAAGTCAGGCTATTTTTCTGTATATGACTGACACAAGCGGGAAAAGGAATTACTCTTCAGTTAGGTAGCACGGGGGCGTTGTACTCAAAAGAAAACCATCAAACCTATAATGAAGAATCAAATACCATAATTACAATCATTTTATTAAGTTTAAGCTCCCACTAAATTGAACGGTATTAAATGAAATTAATAAAACGGGAAAATAGATCGACGGAATCAAATGGGAGACTATTAAATTTATCTCTTTCAAATCGTGCAGATGCTTCTGACATTGGCGTCATAAATTTTATTAAATGTTAGTAATGTTAATATTGAATATGTATTAAGCAGATCGTGAAATTGAATATGTGGAAATAATAAAAAGTAAAGAAATCCTGATTTATTTTATTTATTAACTATCCGCCACAAGTGCTTTTTACAATAAAAAATACAACAAATAAGTTAAGTTATATAAAAACGGAAATCAATAAAAAAAACATTAATATTTAACAAGTAAAATAAAAATATATTTAAAAAAACACCGTTTATTACGTACATAAGCTAACAATAGTTTGATAGCACAAGTGCCTTTTAAAAATCGTATAAAATATTTATGTAGAGATGCCTCGAATTTAAAAAGAGTCCAGGAGCCTTATGCTGGAAATATGTGACAATTTGTCACCCACTCGACAATAATCGATTGGGCATCTCGATTGTTTTCTCATAATGCTATTCTTGAAAACCCTCCGACAATTTAATTACAAAGACGAATGAGAAAGTGGCAGCACTAACAAATCCATGTTTATCTATGGCTCTCCTGCCACACGTAAACTTTTATTGTTTCTTGTCGGACTTCTTCCGTTAAATATTTTGTATATGGAATATTTTGTGTATATTATGAAAAAATATAAGAAAATGTTTTACTGAGACACTGCAAGATTTATAATTTATTTATTTATTTATTTATTTATTTATTCACACTTATTATCAAAATACAATTCCATATTCACTTTGCCCAGCTAACAAGGGTACATACCCCGTTCCAAGCTAGGCAATTACATTTTAATATATTATAATACTTAACAAATTAATATAGAGCACAGACAAACACAATATATACTTATTCGGATACACATTTTGATTCATATACATACATACATACACATATATACACACATGTATATATAAATATACACATATTTACATATGTACATAAACACACACGTACATACACGCATGCGCATACACATACATACATTCATAAAAACATAGACAATTTATTTATGCGAAACTTCATGGTTGTCATCTATAAATATATATTTTTTAAATTATTCTTTATTTTTTATATTTTATTTTTGACATCCAGTAAGGTTCTCCAATCCGTGGCATGCATCAACTTTTCTGACTCCCTACGACCAATGTCATGAAAGAGCGAGGTCAACACCTTCCGTAACTTGACAACACTCCCGTCTTTCCACGATTCTGGCAAAAGGTTATGGACCTTTTTGCCTACGTTATAGTGTTGTCTCGATACCAGAACAGTGTTGACCCCTTCACTTAGTATCAGATCCCTATTAGAGTATCTTGTGTTATGGTTGTGGTTGACGCTTGGGTAAATGTCTCTCTTTATGTGTGTAACCACTACCGTTCTCAATATATACTGTTGAATAATATTCAGTACTCTGAATTCTTTGAAGAGCAAGTCACTTGGATAGCGAAATGTTTTTTTTAAGATGACTCGGATTAAAGATTTCTGTGCAATTGCTACAGGTTCAAGGGTTCAATTATTATTTGCCTTTATACGTCTAAATGTAATAAGAAATATTTCATATGCATGTAATGGATTTTAAAAACATTGTATAGTATACGAGTATATCTCAAATACGACGAGCAATAAAATAATTTTAAAATCATGTTTCTAGTGAAACTTCATTTAATAATGGATTTAAAATAAGTACAATTGTATTTGTTGATACGTCATCATTATAATATTAATCTGTGTTTTAAATTTGAAGTTAAATACAACAAAAATACATACTCTTTATTTGAACATAAATGCCGAGCTTTTTACAAGAAGGAAGTTTGACAGCTGAAGTTACGATGTCGCATTCTATTGTCAATGTCGAGTGCTTTGGGGCACTCGGAATAAAGTCGATTGATTTTCAATCGACTGCATTCGTATGGGTGGTTCGAGAATTCTGTCACTCGTCGAATTACAGAAGTCGCATACGATTCTAAAGACGAATAAGTCCAGCATAAGGTCCCAGTTAAAAATGACAATATAAGGGATACTAACATTAATTTCCTAGTCTTTATCTTTGATGGGCGGACACAAAAGTATAACAGCAAAAATGTAACTTTGCAGAAGAACAAAAAAACGTTATTATAAATCTAATAATTGAGCTACAGAACTCATATTTTGCGAAATAGTTTGTTATTTACAGTACATTTTATGTGTGTTACCACATTTAAGTAATTTTCAAAATAACAGAAATATTTCACAAAACAAATACTACTTAAACCATTAAAGATGGAGCAGACATGAGTCAACTTGTACTACAAGAACTAACTTTTCCTATTTGTACTACGAAATCAATAGAGGTTAAATTACACACGTCCTCGTAAATTATAAGTTTTTCAAATATATACAATTAAACAGCTTTAAAGCTTATTTATCTTCTGGCGGATGAGTTTAGCAGTTGTATATATGGAATATAACCGGAACCCTAGGAGAGTGTTTATTCGATGCCGATAGAAACTCAGCGATGAAAACCTTGAAAAAAGCAGTGAAATATTTGTTTCAAAAGGGACTTTACACTGCTTTCATGAAATTCAGTTTTAAAAAATAATACAAGTAAATAACAAAGTTTTTGCTTCCATTCGTGTTGTTGCAATATGGCCATGACCAGGAATGACAATATTAGACATAGGCCTTCATTTAAACAAATAGTTTTTATGACCGAAACCGATAAGTAGACCCTTGATCTTTAAAACGGTGAGTATGTGGAAGGAGCAACAAGAAATTGACTAAAAAAATAAAATTATTTTTAAAAAAACAAAAAAATGTATTTTAATAAATAATAAAAATCCTAAGTATTGCTACAAACACACGATTATATACAAGTATAAAAGAAAACCATAAACTATTAACAAATGTGTACAACTGTAAAAAAGAACTAACCAGAACTTAGCTTAACATATTTATCTCTGTTTACATAAGTTTCAATGATTGAATTTAAACAAAATTTTAGGTTCTACAATATTTTTTTAAAACTATAGTTCTAGTATTTAACCACAATCTTATTTACACTAAAAATCTCGCATATCTGGTACATAGTAGAAAAAACGTAGTTGGAATAACAATTTTATGCATTATTAAACACAACTGAGGCGTGATATCTTACAGAAGCGAAGATGTTATTTATATTGATGTAATTTTACAAGCCTCATAATTTTATCATACCTTTAATCGAATAGCTTCTTTAGAATATGGTAGATAGAACCAAGTGGAATTGTAGTTTAAAAAAATATTTCGACATTCGATTACTAAGTAGATTTGTTCAATAAAAAACAGCTTTTGCTAAAAAGTACACTTTTATAAAATAAAATAATTACGTAGATGTTTGCGGTTACTGTTTGACATATTTTAAGTTATTTTTGAGTGATTTAACTCCTGCACCTTACAAAAACTAAAAACACTTAACCTCTGAGTTATGAGAGTAAATGCTTGAGTATAATATTAGGTTTAAGGTGGTTCAATTTAATAACTAGTATTGAAGATCGAGAATGGCTGCAGCAGCGTTTTGAGGGTGTGGCGGTGGACCTGGCTTGGACGCGTGCTGCGGATGCCCTAAAAAAACCTTAACGCAAGTTTCCTTTTCTTCCTAATTTTGGGATCTCTCCGTCCTGGAAAGCCAACGATTGCGATTTATCGGTTTTTAGGGACCCAAGGGTTTCGGGTTTGATTTGGGAGAGGGTAGGGTGCTGGCTGGCTTTGAGGTCTCCTAGAGGCGTCTGGTAATGTCTAAATACTCCAATTATGAGTGTATGTGGAAAAATAAGATGATTTGTCTTGAGATTGTTATTTTTTCAACTCTAAACGATTATTTATGGAAAATTATACTAACGGAAAAATGATTTTTCGCCGAAATCATTGAAATGTCTTTTATTTATTTGTTTATTTATATGAAGATACATAGACAGAAAAAATAACGTTTCCTTTTCTCAAAAGGCCAAAAGCCCTGTGTTGAGTTGAGATGCGATACAACATAATGGAAACAAAAAGCATGCAAATTATCAAAGAATACAAAAAGTAAAAATTATTACATAAACATAAATATTTTGGACAACACGCTTAATAGTACCATATATAAATGTATGGAATGTCTCGCCTCAGTCGCCTGAAACGGTCTTTTACCCCAGAAAAAATCCAAACACTATTCCTGAAATTACTTTCGTTTTGGAGAACTTAACATGTTTATCTAGGACATTGAACACTCTTGGGGCCACAAAAGATATTTTTTTCCAAGCGAAAGTCGTAGGTGTTTTTGATATTAAATAATTCAAATTACAGGAAAACCTCGTATGAAATTTCTCTTGTAACCGCATGACCAGAAATGTGTCAACGACTCTTTTAAAAAAAATTGTCTAATGTCCAGTACCTTCATAAATTGAAACAATGTCTCAGATGAGAAAGTTGGGGGACATCGAAGCATCACTCTAAGAATTATTTTTTGTACATTTATGCATTGTGTATAATATATAATTATACTATGTACAATAAGTGAAAGGAGAAAACGCTGTTTAAGTTGACAGTTTTACAAAGCTATGGGATTTAATAAATTAGGAAAAACGATCTAAAGTTTAAAACATTACTAAAGATTTCCTTAATTTTATTTCAAACGTTATACACACGTCATACTTAATGTTTCAGAAGAACATTCCTCATGGTAAACTTTAAAAAATATCCTCACATTTTATTAAAAAAAACTTTTTTTTTTATATCCGAAAATGGAGTAAATCCCCAATTTATCGAGCAAGCATCCCTTCCACACACCCCTACCCCTACCCTACCAAGCCGTTTCCCTTGTCCGCGTCCGGTGTGTACCGCTTCGTTGCGTTGATCAAATACGTTTAATAACTCAATTTTTTTGTAACGGAAGGGTACAGGTTTGAAAAAAAGGTTGCTTGTTCGAATAATTAACGTCACTTTAAAATTAAAAAAAAAAAAACAAAAATGAGTTTGTGTAAAAAAAATATTTCGATTTATTTTTACAACATTGAAGTCTAAAAATGGGTTGATGTAGTTTCTTATAATTAGTGTGTTGAAGGTGCAGCAGTAGACCTGGCTTGGACACGTGCTGCTTATACCTTAGGAGAGCCTTAATCCAAGCGGCCTCTTCTTCACAACTTTTATTTATTTTTTTGACGGACTTATGCAGTCTATTCTTTGCCTGTATTATGTACTGATTACTGATTGGCTGATGATATTATTTTGGTTGTGTTTGGTGGAAGTGATAGACGATGATTGATATGAGACCTTTTATACTGTAGTGTTTTCGTCTTGACGGCAACTCTCAAGTAAAAATCTTAAAAAAGGAAATCGAGTTGGAAAAAGTCCGTCTCTTAGTGTAATGGTTGGCATTGGATTGGCGCTTGAGGTCCTGGGTTCGATTCTTGGGAGGGTTAACATGATGTATTGATTTATACGGTGGTTTTTACACTGAAATATTTTGTTGTCTCTGGACTGGCTCCTGAAGCATAAGACTGATCACCTTACATTCCTGTATCATACAGTTAATATGCACTGCAAGTTCACGAAAGCAGTGCTCTGTGCATTATTAAGGTCTGATGATGATGACGAAGATTATATTACGTTAAATGTAAAAATTAAGTACGATAATGTATTTATTATTTGATTGTCTTTAATGGCCTAGGACAACAAGTATAATTATATTTAAAATTACGGTGAACACTGCATCTGACAACTTATAATGGATTAATCATCTCTGTAAATTGATCAAGTGTACAGCAAATATCTTAAGAGACTAGTTATTGCGTTCAGTTTAGTGAATAAATTTGCTAACGGATGTTTCCCGAGATCCTTAAGAGGATAAGCGGTCAGTACGAATTTCTTACAAATGCCTCCACGATACAATGCTAAAAAGACAACTCCACAACGCGACGGACTTATTTTTGCCAACTGAAATCGGCAAAATCGACGTTTCGCTGTCCCGTTTGCACCTCATATTAGTCATCAAGTTATTTATCATATTTGTACATTGTGAAAAAAAAGTGGCCACCGTAAAACGATTGAAATTTAAATGAATCGCTTAAAAAAACACAAGAGCCTGATTGTTATTGACTGTAATTTTTAGTATATTTACATTGTATATTTTTTAAAAGGTAGAAGCATTTAAATATATCATAGGTAAATTCAATGCACAAAATGACTGTATCTTAAAGCACCTGTAAACTCTCATCTTAAAGTCAAGAATTTTAAAACACATTAAGGAATCCGCCAACCAGTTACAATAGATAAAGATCTCAAAATTACCGAGAGGAAATTATTTTTCACCTAAACAATTTCAAACAAATCGTCCATTGCTTATTATCCTTATTTGTCGATGATTGAACAAGGATTGATGTCTACTAATAATGAAACGATATCTAATTAAGAGACGCGAAACAGGTCTTAATAATAAATTATCGATGCAAATTTGGAAGCAATAATTTTGATTGAACGCGCTATTAATCATCCGGTCAAAGTCTGAGGAAAATAAATTTATGTCAGACGCTGACCAGGTGATTCAAAATATTTGTCAACACTATGCTTAGGAATTTCGTAGGAAAATTTATGTGATGGTTCGTGAAGCGATCTTAAGTGGAATTGTAAAATTTAAGTGTTTTATTATTAATATTTTGTTAAGTGTAGGCCGATGAACTTAGGTCGTATACCTATATAGTTGACCGTTGCACAGTGATTCTCCCAGAACAAGCTAGGTGGACAAAAACATTTTATTCTTCTATTTGATAGTTCTGGTTTTGATAAATAATATTTTGTTGTGTTTTGAACAGTTGAACCCCCAAGTGATGTCCATCGTCACATGGAAGACGGGATAATTAAATTCAGAACTTCCACCGGTAATTTATTGGTTCTCTTTCTAGGCACTTCTCTGAGTGAGTTGATTACAGGATCAGAGTTTATCAAAAGCATATTCAGCAAATCTGTATTTGTGGAAGTACTTGACTGTTTCCTCGTATGGTGCTCGTGGAATCTTTGACGGCTGTTTCGGGCTTTTTGAGATTCTTCCGAGAGCTGCCCGATTGAAAGAATGCATGTTTTGATAACCTCCGTACTATGTCCCAGAATTTTGTGAACAGGAACAAGCATATCGTACTATGAATACAGATTGAGATAAAAGGTTCTGGTTTCACAACAAAGTTTTTTTAAATTCGAACAAATTAACATCATACCGGGATAGCGTTTTTAATAAAATACTAAACTTTTTTATTAAATTAACATTCAATCCTGTAAATTTTTCACTTAGTTCAGGATTCATAAAAAACCTAAAAAGCCGTATTTCCATAACCAGATTTGGTTTGTCTAAAATAAACCCCATCTAATTTTTAAACTTTTGCTTTATTTCTTCCGAATGCTGTTGCACACTAGATGTATCGTCATCACCTCTAACTTGCCAATTTTTTTGTATCCAAACGATGGCTATTGTATAACAAGAACTCGAAAGAACGAATCCACGCATGTAAAGTTGACAAACCGAAACCGTAATGTTTTTTTTTAACAATTACGTCTTTTAACTCACCATTTTAATTTTGGGAGAAGCACCATAGATGTAACATTTTTGTGCAGAACGTGTATCAGTCAAAGCATTACATACTTTTTCGTCTGCCATTGTGAGTAAAAGGTCGTGTTGCACATTGATTTGAGATGCACCAACACTACAAGGCATTAGAAGAAGTTACGATACTTCTGTTAAAATTTTGTTAGTTTCTGCCATCGTAAATTTAATTTTATTTGATTTTTTGACGGATTTTGTCAAAAATATTTTAGCCTTCACTCAGTTTTAATAAAACAAGTGCAAATACAAACAGAAACTCATCAGTAGCATCGGAGTTCTCAAATATCTGTTTATAAGTGCTGTGACCAGAGCTCCCGTCACATCCCCATTTACTAATTAATGTGGATGATGAATTAGATAGTACATTTTTAAAAATTTAAATTAGAATTTTACTTTGGGCTTCAATTAAACGTTCAGTAGTTTTATCTAGAATAGCTTGAATTTTAAATTTAGAGCGCGTTTCTGTCACAAAGAAATGTTCATCTGAAGGGTAACAAAACTTTTCGCCTTCATTAACCACTTTCACGTCTGTTTTTAAAAGTGACTGGTGCTAATGCCTAGTTACTGTTTAACTGCCTGCCACCACAAATAACATCACTAGATTACCTTTTTTCTGCAGATTCTGAACTTTTTCGAATCAATATAGCTACCTTCTTGTGAACAGACAAATGATTTTCTACTTCAGCAGCTGTGGTCAACTCACTGGCACTTCGCGATCGCACTTAGTCTTTAACTCTACGTTTTTAAGTTTTAAGAGTTTTTGAAGCTCTGTTTGTGCCGATCTTGGAGCCAACTTTTTTAAATAATGAAAAAGCACAGGACTGATGCATACATATATTGAATTTTATATCTGCGCCCTCGAAACAACTTTCATTTTCATTTAAAAAGTCGTCTTCATATCGGCAGCAGCCCACTTTTCAGAGATCTTTGACGAAAATCTTGAAATTTTTAACTGTAAATATTTCCGTGAATCAAAAGTCACATCCATAACACAAAATTTTTGCATAAAAAAATCTATTTGACGAGAATTTCGTTCTTCTCTTGTATGTTTCCGCCATTCTTCAAATAATTCAAATTTTAAAAGAAAAAAAAGTTATATGCGGTATTCAATTATAAAGCATTGTATAGCTAAAGATTATTGTTTTAAAATATTAAAAAATTAGCTTAGATACACGTGGATACAAAAAATATACCCTCTTAAGTAAAACCTACCACAGAAATAGTAATATTCTTCATTTTTAGTCCAGTTAGATGTTATTGAAAGCACTGCGAAATTGCAACTAAATGGTTTACATAAAAAGTTATTACCTTATTACTTCATTTAACCGCCTATAACGCATTGCTCTGGAATATTTTCAATAATTATATCCTAGAATTGTAACGAATAGGGGGTTGTTATTGTCATGGAATCAGCAATTAGTTGATACTTTAAATTGACTTTTGTCTCGCTGGCTTGTTTTGGGAGAATCACTGTGCGTTGGAAGAAACTTAATCGCTTTGGGTAGGTAGCAAGTTCTAATGGCGGACAAGCCTTCAAAATGGGGACTTGGTCAGTATTTAACTTAACTGATTTTGCAAAGGAATCTAAGCTTATTGTGTCCACATAGTTGACTTTTTTTTTTCAATTTTTACAACAATTTTTATATAAAATTTAATCATTTATTTTGCTCATTTTATATAAATATGTATTTAGTTAGTTTTAACTTGTAGTTGATGAAAATATGAAATGTCTATTTTTTGTTATTGTTTCAATATTTATGTGTATTATGTTTTATTTTATTATTGTTTATAAACCAAATTAAAAAAAACAAATTTAAAAAAATGTCAACACGCTTGTAGACAAGGCAGATTTTACTCTCTAAGGAGTTATTTAGATTGAAATTTACTGGGAAGGAAAAGGAAAAACATTTTTGAGAAGATAGAAGTTTGGGCGTATGTCGAAATCCCTATACATGTATGGACTGTTGACTTTTTTATTCCCTCGCAATGAACGTAATTTTACAATTCGTGTAACTTTAGATGAGATTGATTTGAATTTAAACTAGTATAAAACAAGTACCAATTAATTTATTGTTAGCGAACTACTAGTGCGTTGCAATTTCAGCATTATTTAGAAGGCACCATTAAAAGAAGCTTTCTACAGAAAATACATTTCTTTATAATAAATTATATTAGACGTTATCTACTGACATAATCAATCCGGAAAACAATGGTTGGTTTAACAAATTAAAAATTCAATATACTTGTCACGATCGAATGAGATATATACAATTAATAGATTTAATTCCTTTCTATTAGTGCTGTCAGATAAGGTATCAATTTATGTCTGGAAATAGATACTGTAAATTATAAATCATTTCAACTATACATATTTATTATAAATTAACTATTGCTAACAATTTAGTCAAATTTCAGAAAAAAATCGTTGAAGTTGGCTGATAAATGAATTTTAACTGGTGAATCGGAAATGTATTAATTTTTTCTCGTCAATTGTAAAACACTATTAGTAATAAATAACGAAGTTATTTAGGATTGCGTAATATAATTTAGGCTATGGTTTCTCAGTGTTAATGTATGGTGTGGAGCGTTAGCCACTGAGAGAACCCAAAAAGGAAAAGTTCTAAGCATTCGAAACGTGGTGTTTGCGACGAATGCGGCGGGCTCCATGAACTGCATAGGCATAAGAGAAAGACTAACTTTACGAGAGAAGAATCCTGCAGTTCTTTGGGCATATTTCCAGAGGAAACTCTGATAGTGTGGAGAAAACTATCCTCCTGGGAAGTACCGAAGGGACAAGGTCGCGCGGACGACTACCAACAAAATGGAGCGGCTTAGTCACTGAATTATCAGCACTATCAGTGACATAATATGCCTTCAAAATAACAATGGCCGTTCCAGATAGAGTGAGCCTATCCACAGACGAGAATGCCCAGAGTCAGGCGCGATCATCATCCTCAGGCATTAGGCGCGGATTCAAGAGAAAAACATAATTTTGAATTCTAGAATACAGATATAAATTTGTAGTATAAATTACTCGATAAACTGATTTTACACGATAAAATTAGGTAAATTTGATTGATTGATATTGCATTCTTATTATTTATATTTATTTAATGGCAGTCAAAAACACTAACTATCACAACAACGAGGCCGACCAATCTCCATTCGATTCCAGTGGATTTGTACGACTGATGTGAAATCAGCCAATATCTCAAGATCTAACGAAGAAGTCAGATTTACATATCGTCTGGTTTCTGGCACAAGTTGGAAACTATGAATTGTAGAAAAATTAGATGTCTTTATGAACGGCGTCAAATGATCATTGTTTTAACAGTGAATAAAATGTTTCATCTTTTATATATACAAAGAATAATATTTACTACTATTATACTAGCGGTTTATATTAAAACTGTTGGTTTGGGATGAGCTTTTCACTATGAAAGTGCAATGTCTCACAAAAATGAAAATGCAGTTACCAACTAGCACCAGAATTGTCCATATATTCTGATGTGTCATTGGCTGGCATATCGACCAACAAAGGGAATACATAGGTTTCTGGGACCCACCGTAATGACTCATTCATTTTATAGTGTAAGGTATTTAAACATTATGCATTTTATTTAAAAACAGGTTAATTTAAAGAGATTCAATAAAATAAAAACTGGTCGTTCTTAGGACCTCATTTTACAAATTTGGTGACAGTTTTTAGTACTTACATACATTTAACTCAAATAATAAATTTTGCATTTCTCTTCGCCTAGCATAATAAATCTTACGGCAATGTATTTTTTAGGTATGTTGTATGTAAAACATAAATTTTTATTTTAAATACCGCTATAGTACGTAGGAAGCAGAATTTAGATCGCGATTTGTTTGTTTGTGTTTTAAAAAAAAGTCAATCACAGTGTTTAACTACTTGTGAATAAAATATAATTCCAATCAAATATTTATATATTTATTTATTCATTTAAAATTACAAAATTAAATATTTATGAACTTATTAAGGCTTTTTAGGCTATGCCCGTGTCAAGCCACAATAAATAACAATAAAAATACATAGTAAAATTAATTATATCAAATTATAATGACAAAGAATCACAATCTAGAAAAAAAGGTAAATGTATTAAATAATCAAATTCCAAAGAATACAATGCAAAAAAGATAATCAGAAATATTTTTTTAAATAATAATTAAAAAAAACATTTTTTCCAATTCCTTTTAAATAAATTTTGGTAAACCACACATTAAACTTTGGACATACTCGTATAAAAAAAAATGTATGCCTAACCTAACCTAAAATAGAGTTGCCACTACATTTTTCTTGGATTGCGTTCATTGGGATTTTAAATTTTTTTATTAATTATATTTGTTTATTTAGCTAATAAAGTAATCATAATTAGTTTAAAAACACGGTGAGCATTAATTGTATAAAGTATCAGAGCTATGCATAAAGAATATCATCCGTAACGCATGTTTTTTTTTTAAGTAAACCAGGAAACCAAAAAAAAAATATATTAAGATTTTATGGGCCTTCGTTTTTCCGAACAACAATTTTTCAATGTTTTCTTTTTATCATAATCGTCTCAGTGAAAAATGAATAACTTTCACATACTTTTTGATTTTTGGAAGATAAAAAATTACAATAGAAAAAATTCTATAGCAGTAAAAAAATGCCAACGGTGCATCTTCGCGAACTTTGTTTAAAAAAATTAAGTTAAAAAAATTATCAATTTGGGGGTAATTGAACTAAACGCTGTCTTATTTTTGTGTGAACTATGTAATGAAACAAACAATGCCAAGCAATTGTAAAAAGTTTGTCATATTATGCAAAATGGAATTTTTTTAAAATCAAATTGTATTATCGTAGAAATTAAATGAAAAATATTTAATTTAATAATAAATATTACAACAGGGATGGGGAATATTTAAGAGAAGAAAATATAAAAAAACAGGCATTTACAAGGCTTATGACTTGTCATTGGCTGATTTAAGTGGCCACTTTACACGCTGTGTAACGTTCACTATTTTGCCTATGTTTAAACATCCATATTTCTTAAATTCGTTGGTTTTTAGTAAAGCTAAAGATAAATTTAATTTATTTAACAATATTGATCAGAACAAGAAGAAGTTTGAAAATTGTTTTAAGGCGTCACCTTGTATGTTAAATAATTCAATCAGATTAATTAATTGCGTTCTTATCATTTACCCAAATACTTAATTTTGAGGGCCATTTTCAACGAGTTGTAAAAAACTTACTATTAGAAAATGGGAGTCAAGTTGGGGTAGAGTGGGATTCGAACCACGGACCTTTGAGCTGTGAGTCCGAGACACTAACCACGGGACCACATCTCGATATTCTTCACAACAATAAAGGTTTCAGATCTTGAACTTTACTGAATTCAACAGATGAACGAATTGAAGAAATATGGATGTTCAAACATAGGCAAAATGGTGAATGTTACACATTGTGTAAAGTGACCACATAAACCAGATAGCGTTAGGCCATAAGATTTCCATATTCCCTTATCTAAAATGTTCTCCATCCGTGTTTGAATTTGTTGATTTTAATGACACCCTAGGCGGTGAAATCCTTACCTTTAGACAAACTTAAAATATTGGTAATAAAAAATAAATTATACGGTGCACGACGCACAGCCCTGAAGTTAGTTATTCACAAAGTAAGCATAATGTATGTATCACAAAACTGAAAGTCATCTTGGCTTATTCCGATTGCTGTGTTGAGTAATTAAGTAACTTTTAACACAGGACAGGAAATGACTTTTATGTCCTACGGGAAAGGATATGGAAATAGAAAATAAAATCAAACATATGCGAGAAATTCTGCAAAAGAAGGAAATACAATTAACCGTATCATATCGACTAACTTAAGGAATAGGATATTATAATAAATCAAAACTTTACAAGGATTATTCTTGAAATTTTGATATGTAAGTAAAATTAAACTATTGTAGGTTCATTAACTTTTTGTTTTTATGCAAATCCCAGGTATTTTACGAATGAAAAGTATGGGTTATAACTGAGTTTTAAGTTATAACTACAATATTATTTCATTCAAGGAATGTTACAGAAAACAACTGTTTCATAATTTCTTTCATTAGGTTACAATTCTAATGTAGAAGTCACTATTCTTTTAACTTCTTCTTCTTTCCAGTCAGTCCCTCAATGCTGAGGATCGTGATCACCATAGACACTTCTAATTAGTATGTTCCACTCCAGTCTGTCCTCTGTCCGACGTACTGACTCATCAAATTTTAGCCCCGTAGCCACCTTTATTTGGTCAGTCCATCTATATGGGATTCTACCCCGACTTCTCCTACCTTCAACTCGGCCAGACATTATTGCCTTTTCTAGATTGTCTGGCTCACGTCTAGCTATATGTCCAAAGAAAGACATTATCCTTCTCAGACACATCACTGATAGACGAGTTGTAATATGGAGCTCTTCCAGTATCGATTCATTCGTCCTTCTGCCTGTCCAAGGCACTCGCATCAGCCTTCTCCAACACCACATCTCGAATGCATCGATCCTCTTCCTTTCGTAGGCACGCATTGTCTACGTTTCAGCCCCATATAGGAAAACGGAAAACACCAGGACTTCAATCAACCGCTTTTTTGTGTTCATTGATAAACCTCGATCTCGCCAAATCTTCTTCAAACGGTTCATTGCTTCTTTGGCTATTTGAATCCTGCGACCAATCTCAGGTCTGCAACTGCCGTTGTTGGAGATAAGCGAGCCGAGGTACACAAAGTCATCTATCAGTTCAAGGTCTTGCATCTGTCTTTTCCTTAGGAGACTGCCAGCTCTGTCTACAATCATAAGCTTTGTCTTACTTTTATTTATTTTAAGACCCAGAGCCTCACTCTCCAACTCTATCCGTCCGAAGGCTTCTGCTAGCTCGGTTTTATCTTTGGCAATCAGTGTCGTGTCGTCTGCATATCTTTTAACTATAGATTCTTTAAATCATTGATTACCCTTCATAATAACTTTTCATATTAATTATCTTAGTGGGCCCTACTAACATTTGCAAAATATTATCTTCGGAATAATAATAAAACCCTCTAAATGACCAAATTTGAGAAAACAATTAAAAATGGCGAGATATGTTATTTTTCGAGCTTTCATAGCCTAATAAAATCGTCAAAATCTTCCTACGTTTAATTTCATAATAAGCATGTATAAAAATCCAATAAAGGTTCTTTTTATAAATAATATCTGGTAAAAACCATTAGTTGAACTTTTTATGCGGAAAACAGCCAGCCATAGAAAAGTGAAACTGGGATAATAGAACTTTTGTTAATCAAATCCACCCAACAGTTGGAACATTTTTTACTTTGACAAATGATTAATGCATGCATTTGTTTTTTTTTAATACAAAAAAGAATTTAATTATGTTTTTGACCAGCTTTAATGATTTTTAAAGTCTGGCTGGACCACATAACGTAAGAGTGCATTTTACTGAAAACAGCCAGTCCCAGTAAAACTTTGATGTATATTGTGCCATTATGTACTGAATATATTATTGAATATTTGAATATATATTTGAATATTTGAATATATATTTGAATATTTATTTTATTTATTTTTTATTTATATTATTATTTGTGGTAAAATTTTTTGATTAATGTTAGTAAATTTTAGTATTTTACCACTTATCAACTTTTTATGTCTACCGGTTTCGAGACGTATCCTTCTCTTTATCCCTTTACCTCGTAATTAATTTTTTTTTTAAATTATTATAACAAATTAATCATGTGATTCTCTTCAACTAAGTACATTAATATAAATATTTACAAAAAAAGACATAAATTACAGGCAGAGTTTTGCATACTCTTTAACTTTGCATGTATGTAGTTGACGTATTTTTTAATAAATACAAAGTATTTATTTTATTTGACACTTTATATACGAATACAATATAAATACATATAAGTGCGGGCATATTGCCTTAAGACAATTTCTTTCAACCTACCCAAACCGTTCAGTTTGAGAAAGTTATAAATACATGGACATTGAATCTTACAATTTTATACAAAAATCAAAACTAAAGATTAATTAAAGAATTAAAAAATGTATGCTATGGTAAAGATAAAAGTATATTTTAGTATTTGCATGTTAGTGTAGTGAGTGTCCCGACGATTAGACGAGTACGTCTCGAGACAGGTAGCCATAAAATTTAGTAAGTGGTTAAATACCAATATTTACTATTATTATTATTTTTTTACTTTTCTATTAAGGTACTTAATTAAAGAGAATCACTTTAATAATTTGTTATAATAACTATAAAAATAATTTAATTACGAGTTATAGGAATTTTGGTGATTATTTGAGGTCTGGTTGAGCACACAATCTTAAACATGCATTTTGCAAAAAACTGCCAGGTCTTATTTTGATTTTATCTATTTCAAACATTAAATGTATGAGGTGAGATTCTACATCAAAACTTATTTTTTAGTTCAGGTATTTTTAAATTAATGAATTTATAAAAATATAATACTTAACTATGTTAATCATCTTTAATTTATTTAGGAGAACTAGATTTTTAAAGGCATTAATCTTCCTATCAGCATCTTTACCGTAAGATTTTTCTAGTGCTGTAGGTGTTGTTTGCGAATTGAGAAATGCCGTTTTTGTGATCAACGTGATTTTCGGAAGGTGATCATAACTGTTTTTCGTATGAAAGCAGCCTGGCTCTTTTTAGCAGAACATAGAATTGACCTTCCTGCACCCAATAACACCAATATCTCATTTTTTATAAATTGTGGACTAGCTGCTTTCTAGGCAACTACGTTCAATTCCATTTACCAGTAAAAAAATATATATTTCATGTATTGAAACAATTTACAGGATATGATTTAATGGGTATGCATCATGTCCAAAATACATTTTTTTTTTTTTATTTGGATGTAAATTTACAGTTTGACTTGAATAATATAAATTAATAATATATCTAAAAAAACTACATATTACACGAAATTATTATCCCTAACATACAAATAGCATTTCGCTCGAAATGTGGAGATGCTTCCAGCTTCCCTGAGACTTTCTGTCAACTCGTTAAACATTTTTAAACCACTATAGTAAATGTTGTTTTGCGTTCCAGTCAGTCTCACCTTAAGAAGCTTGAAACCACCTCCACTTCTCGTTCCATATCTGTGGAAATCTTTATTGTATTGCATGCTTTTCACCGTGTACCAAGGAAGCAGTCTGTTTTTCAACCTATAAATAAAAGCCATGAAAAAAATTCTCTTCTCTCTATCCGGGATATTTAACTCTTTTAACATCATTTTAATCCTTGTATATGGACCACATCTTAATCCTAAGTTAAGTGAAAGTTTTTTTATTTTATTCTGTATTACTTCCAAAAAACAGGACAGTAGAGCAAGAGTTCAAGAATGGCACTACAATGGATTGGAATACTAATTTACTTTAATCAATTATTTTTATTCGAATTCTTCTCAAGAATCCTACTACATTCACATTTTTTTGTTATGTTTTCGATATGAGGCCAAATTTGAGTTTTTCGTCAATTGTTTAACATAATTATATTCATTCAGTGTGCATCAGTTAAACTTTAAAATAAAATGCTAATTTTTCAGAATACGGTTTTGACATTTAAGATACTTTAAAAAAATACAATTTATAACATTTCTTGATTTAAATTTTAACAAAAAGGTTTCAAACTTTTTACCAAGCCCTTTCTTGTACCATTTTTAATATATTTACAAGTTTTAAAAAATTATTTTATACTTACGCACCCACACACACGCACCTTCTCCCTCATTCATTTTCACACGCACATGTAACCTCTCCCTCATTCATTTACGCATACACACATTCACATACACATATACACACGAATACAAACGTCACACACATACAATTACGTAAACTCTTTTCTTATATATTATGTGTCATTAGATTTACAGTGGATTTTTTAAATTGGCTTTGGTATTGTTAATATTTTTCTGCTTATTTTGTTTATGTAATAGCTGTAAAAATCCCAAATAAAATAAAATAAACATATAACTAAATAAATAAATAGTTCATTTTATCTACTTGTTCAACCAGTTAAATTTTTTTTTTGGTTTGTCATAAATTTATTTTTTAAAACGTTTAATTTGAGTTTATTAACATTTAACCAGTCTGGAAATTTTTTTAATCCTTTCTGCATTACATTTACACAGTCTAACAGACTAAAAAAAATCGGAAAGACTTTTGTTAAGTCAAATGTTAAAAATATTTTTTCTCAGCAAAGGCAATAATGCATTTAGGGGTTTTATCAGCATACCGACGACACGAATACTAGGGTGTATCACGAAGAAATTTTTTTTTAAATTAAAAATTTCACGTTGATAAAAAATTGTCACTAAAGTAATAGTTTTCCCAAAAAATAAATAAATATCAAATCAAACATATTTAGGTTTCTCGGCATGGGCCCACTTTTCGATTTTTTTGTCAAAAACGTAGATTTTGAAATATTTTTAATTCACAAAGATTTTTTCTTTAAAATATTTTCAAGTACAAAGATGTAAAGTTTAGAATGCTTAATAATAGTATTAAAATTTATAAAACTGTTACGTTACATTTAGATCTCACAAATCAGATATAAAATTATCAATATTTCCAAAAACTTAAGATATATTTTTGACGGTTACTACATGCACCCGAAAAATAATTGCATTCCATTTTGATGGTCGAATAGGTGAAACAATAGGTAAAGAATTGTGAGTGGTAAATTTGTCAAGAAAAACACATATGTGTGCTCACACACATCTTCACAAAAACTCATATGTTGAAGTACAAGATGCAACATATTTTAGACACGTAACACCAGACAGCGGCTCTGGGAAGACTCATTCTAGAAGACCTAAATATTGTTCAATTTGACATTTTTTTTGGTAAACATGTGACTTTTTATCAACTTAAAATTTGAACTTCCGAAAAAAGTTTTTCGTGATACACCTTAATACCAGTGGCGAATGGTGATTTTATTTACAGGTAAGCTATAAAAAATATCATACATTTGTACCTACATAGAAGATACATAATATAATGTAAGTAATATGTACTATAAATTGATATTTTTCTGTGGTTCTGTGTGATACAACAACTCTCATCCATGAAATCAACTCAAACGACGTAACTTCGTGATGTATGATATTATATAGATTATCCATTTCTTTAATACACAACTCATTAAAAAATACCACTTTCAATTCAGTCAATATTAGGTATTCAATTGAAATGTCAACTGGCCGAATCGTCCTAGAAATTAATAGAGCTAAAAAACCGCGTCGAGCGCTATATGTCCTGCAATATGACGCATGAAAGTTAATTTGGTATTATGTCAAAACTACCATCTTAAAGAAAAATAGCCCTTAAGAAAAAATGTTTGAAATACTGTTTTCCAAATCGAGAATCTTCAAATAATTTGTGTAATCTGCAAGTTTAATCTAGGAGATAAAACCCGTACTGGGGTTAAGACATTTAAAATATAGTAGACTTATATGTATGAAAATAAAGCTGGAATAATCGGCTAGTTTCTTGGCTCACCGCAAGGGCTGGGCGTGCTTTATAAATATTTATATTTATATTAAGATAAAAATACAAACGGCGGAAATGATTTAAAATTAATGGTAATTATTTATTTGTTTTTCTGTAAAGTTACAGAAAAACATTATTATGATTAGTCAAATATAATGGTAAGCTGCGCATAATTGCTTCTATAGACGGTTCGCCCCTGCTTAATACATGGATCGCCGACAGGCACTAACATATCAACATAGGGTAATTAAACATTTGAACGCACTGTATTTTATTCTTTTTTATATTTTATATCTTCTGTCTTTTCTAAGTTTCACCAAAAATTTTGTAGTTTTAACGGTACTACTTCACAAAATACTTTAATTTCTTAATAATCCCCAACATTTTTTTTCCAGTCCATATTGGCGCCATTTCAAGTCTCCGGTAAGTAACAGGATATCACGTTTAGAAGGAGACGTTCATAAAGTAAGCATCGCCTTGTAGGGACTTTATCCAAAGTGGAATGAAGCACCGAGCTCCTTATCATAAACCAAGGACAATAACCGTGGAGAGGTCGTAAGGTATAGCGAACGTCCAAGACAGGAGAAATGTATGGGACTATCAACTATTCGCGTATGGACTCGTGTCCATTTAGCAAAGTTATTTAATGTCTATTAAACTCATACAGACAGAACCAGCAAGCAAAGAAAAACGAGTATTAGTTGGTATAGTTGACATTTAATCGTGTTTATGGTTTTCCTTATGGCAAAGCCGTAATCTTGTCTTTATTATTTGAATATAATATATTTTCAAAATACACGTAAATTATGTAATACAAAATATTATTTATTTCATTCCCAGGAGTTTTAAAATCTTAATTTAGGAAAGAAATAGTAAACATATTTGTTCAGACGGGAAGAGACAAACGATGATGTTTTTTTTAGCTCTTTTACTTCACAAAAGTCCGCAGATGGAAGGGTTGAGGAAATGTGGATGTTTAAACATAAACAGAATAGTGATTTTTTTTCCTTTAAATTATTTATTGACCATTCTTGATGAAATTCCATTGTAATGATGTAATAACTTATATTTACATATTATTATTTACACGTTATTAATTTAAAAACATACTTGGTACACTTCCAATTATTTATTTTGACCAATTAGCGCTTAGAATAGTGAATGTTACACAGCGTGTAAAGTGGCAACTTAAACCAGCCAATGACCGGTCGTAAGCTATGTAAATGCCTAGATTTCCATATCCCCTTCCCAAAAGTGTTTTTCCTCTCTGTTGCAACAAATCAAGAGACAAACAATTATATTCTTTGTACCAACTGGTATCTCCGCTATTGGCCATCTAACAGAGCAATAAACAAAACTTTTAAATTAATAACCCCTACAATCTTTTTTCATTTGCTGTCTCTAGTGGAGTGGATATCCTTCCAGAAAGGAATGATAGAGCATGTCATCTTTTTCCCCATGCACTTCCTTAGAGCCGAAGGAAGCCTTATCAAGTCCACATCCTTTTAAATTCAACGCATCCTCCCTTATAGATGAAACTGCGTTGTTTGAAATTTGTTCACGTGCGCCATTTTAATGAATAAAAATAACAAGATGGTATTTAAGTAGAGATTATAACAAAGTCTTTCGCCGTCTTTACAACTGGTTTACTCCAATAATTAATAATTCAATCTTTAAACTGAATTGCATTGAAGTAAAAAAAATATGTGCAACTATTAAGTAACATTGGTGTTTTTTATTCATACATTTGCTTGATACATGATTAATATGGAACACAATTTTCCATCAAATTAACCTTCTTTTTTCTTGGATCTTGCGAATTATACAATAAATCACATAAAATAAAACGGGTTTATGTAAAAGCCAAAATATTAAAAAAATTGTTTTTTTTTTTTAAATCGTTCTTGATGATTTTTTTATTTATACAAATACATAAACCGAAAAATAAATACTAACTAACTAACTAACTGTACAAGGCCAAGAAACCTGTGTTGAGTTGGGATACAATATAATTAAAAGTGGAAGCACGCATATTATTAAACATTACCAAAAATTTAAATTATTACAAAAACCTATATTTCAATAAACATTTGGACAACACGCTTAATAGTTTATTATAAATCTATACAATATTTTGAGGCAGTCTCCTGCAATAGTCTATTTGAATGTCTTTTCATTTCTTAAATGTTTATAGTTCAGTTAAATATTTAAATGAAGAACTTCTCAATCTTACTCCACTTCATATAACTTCACCATATTAAATTTTAAAGTCTAATAAATATCCAATTCTTTTTTTTATTTTTAATAAAATAATATTCACGTTATAATGATTTACCCAGATTTACCATGTCGACCTTGTGGTGTAGTGGTCAGCGCATTATTTGCCTACCATGCCAGAGGTCTCGGGTTCGATTCTCGACATGCTTGACATGAAATATTTATTTAAAAAGCTGTTTTTACGCTAGAACGTTAGTTCCTGGACTGGAATCTAAAGCGTAAGACTGACCATCTTATCTTCATGTAACAAAAATGATCAAGACACGCTGCGATTGGTTTACCAATGCAATGCCCTATGCATCGTAAGGTGCGGAAAGGGAATAAGGAATAATGAATATAATTTACTGGAATGTTTAGATTTAAGGGGCCGTTTTCAACGATTTTTAAATAACTTACTATTAGAAAATGGGAACCAAATTGTAGTAGGACTGTGACACTAGCCACAGGACCGCGACTCGGTTTAAAAATTTTCTACCCCAAGGTAGAAAAAAAAACTGGTTCGAACTGAAATACTAGAGCTTTTAATACTAGCACAATCGGGATTTTATAAATACATAAATATTTTTTAAATAAACTAAAAATAAACAATATTGCAAGTCGACCTTACCAGAAATCGCACCTGGGACTTATAAACAGAACGTAAAATACACATTAGGAGTGGGCATACACGAGGTCAACGGTAGCCACATTCAGAATTTTCATGTATATGTCGGCGCTAAATAGTTCAATCAGCCACTTAATTGGGTTGGTAGGCTGTTCATTAAATGCAACAATAAGCAAGGTTAATATAAATGCAACTCCGGTCTAAAAAAATATACAGCTTAAATTATAGAGCTTACGACCAGGATTAAGTAACCACTTTTCACAATACGCAACATTCACCATTTTGCCTATGTTTTAAAATGCATCTTTCTTCAATTAAGTTAATAGAAAAATTTCATCTGTTAACTTGTGAAGTAAAAGAGATAACACCTTTATCGATGTTGTGATAATTCAGCTGAATGAATCTCACCGACATCAATAAAGGTTTTAGCTATTTAACGTCACAAAAGTCCAAAAATTAAAACTGAACTTAACTATTTTAAACTTCTACTGAATAATTAAATAATTTTTGTTTATATCTCTTGTGATTTAAAAAAAAATTCAAACAAATATGTTCATTTTATAAGTTGTGTAAAAGGCAATTTTGCTATATATGTTAAAAAAAATAAAATAAAATAAGATAAAATAAATAGACATGTTGAGGAAATATACGTGTTCAAACATGGAATGTTACAGTCAGAATCGTGAATGTTACAGTATGTAAACAGGCCAATGACAAGTCAGAAGCTCCATAAATGCCTCGACTTCAAAATTCACTTCTCAAAACCAGAATGTTTTTGAAATTTTTTTTTGATTTCTATTCCCAACATTAAAAATATACCTATAATTTTTCTAACGTTCCTTTGCTTTTTTTTTATATTTGTCAATATATTTTCGATATTTTATGGCTTTTGCTCCAAAATAAATTATTGACACTTTATTTTCAAGTACTTATCTCACTGTTTGCTCCCTCAATTACGTTGTAAGTCGTTCTTATCCTCTCTTTTTATCTCTAACTCATGATCAAAACAATAATACATATTATGAAAATTTAAATTGTGTTATAAAACTTTTACAATAAAATTAAACCTTGTTTATGAAACGGACACAAAAAATATTACTAACAGGTCGCCCGTTTTACTGTATTTTTAGAAATCTGAAATCAATTCGAATATCTTTATTACTTTTGGAAAAAAATAAAACACATTCATTCTTTACTGTACCTTATAGTACCAGCAATTGATGTTCTGAAAATATAAACATAAACGCTTACGTTTTTGAAATTTGGTGAAAAGCAAATAAAAATTATTCTTGCGATACAAAAAAATAACACTGGTCTCTACCACACCGTTACAGATGTACCACTAGAATACTTGCATTGTGAAATATTTGAATAAGTACAACCATGAAGGAAGCAACAAAAATGTTCAAGTTCAAACAGGAATCGAGTAAATGCAACTGTCCGTTTCAAGAAAATTCTCCCCTATCTCCTGTCTTATGGCAAAGCGATGCATCACAAAAAAGGTCGAACTGAGATAATTGCTTTTAAAATGTTTTATGGCAATTAAATCAGAACTTTTCCATAGTTACACCAAGTTGCCAATTGGCTAGGCAGCTTTATAAAAAATAATCTTAATTACCATATGACAGATCTCAGAGAGTAGAATATTTTGACCCGTATAACGGCAAAACGATGCAACTATAGATGTATCGCTTTGCCATCAGACAGGAGCTATATTATAAACCAACTTACATATGCATATAACGAACTAAAATAAAATTTGTTAGTCAACTTGAATTGAACCTATAGACATTATCACGTATAAACTTTTATACGTCTAGTATGTACGAAAGACTATAAAATTTGAATATTTGAATTCCTTTTAATACTATTTTAAAAGCGTTTTATTGTTCGACTTAATAACATTTACATACAAATACATAGTTAATAGGACAATTTTGCGATTGTGTCAAGTAATCTCGTATTCAATCCAAGTGTAGAGTTTAATTAATATTCAAATGTGTTCAGTGCCTGCATACCTACTCACGTAATATTACAAATGTATGATTAATATTCACATAGCTACTAGCTACCCACTTCATCAACAGACGAAATCATTTATCATTTTTCTATCCATACTATTTTTTATTCAAAATAATCTCCAACGGTAATTGATCCCATAACAAATTAATTGGTTTATTAATTATTACCATTAAATTAATTCAGCGGAAGGAATAATTTCTCAAGCGATGAAAAGAAAACACAAATATCTTAATACTGGTTTTAGAAAATTGAAAAAAAAGTTATTCCTTCATCGACATAGGCTTATCTATTGAGGCATCACCTTCATCATCAGCCCTATCGGCAGCCAGTGGTTACTAAATCGGTACATTTTTTTTATAAAAATAAAATTCTCTTTATTTTTTGCTTTTTACAATAGTTGTAACAAATACAAAATAGGCTCTCATATTTAAATCCTATATATAAATGACCTGTTTGTGGGTATACGAGTACATTTAAAAAAATCATAAAAAGCTACTGGAAAAATACGATAGACAAACAAATTTGTAAAAAGTGTTAATATTAAAATATACTTTTATTGCAGAGTATTTATATCAGTTTAATTATATTGAGGGTAAGATGATCAGTCTTACGCTTAATGCGCTAATCAAAAAATTAAAATATTTCAGTGTAGAACCACTATTAAAAAGCAGTTTATTGCAAAACAAAAAAAATAGAAAAAAAAATACAAAATAGTGTTTTTTTTCTCTTTATTATATCATTTTTCGGCGTCCGGGTGATTTTAAGAATACAGTGATTTGTTAAATTCAACTAGGATGAGTTTTTTCGACTTAATAATTACTTTTAAACAAAAATCCTTAAAAACAAATTCGAGTAAGTTAGTCTGCCTAGTGGTGTACCGGAAAGTGTTTTTGCCTATCACGTGTGAGGTCCCGGATTCGACTCCCAGAAAAATGTTGGCATCGTGCCTTCTTGTATCACTAAAAAATATACATTCCAACTATGCGTATGTAAATTGTTTTTGTTACATGAAAGGTAAGAAAGGATCTGTCCTATTATTCAGGCGCAACTTTATTAACAACGTATTAAATTTGGGACCTCAAGAAATTTGGACTTATTTCCACTCGATTTCATTTCGAGGAAGTAGCCGACGAGTTGTAAAAACTCGTCTAGGTTTCAGTTCCTATTTAACACATAGAAGTGTATTCTCCACCCGCCTGTATGTCTATCTCTGAAATAGATCTCCCGTTCAGAAAGTTTCGGAATGGCTCGGGCGTTCATTTTTAATTAGCGCTGTAAAATGTTATAACGCTACAAAACTACCCCCTAGTAGTGCCTGCTAACGTCACTTAACACAGAAATTCTAATTTTAGCTGTATCTTGGCAATGTCATAAGTTTCTTATGAAAAAAAATACTTTGTTTCGTTTATTACTGGAGTGGATAACATGTTAGGTATCTTAATTCGACACGTCCGCTGTTTGCGAAGCTACTTCGGGTTTATTCCGAAACATCCCGAACGGTTAACGCGTCGGGTATGCCGAACGGAAACGAAAAAGTTCACCTTACCAACAGGTTACAAGATTGATCAACTACTTATCTTCGTGTTACAAAAATAATCAAGATACGCTGTGATTTGTGCACCAATGCAGTGCCCTACGCACTATTAATTGTGGAAAGGGAATGATGATGAAGTTGTCAACATTTTTGTTCTTGTTTGTTTAACACAAAACATGTCATAACTGTCTAATTTACTTGAGTAATCTAGACCAAATCAGTACGAAAACTCATTAATTGTAGAAGAGGCACGTTGATGGGTTACATATTCGTTTGTAACAATTATTGTACCTTTATATGGAAGGTGTAAGCTTTGAGGGCAGAACAATCATGTTTGTTGCCTTTTGTATTTTGAAGCAGTGGAATTTAAAACGTCATTTAAATATTACGAAAGTGCTATGAGTTTAGTAAAAGGGGTAACATAGGTCCGCACGAGTCAATTTAAAATCTAAATTGAGCTATAAAAATACAGTTTTGTAAAAAACATACAACAAATTAACATTATTTTACCATTATATCATTGATTAGATTCGATTAGATTTATTTATTTATGACAAAATGCATCGTTTATAACTTTACTTTAATCTAAATTTAGCATTTTTGTCATTCCATATAAATCTGTGGTTCTAGTATATTTATGAAAATTAAATGTTACTTTAAGTGGTTTATTCATTGTTCTTTGTATTAATATTCTTGCATTTGTTTACTACATTGCAACTATATTATTAATCCATATGAAAAGTGTGGAATTATGAAAGCATTGTACATCATTAATTTTGTACTTTTATCAAAGACTCTTGTTCTTCTCATTATTCCAATAATTGGACCTATTTTTTAATAACTGCATTGATATGTTTTGTGCACGATAATTTGTCATTAACTTCCAACCCAAGTACTTTACATTTGCTGTTTGTTTAATTTGCTCTTCTTTAATTATAAGGGTAAGTTTTATGGGGCGTTTGTTTTTTTGTTTTATTATCATATATTTCGTCTTATTTCTATTTATTGTTAATGAGTACATAAATTTATTCAGATCCTCATTGATGTGATTTAGCAGTTGGGTTTCATTTTCACCACTTTATATCAATAGAGTATCATCTGCATGTACAAATTACCTCCCAACACACAAATACATCAATATTTGTGATTTCGAATAGAGAGATAGAAAAATCTTATTTTAAAATGAAAATAAAAATAATTAAATGTTTTGCGGAGCCAAAATCATAAATTTATAAATACTGTTACATAATAATCATAAACATTCCTGTATTTCATATACAACCGGCCACTCAAACCAGCCAATGACAGGTCGTAAGCCCTGTAAATGCCTAGACTTCCATATTCTTCTCTCAAACATGTTTTTCCTCTCTTTTGCAATAAAATTAGAAATAATACTTTCATTTATAAAAGTGTGAAAAAAGCTCATGTTTTGTATAAAGTAACACCATTTATCGGTTCGATAATAATTCTTTGAATTCTTATTTGATCCGCCCTCTAGAAGTGCTCGAGTAGGCGAGTACCAACATGTATTTAAAATGAATGCCCGGAAGCGCCTACAAAAGCTTTTGTTAAAAAAAAACTGTGATGAGACATTAGAAAACCTCGTGCCTTGAAAAGGGTGAACGATAACAGGAATAAAATTAATTTTTATTCTAAATTTGTTGCAACAGAGAAAGAAAACATTTTCGAGAAGGGAATATGGAAGTCTAGGCATTTACAAGCTTATGACCTGTCATTGGCTGGTCTAAGTGGTCACTTTACACACTGTGTAATATTCACCATCCTCCCTATATTTAAACATCCACATTTCAGCGAGGTTTCAGCTTTTTTACTTCACAATAGTCAACGGGCATTTTATTCATTACACGTTGGATCTATTCATTATTATTTACTTAAGTTGAAGAAATAATTATTTGTAACTTTTTACTTATTACATTTTCCATTTATCTTATTTGTCTACTTATTTTAAATGATGGAATTATAAAATCTCACGATAATACGCCTATTTGATTAGACTGCAAATATAAATGTGAAAAAATTAAGCATAATTTATTGTAAAAAAAAAAGAGAACATTGTCAGACCACGAAAATAAAAACTATTGATACCACGTGCTTGAATAATATTTTAGGTTAGATTTTACAGTGATGACGTGTCCTTTTGTGAAAGAATTGAAGGAATATAGATGTTCAAATATAGGCAGAATGGTGAATGTTACACAGTGTGTAAAGTGACCACTTAAACCAGCCATTGACAGGTCATAAGCCCTGTAGATGCCTAGACTTCCATATTACCTTCTCTTAAATGTACTTCATCTCTGTTGTAATATGTTAATAACATATTGTATTATTTACTCTAATAAACGCAGATTTTCGGCACTGAACTGAACCTACCTTGGGTCAAGATACCTATTCGATTGTTACAACGTTGAGTCCGATGAGATGTCAAAAATGTGAAAAGCTTTAAAAAAAACATGTGAATTTAAATCAAATCTTTGAAAATATCATAAATATTGAGATTGTCTCTTTAAAAATTTTTTTATTTTCAAAATAGTCTTATCTTATAACACAATAAAGAAGCAAATCCCTGTTAACGTGACTTTTTGTTCTAAAGGTTTATGAAAACGTGTTTGATGCAATTAATCATATCGTAGTCTTAATTTCAATATTAAGTATGTCATTTTTTTATGTGTTTGCGAATATCATTGAATATTCTTCACCGTGCAAATAGCGTATGTTTATATCATTTAAACGAACAAATTGTTGACAGAAAATAGCCCAAATATTTTTTTCGAAAACATGGATCTCTAAGAAAATGTAAAGCATATTCTTTCGGATACAGTGTAAGTCAATAGGTGGTCAGTAGCACAGTAGTTTACATTTATTCAGATAAAACACATTACATAACATTAATTTAATTTAATTTGTGCAAAAAAAATATCTTCGTAACCTAACATTCAAATGTAACCTGGGCAAAACCCTACTGTCTTTTGATCATCGCCTGTTACATTTTGGTTTAGATGAGTTGGAAATTAGGAGACAAATTGTTGACTTGATGTATCTTTATAATATAATTAATTGTAATATTGACTCTACATTTTGTTTAGAGAATGTACTTCTAAAAGTTCTCATTCGGCGATTAAGATCGTACAGTACATATTATCTTCCAACCTTCAATAAAAAAATGGCACACTATAATGCATTATCACGTATGTTAAAATTACACATTTACGCAGAAATTGATGCTGATATTGACATCTTTAACGATACATTAAATCATTATAAAAGGAATTTTTTTAATCAAATGGTCCAATATGTTAGTAAGGTAAAATTGTAATAACCTGTTAGTTTAATTAAATGCAATGAATTTCATGTTATAAATATAATTTAAATAAGCTTGTTCAATAAAAAATATTTACATACAGTTTTTTTAAAACTTATTTTAACATGTTTACATGGAATTGATGAACAATGTCTAAATATAATGTTATTATTATACGAACGTCGTATGTATTGTTTATTGTTGTGGACCATAATAAATAAAAATTAGAAACACTAACAAATCATATATGCCTTAAAAACAAAATATTTGGAGAAAAAAACACTTAAGGTTCCTTCGAAATTACTGATTTGCGAAGTTATTAAAAATCTCATGTGAAGTTATAATTCAGTGACTTACGTTTTATTTAAATTAAGGCGACGATGATATTATATTTCCACCTTGTTCTAAAGCAGTAGGTACACGATATCAAATCAATCATTCTATCATAAACACGATTTTTAATTAATTCGGTAAGTTGACTTGACAAATATAAACAGGAGATCGGTCTATCTTATGTCTGTTAATCTCATGTGGGTAACTCAATGAAGCGCGAACAGTCACTACTTTATCTGATTATTGTCATATTTTTCTCATGAGGACCAACTTTAAACTTGTTTTCAGAGTTCAATGCATATTGGGAATTTTAAACAGGAGAGTTAAGACAAAATTCAACGATATCATGAGTAAGTCTAAATGTTTGTAGAAAACTGGACTATTCTTCCCGGGGGGTTATGAAAATTGTTAGATATTACTTTTTTTCCCAGATAAACGTTTTATTTGCTAGCGTATTTTTTCCTAATTTAATTATCTACTTTAATTTGATATTTTTTTGCTCTACATCTATTTTTATTATGTATCTTATTTTCCACTCATATTTAAAAAAAACCTGAATGCAACTTTCGATTTTTGATTTACATGTTTTTTAAATATATTTATATTTGCATCTACGCCATAGTTTTCATGATGTATTCAAGATTTAGTATCCAAGCACAGGCCTATAAAATTTGGGATTTTTTGTTTTCCTAAATAAATTAATACGTTATGTAATAAAAAATTTCAAACAAAATGAATATTTTTTTTATTTAACTTAGAATAAAAACAGATGTACAGGTTAAATGTTTATACATAGAGACTATTAAAAAGAACATATATATAGAGTACGGCCCGCCACCCAGTAACATGTATTTACCTCATTTTAATAAAATAAAGGAACTGCTTACACTACATACAAAATAAAGTGATAAGTAATGAGGAACTTCAGCCCTACGGGAAATTGGATACAAAAAATATTTTCACTTATTCATAAATAGATTTACTATGAAAACGTAATGTGGTCCTATAATTATATGACTTGTTTTTTTGCATTATTCTTGTCTTACCATGTAAATATATATGAATAATCTTTATTTGAAACATTTTAATCTAAATTAATAAACACATGAGACCCCCCCCCCCCCACCCTATCCTGAATTCCATACAGTAGAAAATTGTGTATCTTTTAGAGTATAATATATAATTTTAAGGAATAAGTTTTAGACAGTAAAAATGAAGTGTAAATAAAATATAATGTATAGGTATATACATAAAAATGAAAATTAATGTAAAACCAACTCCCTCTCTAAACAAGAGTTTTTACTCTATTAGAGAGGTAGAAACGTTTTTATAATTTATGAATGTACAAAACATTAATAATTTTATACTTATTTTGTTCATCATCATTATTATTCCCTCTCCACACCTAATGGTGCATAAGACACTGCATTGGTATACAAATCGCAGCATACCTTGATCATTGTTGTTATATGGAAGTTACGATGACCAGTCTTACGTTTCAGTCCATGAACTATGAAATATTCAAGTGTAAAAACTCCCTTTTTTTATAATTTTTTTTTTTATTTTTTTATTATTAATAAAACATATTATACTCCCAGGAGTTATTAAAAAAAACCAAATTTTTGTGACTATACATAGTATCATACATAGTTAATACATCCGAAATAGTAACAAAACATTATATAGGAAACATAAAACATAGAACATTACACCATTTATATCAATTACATTAATAACTATCACTATCAAAAAGATTTAAGTTACATTTTTTTTTCGATTTTCTATTCGACTTTTCGTGTTTTGGCTCATCGGTCAGTTTATTGAATTCGGAATGGCCAATATTTTCAAGAGACCTTCTGCCAAACTTTGTTGAGCGAAACTTAGGCACATGAAGATTCCCTGAGTAACGCGTATTGTAATTGTGAATATCATGACCAAATGTGTATTTTAAATTTGTGTGAGCAGAAAAGTTTATGATATTTAAGACAGTATTGGTTATGTCATGCAGTGGCATTACCTTGAAAGGAAGTATTTTTGTCTGTCGGTAGATATCCTTGACATGGGAATCCCATTTCACTCAAAGAATGTTTCTCAGAGCTCTGTTCTGAAGAACTTGTATTTTCGATTTCTGATTTTTCCTGGCAAAACCCCATATATATGAAAGATAGGATAGGTGGGAATAAATCATAGCGTAGTAGAGTATTTTAAAATAAATATTTCATGTCAACCATGTCAGGAATCAAGCTCGAGACATCTAGCATAGTACGTAAATACGCTGACCACTTCTCCGCTAGGCCGATACTTATTTTGCTAACAATTAAAAAAAAAAAAACTTTTTCAATATCAAATATATCGTACTTGGTGAACAGAATGTGCTATGTGGGATTAATAGGAAACGATTTTTGATAAGATTTTTACAAAACTAGTCGTTGAAATAAAAACTCATTTCTGTTAACTAAATATGCCATAAAATTGTTCAATAATTTATTTATTTATTTTATTTAATGAATTTATTGCATAAAATAAGTACTAGTATACACATTTAATAACAGGAAGTCCATATAAAACTGGTGAATAGAAAATGAAAACGAAGTGTTCTCTGTTTAAGATAGTCTCCATCTAACATGGCTCAGCCTGTTCTAAGATGGAGATTTTTTATCTTTTAAAGCAAAAGTAATTCTATACTAACATAACAATAAAAATAAAAAAACTAAAAATACTTAATTTTAAATGCCTAGCTAATCAAATGTAAGAAATTAATAATCATTATTATACAAATCTAAAGCATATATATGTGCCAATAATATATGTTACTTAGACATAAATAATAAAGTAAGGTAAATAAATTTAATGTATCGAAAATTAAAAAAAAAAAAAGGCCACAACACTATTCTACAGTCAAAAAAAAGTGCCATCACACGTTACCTAGGTATAGTGCAGCTAGTAAATAAATTGTTTGACCGGTAGTAGGTTATCAATTTTTAAAAATTAAATGGAACGATTAAAAGTTTCAATGTTATTATTCACCGTAATAGTGAGTAAAAAGGTATTCACTGCGATATAAAACAATGCAAATTGTGGTCACAGTGTCATGTGTCATTATTATTGACTACTGTTCAGAAACATTGACGCATGACGGAAAGAGTTTGACGTCATCAAAATCACATTAAATAAGTAATATTGACTATTAGTTGAGCTCTAAGTTAGCGTAAATATTTTTTTTACGGCTTGCCCGTCACTAACTTCACATCGCATCGAAAGATTTAAGTCCCTGCCGATATTGTGACGATACTAACTTATAGGAGAAAATTCCTTCATTAGAGTAGGTACTTTGTGATTTGGTCATAATCATCATAAGCTCGACAGCCCTGGCTATATTCAGGAGTCTCTCCACTATTTAAAAAAAATACATATTCAAAATAATGTACAAAAGTAAACAAAATCTAGGTCGCGCCAAACTAATAATAGATAAAAGTTTATCGGTGAGTTTCTGATACAATTTTCAAAAAAAAAAATTTTTTCAATATTGAATAAACACAAAAACCAAAAAAAAAACCACTGTAAAAATTAAAGAACAAATATATTTGGACTGGATAAACACAACTTTACACCTTGAAGTTTTCATTCTTGATTAGGAAATCCTTCAATCGTTTGCATCTTTGCTGCAAACTGGTAAAGTTCTTTACCTCGGCAGGAAGCTTATTAAATAGCTTTGGTACAATATATTATGTCGTCCTGCTTCCATCGAAGTTTTATTGCCGGCCTGCTTCCCCTCATCTCCAGTTCCTCACTTCCAACGTTATTGTATCCGCACTGATGCAGCCCATCAATCACATTTTGGGCCATCCACAGAGAGAGTTAGGCGTTTTATATGGCTAACCCACCTCAAGCGCCCCACCTTGATGGGGTTGTTGCATCGGGCGCTCCGTAGATTTCAAGTAGCTCCCTATTGTAGCGATGACGCCAATCGTTGTTTTCTTTCACAGGGGCATACATAACTCTGAGGATTTTTCTTTCGAAAGCTGCAATGGTTACCTCAATATTCTTTGTCTCAACCCAGGTTTCGGAGGCATATGTCGGGATTGGTTTGATCAGAGATTCGATTTGTTATTTGGTAGCCTAGATATATGTATTTTATGTAATTACAAAAAGAAAATTATATGGAAGTACGTGCATTTTATGCAATTAAAAAGAAGAGATGCACAAATGTAGAGATCCGTACATTATGTAAGGCTGAGATAAGCATTATCGACAAAATCAGGAAAGGAGCACTGCGCTGGTTTGGACATGTAGAGCGAATGGAATGTTGATGGATGCGGAAATAGAGGAAGACCGAGAAAGATATGGCATGACCAAATCCAACAAATACTTGAAAATGGACATGTCAAAAGTCGGAATAATCGGCGCGGACGCATGAGAAGATGTATACATGTAGAGGAAGCGAGACCTGTATGTAAATATACAGTGATGTGGCTTTCTATCCTCTCTACCTACCCTTACAGGGAAACTGCGTGATGGTTCGTTGTTGTTGTTGTTTGAAACAACATTGCCTGGCTAATTTAAAATGGCGCATTTTAAAATACATTTTTTATTCGCCTTAGAACGTAAAGATTCTAATTCATCGCACATATTCAAGGCTACATAAAAAACTCGAAAAAAATTGATTTAAAAAATGTTTGAACGTTTAGCTTATTGGTTTAGAAAGGTAATCGATTAAAACCGATATCCGCCACCAAGTGCATCGTAAACAGTTTTAGATTCATCAGAGTAATTAAAAATTGAAAAACATCAGTGTCATGATAGATCCTCATAGCCAAACTGAGAGTCAACCACGCGCAATTACTAATGTGTAAATATTTATATAACCGTAAAAAACACGTCGAGATAAATTACAGCGTGTTTCATTGCAAGTCTTTATTTACATACAAATTAGGGTTTTTACGATACCCAGATGTTTATGACCCCGATTGTGGGTTCCGGGTTCGTTCTCGGTTGGGACAAATTTTGTAATTCTACTTGTTGACCCGACTATGAATAGTGATTAGTAATGTCCACCAAAAGCTGCGGATGTTACTAAGATGTATTTATTTATTCGTTTTTTGTACAATTGAACGTAGATATGCAGAAAGCAGCCAGTCCACAATTTTGGAAAAATCAGATATTAGTGCTATTGAGCGTAGAAATGTCGATTCCATGTTCTGCTAAAAACAGTCAGGCAGCTTTAATACAAAAACTTTTATGATCTCCTGAAAATAGTGTTGATCACAAAAACGTCATTTTTTTAATTTGCAGAAAACACCCACATAAAAATAATGTGACCTCACCAGGGTTACCCGTGTCGAGGGCACTTAACAATATGCTTTTGAAAAAATATTCATACATGTGAGAATAAACAAAGAAGACTTTATATACATGGATAATTAACAAAATGTTCAGACTGTTTTATACACTACGTATTTATGTTTATAATTCATTTATGTTTATTTGAATTTTATATTAAAAAACGAACAATAAAATAACAAAAACATGTACTATACATTTGTGGAGCAGATGATTCAATATTGGTTTAGGCGAGTGAAACAATCAATTGTACTGCTACCTAGTCCACGATCCATTTATATAGCCTTATTGAACATTTTCTCGTTAGTAATTGTGATTTTTTCGTTACACGAATGAGGTATCATTCGATCTGGCTGTTTTCTGTAAAATTAATATATAAGCAATATTTTGAGTTTGTCCAAATTTTTGTGGACAAGGACTGGATTCAACTCCCTGGGGAGCTGTTTATATTAACATATTACAACAGAGATGAAAAACATTTAAGAGAAGGTAATATAGAAGTCCAGGCATCTACAGGGCTTATGACCTGTCAATGGCTGGTTTAAGTGGCCACTTTACACACTGTATAACATTCACCATTCTGCCTATATTTGAACATCTATATTCCTTCAATTCTTTCATCTGTTGATGTTTGTGAAGTTAAAGAGCTGAAACCTTTGTTTATGCGGGTGAGATTCATCTAATTGAATTATTTCACCTACATACTAGGCAACGCCTGAAAAGATTATTTTTTCAATTTCTATACTTCTTCATGGACATGGTGAAATAATTCAATTAGATGAATCTCACCCGCATAAATAAAGGTTTCAGCTCTTCAACTTCACAAACATCAACAGATGAAAGAATTGAAGGAATATAGATGTTCAAATATAGGCAGAATGGTGAATGTTACAGTGTGTAAAGTGGCCACTTAAACCAGCCATTGACAGGTCATAAGCCCTGTAGATGCCTGGACTTCTATATTACCTTCTCTTAAATGTTTTTCATCCCTGTTGTAATATGTTAATATATAAGGTTGTGTGGTCAGCAAGTCCTAAAAAATCTCCAAAATTTCTTTAACACGTAATTACATTACTTTAAAAGTTATTAAGTCATTTGGTACGATTCAGTACCCTAATATGAATATAAAGTAAAACGTTTAGTACATAACAGCATGTGATAACAAAGAATATTGTGTTTTGCTTAAATTACTAGTGTAAAAAGTAAAAATAACATTTATTTCTTTATATAATCAATTTGTAAAGCGCTCTTGAGGTATTATATTACGAAAACGGCGCTTTATAAGTTATCCATAACAATAATAATAACAATAATGACACATCATAGATCAGCAGTCTCATTTCAGCATCATAGTCAGCTGGTAAATTTCAATTATTTTTTGCATAGTAAAAATGTATTTTTATCAAAATAGGTGCGAAGGTTTTTACGGTCACTGTTATCAATATGTTTATTTTTTGTGTTATCAATATTATTTTTTTTTTTTTTTTTTTATTTATTTTTTCTTTTTTAAATTCAAAACAATTTTTTTTTTAAATTCCCGCCAAACTGCAGAAGCAGTTTTTTTGCAGGGATTTCTCTCTTTAAACATTTTTGTAACATAATATAATAAATGTTTACATGAAATATTTTTTTAAAAATATCAATAAAATAAAAGTTTTAAAAAAAATTAAATACAAGTTAATCAAGTCTTTTTTGAAAACGAAATATATAAAAAATAATAAACAAACACTTTTTTTGACACTGTTTTAGATTGTTTGGTTTCCCCATTTTTTTATATTTTTTTTTTTTTTTTATAGACTAAACTTAGAATTTAAGAAAAAGATTTTTAAAACCAATTTTACTTTGTTTTTATTCATATCACTATTTTTTATTTCGTCCGGGAGTCTCTTTACTATGCGAGGGAGTATATACGCCCTGGTCCTCTCTCCATACGCATTTATGGCTCTTCTTTCTATGAAGTTTCCTCTCGCTTTTTGGCGCGTTTCATGCTTATGTGATATTGGCGTTTTATAGAAATCCATGAAGTCCTCTGTTACCAGGCGATAGTATATCATATTCTGTACCGTCAAAACTTTACACATCGGGAAAAGATTTTCGTAGTCATTTTGAGTTATTAAGTTGGTTTTACTTGCTAACATTTTAAGGAATCTAATTTGTAATTTTTTTATCCTATTTGTATACGTTGTAAATGTTAGCCCGTAACAACTCACTCCATACGATATAATTGACTCGACCAGCGTATGGTATAAACAGTACAAGGTGGCCCGCGGAACACAGAATTTCAAATAATTAAATTTTATAAGTACCGCTTTTAGTCTTTGGCAAACACTTTCTACATGTAATTTCCAATGAAAATTATTTTCGATAGTTAAGCCTAGATATGTATATTGTTTGACCGTTTCTATCGTTTGACAGGCACAAGGTGATTTTTTTAAATGGAGACATTCATAATCGTGACCTTTAACATTAAGTATTTTGTTTTGTTTACTTGTATGCGTAGAATGAATAAGCATCACTTTTGTTTTATTTATGTTCAGTATTATCCCATTATCGTGAGCCCATTTCATGATATTGTTTAAGTCCGATTGAATATTTTTCTCAACATGTGTAATATCTTTGTCAGCGCACAAGATGCAAGTGTCGTCAGCAAATATGTATTTGGTACATTTTTCGATAACATTGGGAAGACTATTTACCTGCATTATGTAGCAAACTGGTCCTGATATTGAGCCTGTTGCCACACCAGTATTTGAGGTGGTTGGATTACTTTGTTCGTCATTTATCTTGACTTGTATTTTCCTGTTTTGTAGATAATTTTGGAACCACAATTTTAATGGTCCTCGTATTCCACATTCATCCATTGCTATTGCCAAGGTTTGATGATCCAGGGTATCAAATGCCTTTTTAAAATCGATAAAAAGTACTCCCACGTACTTTCCTTCATTTAAGTATTTATTTATTTCATCAGTAAATTTAGACAGTAGTGTTGAAGTACTTTTGTTTTTTTGAAATCCATATTGAACTGAGTTTATAATATTATTTTCATCTAAAAAGGACTGTATCTGGCTGACAACAGCTCTTTCGATTATTTTATCTATACACGAAAGGATGGCTATAGGTCTGTAGTTAGTAAACTCCTTATGGTCCCCTGCTTTAAAGATAGGTCTTATTATTGATACCTTTAAATCATCTGGCATAACTCCTTGACATATACACAAATTTATCAATTTCGCTAAGATTGGACTGATTTCTTGCACTACTTCCTTTAAATCACTGACTCTAATTTGATCATATCCGGGAGATTTCTTCGAATTCATGTTTTTTATAATCTTTTCTACGTCTTCTTTATAAATATGTTTATATCTCATGGACAAAGGCACTGGAAAAGCATAGTTTACACGATTCAAGAATTTTTCATTGCATTTATGTTTAATATTATTTATCTCTTCTACGAATATGTGTGATGTTTAAGTGGGATCGTATCGCAGCCAGAAAGAATGAGTCTTAATTTATTTTAAAATAAAATAAGGGGCGTGTTAAATATATCAATAGATGAAAAAAAGCATAATAGTTAGAGCAAGGAAACGATAAAGGAAAGAGTGTTGGGCATAGTTAGTGCTACAGACTGGCAGATGGAATAAATTCTCTTTTCTTATCACGCGAAAAGGAACATTATGATTGGTTTTGGAGAGTACGTTAAAATAGTCTACTTTATAATTTAATAATTTATATAAATAGCATAATTCATATATAATGCGTCTATTTTCAAGAGTAAAAAATGCATTTTGTTTAGCAGATTGGCTGTAAGTGCAAAACGTTTTATTGTTTTTATAATCTAGGTATTTAAAAAAATATTGTTGAACATTTTCAATCCTTTCTATGTTTGTTATGTATTGTGGGTTCCACTTAACGGATGCAAACTCAGAGTTACTGCGGACAAAAGTGTTGTATGAAGTTTTCAATGTGTTTGGTTTTTTATGCATAAATATGTCCTTTAAAATGCCAATTGGGTGTATATATAAATAAATTTGTCAAAGTAAAAAAACATTACTGTTATGTAGATTTGATTATTCACTCTTTTCACAAAAGCGCTATCATCTTAGTTTCACTTTTCTGTGGCTGGTTGCTTTCTGCATAGCTAGGTTTAATTTGTCTCTTGTACAATTTGTCTCTTGTATCACATCGGCGGCCTCCGTGGTGTAGTGGTCAAGACGCTTGACTCACACATGGAAGGTTCCGGGTTCGATTCCCGGTGCGAACACAAAAATTTAATGTGATTTTTCTCAAGCCTGGGTGTTCTGTGATGTAATTCACCACTGTAATTAGGCCCCCTGGCCTGTTGTGGTGCAAAAAAAAAAAAAAAAGAGACAAATTATATACATTGGTGTATCTTGCACAATTTGTCTCTTGTACAAGTAGGGGTGTGTGGTCAGATAAGTCACAAAATGAGATATAAACACAACTTTTCTAGATTTTTTTTATCTTTCGATGAGAGTTGTCTGTTATAGTCCATAGGTTAATCTTCAAGAGGAAAAGCGGTCTGACCTTTCTTCATATAAATATGTTCCCGTATTTTCTCCCTGAAATGTGGAACTAGAGTAGTGATGTTTTTACACACTACAGATATTTACTATTGACGTGTCTTTATTTATTTGATAAATTGTTTCTTGTGGGAGGTAAGACCATACAAAGCTCATGAAAGCGCCCAGTTTATTTGCCGTTTTCGGACGTACATACGGTAAACAAATATGTTAAATAATTTTTGAGACCGGAAATGATACCGACTCAGAAAATTTCATCCTGATGCTCTTTCTTAAAAAATAAAACGAAATCGGTTCAGTTTTGGGGTGGAAGTTTTAGCGTGTGTCGATGTGTGTCGATTTTGTCTATCAAATCACGAACTGTCCTTTGTTTATATTGTAAACACGCTGGCAAACTATTATTTATTATTAGTTAATCACGCCAGTTTTTTGTAGTTTTTTGTTTTTTTTTATATAAATAAATAAATAACAAAAATAACCAAGCGGTGATGAGCTCTTTAAATGACTAGTATTAAAATCAACAATATTTCGAGTTTTTCCAAATTTTTTCTAGACAAGGACAGTATTCAACTCCCTGGGGAGCTGTTAACATTAACATAAAATTAAGAACATTTTAAAGAAGGTAATATAGAAGTCTAGGCATCTACAGAGCTGATGACCTGTCATTGACTGATTTAAGTGGCCACTTTACACACTGTGTAACATTCTCCATTCTGCCCATATTTGAACATCTATATTCCTTCAATTCGTGCATCTGTTGATTTTAATGAAGTTAAAGAGCTGAAACTTATACTGTTGTGAAGAGATCCATCCGATTGAATTCTTTCACATAGGCTACGCCTGAAAACAACTTTCCACTTTTTTAACTTTTTCTTAGACGAGTTGGTTTTAATACAATATTTTAAGCTTGTTTAAATGTTTGTAGACCAAAGACTGGATTTCACCCCCTGAGAAGTCATAGACGTTAACAAATTATACACCTAGTATGTCAATATAAGTCTTATAGAACGGAGACTTAATTTAAGAAGCATATTCTAGCCGGGGTCGAACTAGTGTGCAGTAAAGAGTTTTGATGGTATTAATATTTCTGAAGTACGTCGTCATTATATTGATAAAACCAAGAAGTTTGAGAGATTTATTTATAATATTGTCAATACGTTCACGATAGTAGAGTTTACCATCTAAATAAATACCAAAATCCTTTTTTGAAAAAACCTTTGAAAGGCAAAAAAAAAAATGGTTTAATTTTAGTATTAAAAAAACATCGATAATATCATTTACAAAAAAGATTAAATAATAATGGAGAAAGAGGGGCTCCTTAAGGTACCCAAAAGTAAAGTAATTGAGTTAAGTAATATAATTTAGTACGATTTGATTTAGATGCAATCAGTGTTTTTTGTCATTATAGAATAAACAAAAAAAAATAATCGTTAAGTTAAAAAATATTTTATCAGAAATATTAAAAAACACAAAATTAGTAGTAAAATAAAAAATGCATTTTACTGTAGGTTCGTGAACAAATAATCGAAAATATTACTTGTTATAAAAAAGAGTTTAATATTTATTTTAATAATACATTATTTATATTTTGGACAAACTGCAAGTTTTATTATGTTTTTATTTTTATTTAAATACGAATGACTGTTCGAATTTGAGTATAGCAACTAGCTGCCTAACCACTAGAGATAAGTGTCTTTTACGTAAATAAATGTACATAACACACAAAGTTAACGGAGAAGATGTGTACTTTGTACAGCTTAAAGTGACAAGCAAGAAAATCAATTTAACTTTACCAACGGGAATGAGAAAGTTGTTTTAGTCGCTAAAGGAATTTTTATAAATATCGACATATTCCAATGTCTTAGGGGATTATCAACTCATCGTCCAATTATGAGAAATGCATAATGTATTCGAATTAATAATTCATCTCTAAGTCATCGGCAAATCACAATCGAGTTATCAAAATTGTATACATAGATATATCGCACACCTCTATCAAAATGACCAAAAGTTAAAAAAAATAAAATTCGTAATAATGTACAGTGTGCACAGTAAAAATAAAAAGTAATGATTAATTACAATATATGAGTTTGTCCAAATGTTTATAGATAAAAGACTGGATTTCACGCCCTCAGGAGTCATAAAGATTAACAAATTACAACAGGGGTGGAGAATACATTAAAGAAAGGAACATGGAAGTCTTGGCAATTACAGGACTTATGACCTATCATTGGCTAGTTTAAGTGGCCACTTTTTACACTGTGTAACATTTACCATTTTGCCTATGTTTGAACATGCATATTTCTTCAATTCTTCCATTTGTTGATTATTGATGAAGGCATTGATAATACGCCTATAAGTAATCTTTTATATTTAGTATAGAAAAAATTAAAAATGTCTGCGTGACCGGAGAGAACGGTATTGTAATAATGACATGCTCTTAGAAAAATCATTCTTTCTTGAATTTGTCCTGGGTATCGACAAATTGAATGTAGTTTGGAGTATTGTCCTGTTAGGCATAAGATATTCTATAGAACTTGTAAGTATAGGACAATCTACGACATTGTAAACAAGTTTAAATAGGAATCATTGATCTGCAATCACTATTCTGTACTCCAGAGTTTGATCGTATTTGGAGTGCAATCAAATTTGTATTTTATTAAATTTATAATTTTTTTCTGTATCCTTTCTAGGTTGTTAATACAAACCTTATATTAAGGATTCCATATGGTAGAAGCTGCCTCCAACTGACTTTTCACATATGTGTTATAAAGAAGTGTTCATGTTTTAATATTTTTGAAGTCATTAGACATTCGCATTAAAAAAACAAGCATTTTATATGCCTTATTAATAAGAATATCGAACAATTATGGATGCAAACATATAACGAAGCATTAAGGTCTAATAAAAAAACTTATTTTTCTACTTCCGCTTTTAAGATATATGAAAAAAAGATCCTCATCTACGGCTATCTTCATTAAATGAAAACGTTTTATTTAAGAATTGAAGTAAAACATTAATATGAAGTTGGGTTCGTATTAATAATACATGTGTCTTCAGTTAAAGCATTTTTTTGGTGTTCATGAATGTCCAAAACTTAAGTAATAATACAAATAAACTGTACTTGCTGATTGTTTACCTTGTAAAATAAAAATATTTCACAAATAAAAACAACAACATATCTTTCCCATTCTTCTTTCAAAAGGGTAGCGATGCGACGCTTGACCCGCTGATGTCACGTCGGTAGTTTGTGGCTGAATTAAAATTAATGTGAATTTCATCATTTTAAATTTTACTCTAAAGCCTGGCGAAGAATCATTTTTATAAAGTGTTGGTTTCTAAGCGGAATCGTCGTAAACGATTCCAAGTATTTGAAATGACCATTGAGTGATAAAATTACTCATGTTGAGGTCTAATAAAACGGTTAAAGATGATGAATGATGATTCTCGGTTTCAAAGAACTAAGTTAATCATACTGGCCGGATTTTGTAACTGTTTAAATATGTATATGCGTGAAACTACAAGGCGTGTTACCATTAAAATATATTTTTCTATGTATACGCATTACGAAAAGCGGTTGCTGGCGCTTCTCGATATAATTTTAATACTTTTTTTATAGAATCCAACTATTAAGTCCAGCAATGCGAAATTGAATTGATTGCAATGTTGGAAATTAAAGTCAAGATTGAAAAATACAGAACGATTACAAACATTATTGTTTACTTATTCATTTTACGAAATTTACTATACATTATACAACTACTTTACTTCAACATTTTTTTAGGTTGGAAAGAAATCTTACAATATATTATTATTCTAAAAATGATTTATTGTGTTTGTCATGTACTAGCCCGTTTCATACATATCGTCCTAATCTACTCGGTCCGGTAAAAGTAGGGTGGGTGGATACTAATATATTATTTGCTTTTTTAGTTTTTTTACTCGCGTGTAAAAACTTTGCTAAAAGAAACCGGCTGTTTGTTTTGCCGTATTTATACATAAAAGATTTTTTGTAATATATATTTAAGTTCACATTCATTCAATTGTCTTAACATTTTTATCAATGTCATTTTAAGGTATGTAATTTATTGTTTTAATGACCAATGTCGATGCTAACGTCAATAATTTTTTTGAGTGACGTGATATCTTAGAACTGACTTTTTCTATTTACATTAAGTATTATCTTTCAAATTATTATATATTATTATAATTATATGTATTTACGCGTATGTATGTGCATTAGTGTATGCGTATATTCTCATGTGTGTATGTATGTGTATATATATATATATGCATGTTCATGTGTGTATATGTATGAATGTATGTATGTATATATATGTATGTTGTATGTATACATTTAAATACATTTTTATTTCTTTTTTCATTGTTTTATATTTACTTACTACTTCTTCTTTTTCTTCTCTTCCTTTCCTATTTTCCCATCCCACTTCCTTTCACCCCTAGCAAACTATACGTTTTGTTTTTTCATATTTTTGTTTCTATATAAAACCCATAATTGGTTTTGTTATTTGTTGTTATTCTTTATCTATTGTTTATTGTTATGACTGTGTTGGTTTAACAAATAAATAAATATATACATAAAAAAGTCTCATACGTTTCATAAGTCTCTGACGTCTAGAAAATACGTTTTTATTTTCAGTTTGTTCTTTTATAACAAACTCCGAGTGTAAAACACCACAATTATAAAATAAAACATCAATAAATAAATATCATTATCGATTTTTAAAGACTTTGATTTCGTTAGGCGCTTGACGTTTGTATAATTTGTTTTGTTACTAATACGAATTACGGGTCAATATTTTAAATATGTCAATAATATTCCAAATAGCTAATAATCAAACTAACGATGATACACACCTACCTAAAGCCTTGATATTAAATAAATGGAAATATAAATAAAAAAACAATAGAATTAAGAATACAAAAACCAAAAATATGATAGTCGTGTGCTTTAGTTATAAACTTAAACGGTAATAATAAAAAAAAAGGGGAAAATGGTTCAATTTTTATTTTATTAACTTATAAATTAAAGAATTATTTGTCAAAAACGTTATTTGGTAATTGAATGCCGAGTAATCGGGTGCCAAGGGGTTTATAATTTAAGTATTTCCAGGTCTGTAGTGACAAAAAGCATTACTTAATTAAAAAGCTGCAGTGTCTTCACTCCAATTGGTTCAGAGTTGCATTCTTCAGGTCGAGCAAAAACTAGTTGCATTCGAGGCAAAGTCCTTCGATTCTCAGTTTACTCTTCTACCACAACGACCAGGCTTAACCCAACCTTTACACGACTATAAAACTATTTATTTATTTATTTTATTTCAAAATATAATGCATTTAATAAATACGTTTTAATGATGACTCAATTTTTATTTTGCTGGTATGCAAATAAAAGTTCTAGAAAATAGGAATATAAGGCATCTATAGATAACTGTAGTATTAAGGAAGCAATTTCACAATTTTTACTAACTAATGTAACAAAGAGTTACCTTTCTTTTTTCCTTCAATCCATCAGCGCTTAAAATATTCTTGGGTTATCCCCAATCACTGGACTACGCAATTTTAATCAGGTCATGATAAATTTAATTCAAATTTTTTCGTTCATAATATTGTTGATTCCCCTTCTTCTGAACACATCCTGTAGTAGTATTAATATCTCTCTATGATTACTGAATGGAGCTTCTCGCTTCTATCCGTGGCCATTATAGGTCCTGTCGGATGTAGTGGCTTTCAAAATGAATTTCAAGGCTTTTAAAAAGTTGCGTAGTAATTTCGGAGAATAAATCATGTCCAATCAGTTTAATCCCAGTCAGTAAAGAATTCACTTCCCTCTTTTCTCAATCCTATGAAATGCATATTATGTGCTTCTGGATTACCTTCTTTTAGCACAAAGATGCTAAGGCTACCAGATTACAGAAAGCTCTTTTAAGTAGCTTCCATCGTTCGGAAACAAGCAACTTTTCCGTGTATATGGGCACCGCCAAGGAGACTTATACGTTTCGTCTTTTTCGTTTCGTTAAAAAATAAATTGTTGGAATTGAACCAATTCAACACCATAGAGAGAGTATTGTTTATGTCGTCAATTGGTGTCAAGTCACTGTGAATAAAATCGATGAATCATTTGCTAATAATATAATTACCTGCTTTTAATTTACAAGTTAAGACAGATCATTAATATAGGCGAGGAATAAAAAAGGTCTTAATATGGAACCTTGAGGTACACCCGTTGTAATAGTTGATCCCTGAAATCGTGTACCAGCTACTACTACGTCTAGATACTATCACTCAAGTAAGAAAGCAGATTTAATACAGAACCTCTAATTCCATAGTATCATGCAGAACACTGTTAAATGCCTAGGACAAATCACAAAATATGCCAATGGCATCGTGTGACTCTTCGCAGGCATCAAAGATATGTTTAATTATTGCAACACTAGCATCGGTTGTCGATTGACCCATTGTCAAGCCGGATTGCTATTTTATGTAATAATAAATCATCTAATGTTTTTAAAGTTAATTAAAAATACGTTTTTCATAGATTTTACTAAAAATGGGTAAAACAGAGATTGGTCTAAAATTAGAAGGGTCAAAGGCACTACCAGATTTAAAAAAGGCATTATTTTACTACGTTTCAAAAGATTAGGAAACACACCAAGATGTATTGCTGTATTTAAAAAAATGTATGTTTCTGACACTGTGAAGTTGGTGAAATTCGAAATTTGCCTACGAATAATTGGAATCTTTTGGAAATTCGAAAATCGGTAAATGTCAAAAATAATCAGTGAATAAATTAACATATTGCAACAGAGATAAACAACATTTTTGAGAAAGTAATATAAAAGTCTAGGCATCTACAGGGCTGATCTGGCATTGGCTGGTTTAAGTGGCCACTTTAAACCCTGTGTGATATTCACCATTCTGACCGTATTTGAACATCTTTATTCCTTCAATTCTTTCACCTCAGATGCTCAGACGCCGAGGTAGGTAAAATATGGTGGGACAGGATACTGTTCCTGTGGGATGCTCATTCAGTTGAGACTGATCTTCCTTCCGAGCGGAACGCACACGTAAGTTATGTTGTTTGTAGATGTCTAGACTTCTTTATTATCTTATTTAAAATGTTCTTCATCTCTGTTGTAATACGTTAATATTAACAGCTCCCCAGGGAGTTGAATCCAGTCCTTGTCTACGAAATTTGGACGTACTCAAAATATTGTCAGTGAATAAATGTTTACTAGCAGTTATGGAATTCGATATTGCTTGATATGTGCATGGGCTCACGTGCGCATGCCGTTTATAAGATATTTAAACAATTTTCATTAAACAATTGAAGCATTACAGAAAGACAAGTCTTATAGTTTTCAGTGGCGGGTCTTTTTCAACTCAAAACATTTTCCGATTGTGGTCTTGCAGTAAAAACGCCAGCTGCTTTCGGAACGCATGCCTTGGTGCACAGAGATTTATCGCTTCTGCGCAACAAACAATGCGCAATGCGGCGACATTTTTCTTTACTTTATATTACGCAACGACCCTCCAGTTGGACGCAAAATATTTACAGGAAGTGAATTAAAAGTTATTTAAACATCGATACATTTTCTTGTCTCACACAGGCCAATCAGATTTAACTTGAATGATTCTTTTTTTAAAATATGTTTTATAAGCAGTAGAAGAATTTGTGTATCTGGGAAGCATGTTTTCAAGAGATGGAAGAGTAGAAAAAGTTGTTGAAAGGAGATTGAATGAGGGCAACAAAATGAACGGCGTACTAAGCTCAGTAATAGCTTATAAAAATATGTCAATCGAAGCTGAACTGGCAGTGCACAATAGACTTTTAGCCCCACCACATATGTATGGAAGTGAAGCATGGAACTGGCAGAGGAAGGATGAAAGCCGAGTGAACGTGGTTGAAATTCAATTCAATTCATTTTTCAATTCAATTCAATTAATTTATTTTAAATATAACAAATACATTACAAAAATATATTCAATACGTACATATTATAAAAAAGAAAAAAAATACACGAAAGAGACTCATGTCAAAGTAGTAGAAGAATCCTGCTCCGGAAAACCCCTTCGGATACATGGAACAGATCAATATCCAGAGCGATGTTGTTCAGCATAGCGGTAGCCCTTCCAACAGGCATAAGCATATGCAGGTTGGTCCTGAATACCGGAATATGAAACAATCTATGCTGACACTGTCTTAGGTAATTATCAGGAACATACAAACCAATGCTCATCATAATTTCAGAATTATCGATCATACCGCGCAACAATCGATAATGTGTAGTCAAATACACATTCCTTCTAGTCTCTAAATTGTTTTAGTCAAGCATACCCTGGAGGAACTCGGTCGGGTAGAGCCAAGGATAATACCCGCACTCTCTCATGTAGAGATATCTCAGAAACTTTTTTTGGAAATGCGATCTCTTAGACGAATGCGTGGGAAGTCGATGTAAGATAGGGTTACGAATGATGAAATCAGGCGAGAGTGTAAATTTGAGTTAAGTATAATTGATAATATTAAGAAAGAGTCTCTGAGATGGTTTAGTCATGTAATACGAATGGACGACAAAAGAATGATAAAACAAGTATGTATGGCGAAAATGAACGGCAGCGTAAGACGAGGACGACTAAGGAAGACGTGGCATGATAAGATAAACCAAAACCTTAAGACTGGTCATGCCAAAAGCAGACAAAACAAAGGGCATGTATAACAAGATGTATGAATGTGGAAGAAGCTAGGAATATATGCCAGGATAGACGTGTGTGGCGGTCCATTCTCTCTGCCTACCCCTACGGGGAAATGGCGTGATGGTAGTGGTAGTAGTAGTGTTTTATAAGCAGATAAACATTTTTACGTGAGAAATATAATATACTCCATCAAAAAGTACACAAAAAAATCCTAAACTAATTACCACACCAAAAAGAGACAGCCTTTTGTGTTTGGTAAGGGTTACAAGTTATATTATACTATATTATATAGAAAATATTTTGAGTTTGTCCAAATTTTTGTAGACAAGGACTGGATTCAACTCCCTGGGGAGCTGTTTATATTAACATATTACAACAGAGATGAAGAACATTTAGGAGAAGGTAATATAGAAGTCTAGGCATCTACAGGGCTTATGACCTGTCAATGGCTGGTTTAAGCAGCCACTTTACCCACTGTGTAACATTCACCATTCTGCGTATATTTGAACATCTATATTCCTTCAATTCTTTCATCTGTTGATGTTTGTGAAGTTAAAGAGCTGAAACCTTTATTTATGCGGGTGAGATTCATCCTTCATCCTTGTCTACAAAAATTTGGACAAACTCAAAATATTGTTGATAAATTACCTGGTCCATGAAGAAGTATAGAAATTGAAAAAATAATATTTTCAGGCGTTGCCTAGTATGTAGGTGAAATAATTCAATTAGATGAATCTCACCCGCATAAATAAAGGTTTCAGCTCTTTAACTTCACAAACATCAACAGATGAAAGAATTGAAGGAATATAGATGTTCAAATTTAGGCAGAATGGTGAATGTTACACAGTGTGTAAAGTGGCCACTTAAACCAGCCATTGACAGGTCATAAGCCCTGTAGATGCCTAGACTTCTATATTACCTTCTCTTAAATGTTCTTCATCTCTGTTGTAATATGTTACTATATTATATAGTTAACTAAAGCAAAACCTACGTGTTATTAAAAAAATAAAGTTTAATATAACAAGATTCATTAATAAATTTACATATAACATGTGATTATAAAATAAATAAATTAGACTGATGACATTCACATTCCATACTCTAATTGTACAATATTCTTTATTTTTTAAATGAAACGTTATGTTAAAATGGAATTTAACGTTTGTAAAAAATAAATTAATTAAAGTGGTTAATACATAAATACTTTTTAACTTTACCTTGAATTTGGTAATATAATTGATATTTTTTTGGTACGTGAGGTTAGTTGTTAAATAAGTTTATTTCTTGATGTAGGTATATAACTATTTAAAAAAAGTTTAGTGATAAATTTTGGCATTTTAATATAAATATTATTTTTATTCACTTTATAATTTTTGTCGGCTTCGTGGTGTAGTGGTGAGTGCATTAGCCTACCGTGCAAGAGGTCTCGGATTCGATTACCGGCATGGTTGACATGAAAAATTTATTTAAAAGGGTGTTTTATACAAAATTTTAAGGTCCCTGGACTGGTACTTAAAACGTAAGACAGATCATCTTGCCCTCTTGTAACAAAAAAATGATCGACATACGCTGCAATTGGTGTATCAATGCAGTGCCTAATGCACCATTAGATGCGGAAAGGGAATGATGATGACGATTATAATTTTTCGTAATATTGTTTTTAGATTTTCATCAACATGAAGAATTTCAAAATGATCTTTTTTTAGAATTTTGAAGGTATATACGTACATATTTATGCAATTATAATACGGTTGTAACTGTTTGTTGACAGCTTACAAAGACAATTTGCCATAAGATCTTGTTGAGGATACAGTTTCACATTTCAATTTCAAAATTCAAGAAAGGAAGGACATTTATAATGTCAAGAAATTTGGTAAGGTGTATTCCATTCCAGATGATCGCAAGTATCAAGGAACTGCAAACTATTTCGATTTACCTCACCCGTGCGAAAGAATTCCCGAAAGTATTATTTTACTGGACAAAGATATACCTCCTTATGCCCCCAATGAAATAAAAATCTATACGGATGGTAGCCTGCTCGACGGCAAAGTGAGAGCGGCATTTGTTCCTTCTGAGAGTGATAAATAATTACCAGGCAGAACATTTAAATTAGACAATTTCTGCTCAGTTTATCAGGCTGAACTACTCGCAAAACGAGAAGCTCTCGAATGGTTATTAAAAAAACCACCAGAGAGGTGGGTTATTGTAAAAATATTATCAGATTGTCGTTCGGGCGTTCAAGCTATAACTTATACTCGGTCGGTCAATCCATTAATTGTAGATATTCAGAGTAAAATTAAACATGCTGGTATCTAAGGAAATGAGAGAGCGGATAACGAGCAAGAGCCGCAACTTGTAAAAGAACGGCACCTTTCTTCTCAGAATTTCCCCTTAGTTTTGCTAAACGCTGTATAAAACAAAATACGCAGCAGCGTTGGGAGGATCATTACCGCGCTTCTTCTACAGGTAAAATCACTCAAATATTTTTCCCAACGCTGGCTGATGCAGTAAACTTCCGTCGTCATCACCAAAGTACTTTCGAAACGACCCAAATTCTAACCGGACACGGAGCCATGAGAAATTATCTATATAGATTTAAATTAAGGAATGACGACTACTGTCCATGCGATGATATTTCTTCACAGAGTATCGAACATCTGTTATTTCAGTGCCCATTTTTCAGTTTACAACGCCATAATCTTGAAGCAGAATGCAGGACAGATAGAATATCCTTAACAGATATCCACACTGTAGTTAAAAGTAGTTATCACGCGCCATTGTTCTTGAACTTTGCAACAATGGTGATTGGATTTATCAAGGTAATAAACCAAAATCAGTGATCAAACATCACATTTCCAAAAGAAACAAAAACGATTTTTTCCGAGTACCTTAGCCTTGTACATGACACGTAAGGCTGCTAAATACAGGGGACCAAATATATATATAACATATAAATAATAAAGTTTCTTGGAATAAAATAAAATCTAAAAGTATGTCAAAACGGCATTGGAGTCTTTTGAAATTGAAGTAGGCACTCTAATTTAATATGTACAGATCCGAATTGGACGAATGAACACTATCGACTACCGAGTCCGGTACTGCGTGATATAGCACATAGCAGCATTTATTAGCCACATTCACACTACGGGATTAATTTAGAATACAATTAACATACGTCGCCTACAGAACTGGTAAACTTGTCACGGTCAGAGTCATAAAGGCAATGTTAATTGGCCGTAAATTGCTGCGAGATTTGCGCAAAAGCGAAGCAAACTTGCAATATCTCGCCCCTGGGATACTGTAATAATATTATGTAAAATCAAACTTGCCAACTTGTATTCTGTCGCTAATTTACTTCAGTGTATAAAATTACATATTTGTTTGTAGAGCGTAATTATTTATTTGCTTTGGAGAGCTTGACGTAAATTTGCGGAATGTTTTTTTCCAATTACTCACAGATAATTGAATACCATCGCTGTACTTGTTACAAAGTAACTTACTTAATGATTGCGAAAACATAGACTATTCATACTTTGTATAAATGTTGTAATTATTTTAAATAGATAAACAACTAGTTTGAAAAATAACAATTTAGCAGTAAGAACAAAAATTTCAATGTTGGGGTCATTTTCAACGAGTTGTAAATAACTCACTATTGCAAAATCGGAATTAAGTTGGGTACAGTGGGGTTTGAACCTCGGTCCTTTGATTCGTAAGTCCGCAACACTAGCCACGGGACCACAACCCGATTTTTAAAAATTAATGGCTTATTCTATTTTATGTACGAAAGTTTATGCTAGGATAAATTAATGTAGAGTTCCATCTTCTCTGCTTACAGTGCCTACCCCTGTAGGCCTTGTATAGAACTGGCATGATGGTGGCGAGCACAAAAACTGCCGAAAAGTCTAGATTTTATGTTTGGAGTGCCCCCATGTCATGTTGTATGCAAAACGTCGGTTCTGTGAAGCAATAAAAAATAATAAAGGGCTTTTAATAACACAAAAGAAATCCAAAGGGTAGGTCGGCCCACGTGAGTACGGAGGGCAAACTGAGCATAATAAAATGTATATGGTAATGAAAAAAAGAAAAAAAAAGTTTTTTCGAAACAATACAGGATTCTAAAACAAAAGAGTCGCGCGCCGTATGCTGTCTACCCGCCTAACTCAAAAGGGTTGTTTTTTATTTAATTTTTATTATTATTTTATTTCATCCCTCTTAGATGAATTCTTCTCTCAATGGGGAAGCTTCGGAAGGGTTGAGTGAGTATGCGGTGACAGGAATACGAAATATGCATGCATCAGAAATAATCATAAAATAATCACATTAATTGGTCGATAAATTTAAATTAAGTAGGGACCGAAATAATCGAAAAAAAAAAACTTGTTAATTGTTGCGTTTTTTAAAGTGGGTTGTTTTATCTCGCCCTTTTCATGCAATATTGGTTCATTTTGAAAAATAAAAATGCTTACGTTTATTAGGTGCAACCGGTCTTTATCGCAGTAGTAAAAAATAAATTAATGGGAAACATAAATTTACAACGAGATTATGGTAAATTTTAAATAAATGTTTTTTTTAAAGATCGCGTATTAAATGATATTTCTGCTTTACAAAATATTATGAGTACAAGACCTTAAAGTATGTTTTTATTATATAAAAAACGATAATCAAAATCAAAATAATATTTTCATTTAATAAAATTAATGAAATAAATAAGAATACAATCAGAATCACAACACAAAATCATGTTTTATAAGACTTGCGATTTGAGGACACTGTTATTTCTGAGCTTATTGTATTTTTAAGATAATCAATTAATATGTTTATTTATTTTATGATAACAAATGTCCACCTTGTCAGCGCGTTTGCCTTATCCCTGCACTGGCACCTGAGGCGCGAAACTGATCATCTTACCTTCGTGCAATTTTTTTTATTAAGATATGCTGCGGTTGGTGTATTAACGCAGTGCTCTATACACCATTCGTTGTGAAAATGGAACGATGATAACGAGAATATAATATTGTAATTTATTTGCAGTTGAATTTATAAATAAAAAATATGTATATGTTTTACTGGTTTATCGAAATAAACCAAAAGCGCATTCAATTTATCGAGGCTAATACTATCTTATTACTTTTTGAGATATGACTCTTATTCAATTATTTTACTTAGATAGTTTTCAACAACTAAATTTAAACAGGTTCATTTAACCCTTTTTTAAAGTATGAACATTAATTACAACTGTCAAAATGATAAATTTTTCGGTTAAAAAAAAATTAGACATCGTGGAAAGGGTAAGCAATAAAATAAAAGAGTAATATTTCATAATTCAAAACACTATAAAATAGAATTACAAAATACGTACTGTCGATATTTTGTAGTTAGTAGAGAATCACATGTGTTCCTATATCATTCATTGGATAAGAATATAATAGGCTATAAATTTCAAATATAAGACGTTTATAAATCATTTAAAACTTCCCCATTTGACAAATAAAATTACGTAATTCTTTTTTAAAATAAAATATATATGGCGTAACCATCGAAAGCCTGTCTAAAAAGGCAAGAATTAAAATTAAAGAAATATGGATAAGCGAACTTAGAATGAATCGTGAATGATAAACAGTGTGTAAAATGATCATCAAACCTACCAATGATATAAATTAACAAATATCTAGATAATAATTAGTGATGCAAAAAAATTTCATAACTGAAGCAGAAACGGAAACAGATGTAAAAAAATAATTTTTAGCGAAAACGGAAACGGATGCGGAAGCGGAAGTGTAAATACTATGAAAAATAAAAGTTTTTCTTTAACAAAAATAATTTTTAATAAAATTAATATTTAACATAAAGTAGTGGTGAGTTATTTGTTATGAAGAGTAGTTAGGCTGCTTGTACATCTAACAATTTGTTCCGGTGTTCTTCATATACAGGGTGTACTTTAAACCCTGTCACATCCGAAACCACGATTAACGGTATGGGCAAGAAGACATATTAGCATATTTTCAAAAATATTTTAATATTTTTCTGCTTTTGTAAATAATATTATAGTTTAAAATATAAAAACGTCTTTAAATAAATTTGTTATCTGTATGTCCCTAAATGAGTTTTTTTAAAAAAAAACTCCTTGGGAATATTGTATATAATTATGTATAATATGTTTTCAATTTAATTTTAAAAAAAATTGAAAAAAATGTAGAACAAAGAAAAAACAAAGGGGAGAAGTGAGGGGAGCGCGGCGCAGTATCAGACTCCCCTCTCCCCCTTCTCGTTTTACCCCTGCAGAAGTAAGCAACCATTTGCTTTTTTTAAATATTTTTTTTTTTTTAATTTTCTTGGTTCTTAATATTTTTGAAAATATGCTAATATGTCTTCTTGCCCATTATTATATTATTACATAAAAAAATATTAATACTAAAAAAATATTTTAATGTGCCAATATGTCTTCTTGCTCATGCTGATCTTCGTGGTTTCGGATGTGACAGGGTTTAAAGAACACCTTGTATATAAGACCAGCTCCGCTAAATAATTGCTCACTTTTGACGCAGCTGTGAGGAGCTGATAAATATTGGCGCACAAATGTAAAAATATTAGTATATTTGTACGAATTTAATTTCCACCACATAAAGGGATCCTCATGTTAAGCCAATCATTTTTTTTTTTTGTGCTCCTAAAATTATTATGTCTCCAAAAAAAGATTATAATCGAGTCTTGCTGGTCCATACTTAACATGAATTCTAACATTTGGAGGGAGAATTCATCATTTATGACGTACACCGCAAGACAAAAAAAATTACGAGTTTACCTGCTACCGCGCCCCTTGACTTTACTGAACCCTTTTTCTAAAAAATCCTTTATCGATACCTCTTTCTTTTGTTTAATAAATTAAGGACACTATGTGTCACCTTTCTACAATATTTACATTTTAAAATGTCTCAACAGTCTTGTTTTACCCGCGTTTGAGTGAACATAACACAACAATCATGGAAAGTGCAAAGCAAATGTCGATTGCGATAAAATCCAAAATAATCACATTGTCGCAAGAAAACATATCTAATTGTGAAATATCTTGTCGAGTTGGGTATTCAGAAGGTGCAGTGAGGTTTTTATTTAAAAAAATCCAAGAAACTGGATCCATAGAACGGAAAAAAGGAAGCGGACGGGGGCGCGTGACATCTGCCCGAGATGATCGCTTAATAAAAAAAATTGTTATGCGCGATCGATTTTTAACGGCACCTGAAATACACGCAGAGGTGCAGTCTACCAGCACATCAACATTTTCAGTAAAAACAGTGTCCAGGCGGCTGTTGGAGCATGGTTTCCAAGCACGGAGTCCCGCAAAGAAACCATTACTCACGGACAAAATGAAGAAGGCTAGACTGGATTGGGCGAAAGAGCACCAGAATTGGACCTTGGAGGATTGGCAAAATGTTGTTTTCTCTGATGAATCAAAATTCAACCTTTTTGGTCCAGACGGCAGAAAGATAGTTCGACGAAAACGTGGGGAAAGATATCATCCGTCGTGCGTCACTCGAACCGTTAAACATTCACCCTACGTGATGATTTGGGGGTGCATGACAGCATACGGTTTAGGACCTCTAAATTTTGTACAGGGTACGATGAATGCCATTCAGTACAAAAAAGTGTTAAAAAAACATATTATTCCAACAATCGAGGACATTACGCAGTATACCGCGGACCCAATTTTTCAGGACGATTCTGCGCCGTGCCATAGAGCCCGCACTGTGAGTACAAATATATATATTTTTAAATGCATTTTGTGACCACATGATAAATAATCTATTGTTTTTTTATAGATCAATGAATTCAAGGAGAAAATTGGCTTAAAATCGTTGACGTGGCCCGGGAATAGCCCTGATTTGAACCCGATAGAAAATTTATGGGCGATTATGAAAAAAAAAGTCGGGAAAAAAAAATCAAAAAACATTGAGGAATTAAAAAAAAACTTAATTCAAGTTTGGGAAGAAGAAATAACATCAGAAATTTTAGATTCGCTTTACGCTTCTCTAAATAATAGAATTTTACATGTTATAAAAAATAAAGGTGAATTCACTAAGTACTAAATATTTTTAAATGTTATAAATATGTTTAAATGTAAAATACTTTAATTTAAAATAAAGCGATAAGAACCTACTTCTTAAATATGAATTAAAAAATAACATGTCTTTTATTATTCCATCACAAACACTCGACCATAAATGAACCGTTATGGGTCTCTAAGGTTCGGGTAATCTGATACCTGATATATAATGGCAATTTCTAAGTACAATTCATGAGTAAGATTTTTTATTTTAACCTTGAAATAACGAGTAGTCATCACATATGTCAAACAATATAAAAAAAACTAATTAAATATCAAGAATAATTCATTATATGTCAATTTTAGTTTTTTTTGAGAACTCGTAAATTTATTTGTCTTGCGGTGTAGGTTGGACTTCATTCTCAATTTGAGTTCGGCACATAGTTTACATCTGGCTGTTAGATCGTCAATGTCAACAAAATAGTTAAACACAGAACTTGTGTTTGGTTTCATAATTGCACATACGAGTATGTTGCACCCACGGCACAAATTAATTACTAAAACAAACAAGAACAGAAAATCTTACGAGCTCATGTCACGGCGTAAAATGAAGTTAAAAATGATGTAAACAAACGCGTTGCGACAAGTGGCGAAAGTACGCGCCCGGCTCGCTTGTAAATGGCTGGAACGCTTGGAACACCCCTCCCGCGATTAAATTTCGCTCAAATTTCCGCTATAAAAGTTGCGTAAGCAGAAGCAGAGGTCTATTGCATCACTAATAATAATAATACAAAATAGGTCCAGAAAACGGAAATAGAATATGCATATTTTGGAGTAAGAACGTACAATGCACAATACATACACACATTTAACAATACATTCGTAGTCATTTTGACAAGTAATCATGTTGGTTTTACTTGCTAACATTTGAAGGAATCTAATTTGTAATTTTTTTATCCTATTTGTATACGTTGTAAATGTTAGCCCGTAACAACTCACTCCATATGATATGATTGACTCAACTTATAAACAGTACAGGGGGGCACGTGGAACACAGAATTCATTATTCTTCTTTTCATAATTTCACTATCATCGTTGTACTATGTGTTAAATATGTATTCAATAAATACGAGTATAAAGATGGCAACAAAATAACTATGCTGTAAAGGATAAAGTGTATATTGATCAATAAAGAAATAAAAATCACTTAATAAATAAATGAAGTTTTTATGATTTAATATTAAATATTTCCTCTTTTTTGATCGATTAAAACTTTGCCCCTTACGATATTTTAATGGATAAGAAAAGATATTATACTTGCTGTAAAAGTTAAATTAGTAAATAATTTAGTGTTAAACCGAGCACTGCAAAAAACGCGATTTTTGTTATGAAAAAACTGCAGCAAAAAACTGAACAATAATACAACCCTTTAGCTGTAGGGGTTCTGCCGCCTGCAATTTCTGCATTACAAAATTACGAATTTGCATATGATCCCCAGAGAGATTTTTTCATTACACAGTTAAAGTAATTAATAAAAAATGCAGTGTCGGTTAAATCAGTAAAAAATAAAACAAAAAATCTGCAGCTGACAGATTTTTTGCAGTTTATAAATTAGGATATTATTATTTAGGCGGTTATTCCGGTAGATATAATTTCAATCGAAGGATTAAAACATAGATAAATTAATGAATTGAAATGTATGTATAGTACACACGAATACTGAGCGGAAGTTTCTTAATGCCAAAAAATTAAAAAAACCAGTGGTTATTCCAAATTTGTAGGTTAAGGTTTTACGCGTCTTTTATTTCCGTAATAAATCAAGATTCATAGAAAAACGTTTTATGTGTTTTTGTGAATCTTGCAACAATCTATGTGACAAATATATATTTTTTTAATAAATAGAAATCTAATAGTATTTTTATCCGATAACAAAGTTGGTTTCGGAAGTAAATACCTAAAATGAACTGATGTTTTTGAAATTACACATTAAATGTAATTAGATAAATCTAATGAAAGCCATTGAATCCACCGTGTTGTGCTAATATATTTTAGGTTTATTTTCAACAAAGATTGAGCAATATTCTTTTTCTGAATACAATTAAATTTATTTCCACTTTCAGATAGTGCCTATTGTAAATTAGAATACAATGCATAGTTTCTAATAAAGTTAATTTCGTGGGATTACTGATATCGGAATTTAGATCTTAACGACGCATTGCTAAATAACGCTTATGCCATATTTTTCTACACTTCTCTGTCGTTATGTTATTAAAATGTAATTTATTCAACTTTATGGCTTCATTCTCCATAAAAGTTTAGCCCACTCGACTCTTCGAAAGCGTACAATTATCCGTTTAGTTTTACAAAATTAATAATAAATAATGTTCAATCTTATTGATGTTCGAAAACACCGAAGGAACGAATTAACGAACTCAATATGTTTACTAATCTGCGCTATTATTCTAAGACTGCAGATTTCTTTTGACTGATACAAAAAAAATAGAGTTTGTAGTAGGTTAAAGATTGCACGAGTTTGTAAGGTAAATATCTTACTCATCCTGGATGACCACACAGATATAGACTGTAAAAATATGACGATCAGTTTAGTAAGTTGTTAAATTATTTATTTTATTTTTATTTTTATTTTATTTAATGCACAAAATACACAATTTTACATGGCCACAATTATATGTTTTTTATGTCCCGACTTGTTAGAAAATTCCGTGTTAAGTCGGGACTCTTCGATAAATAAATCAAAAATATAAAATATTTATTTACATATTAAAACAATATACAGGTAATCAAAAAAATATGCAAAATAATCAAAACAATATACAAAATAATAATAGAAAAATAAAAATAATAAAAATTTATAATACATGTCGAAAATGGAATCAAAATTTATATAATAATACGTTTGACACTGATGACATACACATATACGATATACGTATATGGATAATAATGAAAATGATAATAATGAAAACAGCAGCGATGTTATGCATTTATTAGTTTCATAATTGACATTAAAGTCCGAGAACGGACGCAGAAGTCTCCTACAACGAGCGTCATGAGAATGTGGCTGAAGACCTGGCTTAGACACGTGCTGCGGATGCCTCAGGAAAGCCTTAACCCACGCTTTCTCTTCTTCACTCCTACGGGCTTCGACTGTCCTGGATAACGCCGATGACAACATTTCGGCTGCATTCGGTGAAACTAAGGGACGCGGGATTGATGTTGGAGGAGGTGAGAGTACTGGCTAGGAGTAGGGTCTTCTGGAAGCGTTTGATAATGTCCACATGCTTCATTTTGGAGTGGATGTGGAAAAGAAGAAAAATATTTTTTTTAAAGTGCGTGTTGCTTGAGCAACGTACTAAATACTGGTGAAGCATTGTGTTCTAAAATATGACGCTGGTACAACTGTAAACTGGCAATCTATGCGACCCTGCCACTTAAATAGAATGTTGGTCATTGGACAAGAATGGCCGAAAATGAGCATCAAAAACAAAATCAAATAATAGTTTTCCTGTCAAAAAGAGATTAGTCAGAGACACATCTAGGAAATAAGTATCTACAAGGAAGTAGACGTGTTTAGAGGAAAATGGTGAAAAAATGTTACAACTACAAAAGGGTGATTTATTTATTTGGTTTACAAACAAAAAAAAAACATAATACAAATAAAAAAATGAAGCAATAAAAAAAAGAGACCACTTTTTTTTCATAAATTACATGTAAACACTAATTAAATACATATTTTTAAAAAAATGAACAAAATAAATTACTAAATTGAATGTAAATTATTGTAAAAGTTGAAAAAAAAAAAATTGCTCTAATTAATAATAAAATAAACATAAATATAAAACGTATTAAAATAAAATTAACGATACATATTATCAAAATTAAATTATTTTAAAAAAATCATTCATTAATTTTAAACCAATAAAAACAATCCAATCCATTATACTAATATAAACGCATCGAAACAAAACCGGCAATGTAATCCATCAGAATTAAATGTAAAAAAATAATACATCAATACAAAAACCCATTTTGTATACCCTTCTTAAACCTAAACAGTCCAATGTCGATCTCAACGTGTTAAATGGCGTTGTATAATCTGCACATTCTTGACACTGGATTAAAGGACACATTATTACTAAATGAATCTATGTGGAATATTTTTGGGTTCCATTATGACCATTAGGAATACTAATTTTTATATTACTTAAACAGTTTGAACTTTCCAATTTACCATTTACAATCTTATATAAATATAACAAGTCATTTCCTTTCTTTTAGTTTCTAAAGTTTTGAAGTTAAAATGTTTTTTTGTAACTATTTAGTGTGGAACTCAATTGACATTTCTGTGATAAAAGTCTAAGATATATTTTTTTGTACAGATTCAACAACACATACATATTTATTGTAATGGGGATTCCAAATGGTTAATCCGTATTCTATTTTACTTCTTACTAGATAGTTGTAAGAGTGTATAGAAGATTGATGGTTTTTAAACGGTTTCGTCCTATGGATGAATCCCAACATTTTTAATGATTTATTTATTATGTCAGTTATGTGATTATCGAACACAAATTTTAAATCTAAGGTAATTCCAAGATCATGTATTGATGAAAACCTATACCTGCTTATATTTTAGACATAATAAATCCGGACTTGAAATATACAACAAATAATATTTGGTTTACAAAAGAAGTAAAATGTATTGTCTCATTCGCCCATACCAATGCTGAATCAACTGCTCCACAACTGTATGGCTTATGTTAGGTTTTTGTTGTTTTCATTGTGTGTTTTGTAATATAAATAATATAGATGTATATAAATACCTTGTTTTTAAAACTGTCTGAATATTTGTTAATTATGTTTGTTTTTTAAGTGAGTCTTCTTTGTTTATTCTCAAATGTAATAAAAAAAAACTAAATTGTTAAGTGTCCTCGGCACGGGAAACCCCAGTGAGGTCACATTATTTTTATTATTAATTTATAGTTTGTAAGCGAAAAATATGAATAAATAAAATAAAATAAAAAAAATATTGAGCGTCATAGAGGGGTAAACTGTGTGCATGCAAATATTAACGTGGACATCCCATGGAAATTTAAAAAAAAAGATTTATAGCATTTTTAGTTCAAGTTGAGTTTATCAGAAATCTAATTTAAGACTCTTTTTTTTATTTAAATTGTTGAAAGCATAATTTTACTTAGAATTTAAGAAAAATGCCACAAAATTTGGGTAATTTAATATTTTAATATTTCTTTTGAGAATCGAAAACCTACATTTTGTTCGATAACTTTTTTATTAAATATATTATATTTAAATCATAAAAATTTCATCAGAAGAAAATCGTTTTTGTATAAGTACCAATGTGCATAAGTGTAGCGATTTCAAGAGGCGTAATCCGCCGGTCGAAAAGTAATTATATTTGATTAACAAATTAGAACAGAGATGAAGAACAATTTAGAGATGTAAATATGGAAGTCCAGGCATTTACAGGGCTTATGAGCTGTCATTGGCTGGTTTAAGTGGCCACTTTACACACTGTGTAACATCAACTTTATAAAAAAGAAGAACTTGAAACTAAATTTCACCTTTCACATACCTCCTCAAGAAGTATTTTTTTTAATGGCTTTCATCGAACGTTCATTTATGATTTCCTAACTTTTTATCAGACTACAGGCTTATGGACTACATTTTAATGTAAATAAGCAATGAGCCTAATGATTTTAATTATATTACGTAACAGTATATTGGGTAAACTCAAATATTTGTAGATCAATCATGGATTTTTCCCTCACAGGATTAATAAGATTTCTGTTGTATAAAAACTTGCTATTTACAATACATAGATGCCGCTAGTTTTCTCCATATGTTCATTCTCTATAGTGGGCCAACACGTATGCGAAATAAAATATTGATATCAAGTATACAAACATGTATATAGAGAATCTAAAAATGCCATACGTGAATATGGAAGTCAACTACCTACAGGCTGAATAGTGAATGTAACACAGTGTGTAAAGCGATCACTTCACTAAAATCACAAGCTCTTTAAATACCTAGACTTCCATTCTAAATATCAGATATTTATTATTTAAGTATTTTCAGGTAATAAAAAAATACTAGATATGTATGTATTTACTTGTACATGTGTATTTTCCTAGCGAAGACCTAAGAGGCTATTTATTTATTATTTATTAATTTATACGGCACGCAGTGCGTTTTACCGTACAAAAAATACACGGTGTTCAGAAATAAATATTTCAAATAATATACAGTAGGTAAATTAAAAAAAATTAATGCAATGTTTATGTGTACATACGATTTATATAACACAGCGGTTTCATACGATAAACACGCCAACATTATGTGCAAAAAATTAAATCATTATGGGCATATAAAAATTGAAAAGTTAGATTCTAGATTAGATTCTCCATTAAACAAAAAAAATACAAATTATAATTATACCAAATTAAAGTTTTTTTTTAATTTAACGAATGGAAAAGTAACGAACAATCAAACAGTTATTTCAGGGAATTAAAAAAAAAAAATTACATATAAATAAGTTTAGTATTGCTAAAACGATTGCGTTGCCCTGGGTTGGAATCATAATAGTCATTGAGGTAATTGTATAAAGTGTTGGCGTAGTTTTTACTTCAAGTGCAATGGTTTTAATATAGAATTGACGTATCAAATGAGATCAGAATGGCCTTTGTTGCATCTACCTATATGTGCTTATCGCCAATGAAATAGCACGTCGCGTCATCGTTATAATGTATGTATAATAGAACATTATTTCCTTGTGCTGAAATGCGCGCAAGAGCAAAAAACGGTAATAATGAAAAATAATTTTAGATCATATCAAAACAGCTGACAGTATAATTACAAAAGTGGAGAACGTGATTAATTTTTTTAATTACTAAAGTGAATAAAGCAACAAAGAATTAGTAAATGAATTAACTGAATAAATAGATGTAGACATTATCTTCTTCTTCGATGGCGCTAAGCCCAATGAGGAATTCCAGCCCAACCCAGAATTAAATTTTAAAAATGTTTTCGTGTACAAGCGAATATTTTGGAGTAGAATGAAATATCTCAAAAACGTACGCAAAAATAGATAAAAAATGTTAAAAATAGTATTCATTTAAATATCGTAAATAATGACGTCACTCCTTATATCTACGTGGTGTATTTCCGGTTTCCGCTTTAAAGCCCCCGCACCTTGTAAGGAACGTTTTGACTATAGAAAAAAAGAGAATAATTTGACATTTCAACCAGAGATTATATCAACTTTCTAGGTTTTTCTAAATTGAAATGTTCGTCAACACAACCATAACATAGAAATGAGCAAATTACGATCAACTAAATGAAACTAAATAAAAAAATAAACCATTTTCCAATGTTCAACGTGTAGAAACTGTGCTGCATCTATTTTTCCGTCGTCCTTCCACCTCAGTATGGGTCTTCCAATCTTCCTTTTACCCCCTGGATGTCTTGTCACAACTCTCTTAGTTACTTGCGCATCAGGCATTCTTTGTTCGTGTCCAGCCCATCTCAACCTTAGCAGTTTTATGTGGGTAGAGATACTAAGAGCTTCATTTATGCTGTACAATTCGGCATTTTGCCTAATGCGCCACTCTTCTCCAGACACGGCACCAAAGGTTCGGCGACCTGTCCTTTCAAATATGTCCAGCATCTCAGCAAACCTTACTGTCAGTGTCAGTGCCTCACATCCATACGCCAATACAGTCCTAATAATGGTCTTGTACAGAATAATCTTCGTTTTCATATGGACGCTTCTTGACTTAAACGCTGGTAGCAAGAAGAAATATGTTCTGTTACCCACCGATATTCGTTTCTTTATTTCTGTAGTTTTCTCATTACATTCCCCGAAAAGAGAGCCTAAGTGCGGGAACTGGTCGACTGCCTCAAAGGAGTAATTATCCGTGAACTGCACGCTACATCTTGCTCTGTTGGATAGGTTTCGACTTTGAGTGATAAACTTTGTTTTATCTTCACTGATTCTCAAGCATACCTCGCGCGCAGCGGTTTCCAGAGAGTAGAAGATTTTCTTGACAGCTGTTAAGGATCTTTCAGTTATATTTAGTAGATGTAGACAATACGACAAAAATGTAGCATTTTAGGGTTTGGACGTTTCGATGATTAAAACGCCGAGGTGGAGACAAAAAAAAATACGGAGGCGTTTTAATTCTGGAATAGTTCAAACATTAAATACAAAATATATTTAGAATTGTCTGCTGAGTGATCTTTTGAAGTCCTGGCAGGGTGAAAGAGAAATATTGGCTTTAAAGATAATTTTACACTGGAATAAGAGTGTTTCCCACAGTGTACTTTACACCACTGGGCGTGAATAGGGATGATGACGATTTCTTATAGAAAACAGATTAAGTTTCTCTGCTGATATTTGTTGGTGGTACTTATTTTAATTATGTAATAAAAGTACTGATTTTAATTTTTCTTTTTTCATTTATAATTATATCAGCAACTGGGTTTCATTGTGACTGACATCGACTGCTGGGATACTGAGCGATTTTTATGAATCCAAATTAGGAATTTGATTAAAACATAAGCATTTGTTTAGTCTGACGATGTCGGTCATTGGTAAAAAATTGAAATAAAAATAGAAAACCAAAAACAGTATTTTTATTATTGTGATCGAATAAAAAAGTTGACACGATGATAAATAAAATTGAGGCATTTGGAATCTGAAATTTGGTTGTACGAAAGAATGCTGCGTATCTCATGGGCTGATCGAGTGTACAACGAAAGGGTTCCGAACATAATGACAAACGATCAAGAACTGTTGACCAGTATCAAAAAATGAAAGGTCGCATACTTTGGCCAAATATTCCGTTAAGTAAAATATACCCTTCGACAGCTCTTCATGGAAGGAAAGATGGAGGGTAAACGGGGTATACGGCAAAAGAGAACATCATGGCTCAAGAATCTTCAGCAGTAGTTTGGAATACCAGATGCAGCAATGCTCATTAGAATGGCTCAGGATCGAGAGGAGTTCCGAGTGATAGTCAACAATCAACGATAAGCTCGACACAAAACGAAGATTAAAAAGTTCAATCGATTAAAAGACAGTATTGTTTTTACCACCTGATTTTATTCTAATTCTGTTTAAGGGTCCAAACCACTAAAATTATCGTGTTTCCTAAAAACCATTTATTCTATCCGATACAAATAACACGGTCCTTAATAAAGCACAGTAAAAACAAAACAAATACTTGAATTAATCGTTATGGGGGTCAAAGGTTGCATATTTATTGATTGTAAAATATCAAGCCTTTGTCCTTAAAAATCTTTGCTAGTCATTATCAAATACCAATCATCCCACACACCTCCCACAGAATATTATTACTCGTAAATCATATCTAGGAATGTTTGCATTTTATGTATTTATTTTATTATTAAGTACGAATGTTTTTAACTACCAAAGAACATTATATAAGAATGATGATTATGACGATCAATCAATCAGAAAAAGCGCAGGGTACCTTTTTTTAGTTTTACAAACGTTATTGTTAAAATTATTAGATAATTTATTGAGTTCTTTTTCAGTACCCAATAATATCGTCATTACGGGTCAAATTATGCAACAAAATCCAAGGTAGCATAAACTTAAACATGATCATCCACACCCAGTTATGCGACGCCACAATCGCAGAGTATACCAATCTTTTTTTTTTATATTGAAAGTTAAGTGATCAGTCTAACGCTTTAGGTGCCGAGTGAAAAAGCAATAATGCAGTTAAAAATAATTTTAAATCAATATTTCACGTCCACCCTGTCGAAAATCAAACCCACGACCGCGATTGCATTTTTTTTTTTAAGGTATAACCCGCTAAGCCTCTATTTTAGAGGCTTGTCAGCAGGTGGAAAAGTAGAGATATGGAAGGAGGTAATGAAAAATTTACCACAATACCCAGAACAATTGAGAAAAAAATCTTTCATGGATTTTTTTTTGTTACTGGTGGGAATCGAGCCCGCGACGCCAGTTTCACAGTCGGCCGTCTAACCAACTGCGCCACGACGCCTGTCAATGATAACGTATTGTATTATTCGAATTAATGTGAACACAAGTAATGATTTAAAACATGCTACATTTATTATTTATTGAACAAGAAAACAGAGAAACGAATACAATTTAAGTTATTTTAATAAAAATGTGTCCTCACTTGGCTTTTGTAACTTTTTCAACCCGTTTGGGCAAAGAATCGACAAGTTTTTTTTACAGTTTTCTGATATTCGCTGGTCTCGAAACCATATATGGATTACAGCCTCAATCAGTTTTGTATTTGTTGTGTAATCTGTTTTACGAAGTCAAGCTTTCACAATAGCCCACAAATTTTCAATAAGATTAAGGTCCAGAAAGTCTCCAGGCCATTCAAGGCTTGATATCATTTTGTCCTTGAAATATTCCACCATGATCTTGGACACGGGCATGGAGCCGAATATTATTGAAAAACTCCTTGAGCGTCGGCATTAACTTTTCTTAGTTCAGCGTCTAATCTCTGTTCTAGCAAGCCTCTGTATTTTTGCGAGTTTATCATCCCTTCGATCGAGACAAAGCATCCGGTACCTTTAAAAGAAAAGCAGCCCCAAAAGATCTTTTTTAATGGATATAAAACTGTTTGATCAATATGAGCTGTCGTAGTATTTTTATTGTCACTTTTTCTAATGAAACTAGATTGATGTCTTTTGTACCAAAAATGGGTCTTATCTGAGAACAATTTATCTCCAATCTTCAACAGTCCAGCTTGTACATTTTTTCGCCCAATCATATGGTTTTTTGGCAGCAGTCAATGATTTTTTTAGATTTGATTGTTTTTTTTCCCCTTCTATAAGTCATTTTCATACGGTGAAGTCATAAACAATAACTTCAGCATGTGCTTAGTCTCACTGGTTTAATTTACTTTCCCTAACTATATAAGGTTTAACCCTTGCTGTTGTCTTTCTTTTCCTTCCACAATTCCTTTTATGTTCACTTCAATCGTCCTAGTGTCCCTTTTCTGCTGGAAAATCTAGTTGACAGCTCCTAAACTTACACCACACTTCTTGCAATATCTTTTCAAGTCATTGATGTGTGTCCATTCAAAGTCACAATCTTAGTGCACTTTTTCGGAGTAATATCCATCTTTACAAAAAAAAACAAATAATGCTTTAATTCACTAAAAACACAATCTTTCTTAAAAAAAACAAATGTAACACGTCTGTAGCTTGCTATGTATCATTATTTGCTGACTGACAGAAGAGTAAAACAAAATAGCCGCATCTTTGACATAAAGTGGTGCCAACTCTGAAAATTTTAGTAAACTTGTGAAAATGTTGATGTGTTCACATTAATTAGAACAATACTGTATTTTTAGTTTGTAAGGGGGTCGCTTATTCAAAAAGGTTGAAAAACACTTATACCCGTATGCAGAGACAAAACTTAAGGTGAGGAAAGTACATTCTATTGTCTTCGCCTTCGGGTTATTCTCCGCATTTGAGATTAGAATCTACTTTCCTCACCTTAAGTTTTGTCTCTGCATACGGGTATAAGAGTAATAATACGCCACTGGAAAATAGAGTCGCCCATACGGACAAAAACTATTATATGGTTATCAACTACGAAGTTCATCATTCATTCATTCATTATTCCCTTTTCGCACCTTATGGTGCATAGGGCGCTTCATTTATATACTAATCGCAGCGTAACTTGATATTTTTTTATTACATGAAGGTAAGATGATCAGTTTTACGCTTTAGGTTCCAATCCAGGGACTATAAAATATTATTGTGTAAAAACATATTTTTAAATAAATATTTCATGTCGAACCATGTCGGGAAACAAACCCGTGACCTCCTGCATGGCAGAAAAACGTGCTGACCACTACACCACGAGGCCGACAAAAAAAAACTAAGAAGTAAGCCACAGTTTAAATCAATAAAAACCAAATGTTTGGAATACTTTTTTTTTTTTTTTTTGTTTTATTTTATTTAGGAAACATACAGTACAGTTACATAGTTTTATGTTTTACACAGTTAGACTTAACTCTAATGAACCAGTGAAGTTTCCATATTATAAAGTAATTATATGTCAGGTTATTAATTAAAGTACAAAAAAGAGAAGGAAAATAAACATGAATAGAAGTTGTTTAAAAATTAAAATTAAAGTAAAAAAATGAAGAAAATTTGTAAAAGTAATTGAAAGTTAAAAATTAAAAAAAGAATAAAAAACATGCTCAGATGTAAAAATAAAATAAAATAATAATAACCTTTTTTTAATAAGGAAAAACATAAATATTTTAAGGGTTTCAAAGAAACGATGAGAAGAATCTTTAAAGAATCTTTAAATAAGAAAATAAATTTAAGCCTATTTAAAAACATCTTCAAAATTAATGACACATAGTAAGAGCAGCAATATATTGATTTTATTTACATGTACAATATAAGTAATTAAAAGTAGTTCAAAAGTATAAAAACATGTCAATGCAGCAGAGAAAAAAGAAGGAATAACAAGTATAGCAAGTAATATTTAAAATTTGAAAAAGCAATATAAGGAGAAGATTTTAAACCAAAGGTAGTTGATAAAATTTCAGTAAAGAAAAAAGTAAAAAACTATAATATCTATGCAATAGGGAAAAGAGCTTCACTTTTCTCGGGGGCGAATTATTACTCTAAGAGTTAATATAACTAAACGAATCACAGATATAAGATATTGCTCTCAAACACAATCCAGTATAAGTAGGCAAATAATGTCGCACAGAGATTGAAATACAAATTTTAGTAAGCCCCGAGTACTTTTCTGTGTGATTTACATTTTCCTTGTCAAACAATTCCGTGCGATTAGCATAAGCATTTATACCGTGAGAATTTCGCTACCGAACAGTAGCAGGATACAATTGATAAACTATTCCTGGTCATATCGATTGAGTATGTAAATCGTATCGAATCTAAATACGTTTTTGCATATTACCCCATGTAAAACGAACAGGTAACATCGATTGTTGGGATGGAAATGTGATTTATTTGCATTTAGACCATCGCGATCAAGTTTATTTTTAGGTAGCAGATGCAACACTCATTTCTTGAATCTTAATTCAGCATTTGAAAGACATAATTAAATACTTAGGACTAACAATAGACAGACAATTGACATGGACAATTCATATCAACAATTTAATTAGCGAAGTGGCGACATTATTGAGTCTTTTTAAAAAAATCAAAAACTTTGTTTTAAAAACGGGAAAAAATTCTAATGTATGAAGCCTATGTAAAAACTGAAATATGTTTAACGCAACTACTATGGGGAACAGGATATCAAAATAACATAAAAAGACTACAAAGACAACAAAATAAAATATTAAAGTTAGTATATGACCTTCTCTATCATACTGCAACTAGAGAACTTTTTAAACAAACTAAGCAATAAAATCTAACTGAACTCTTTCAACTAGAATCATTACAATTTATCCATAAATTAGCCACTAATGTAGTTATAGATGAAGAACTAAAACTTGTAAAAAATTGTAGTCAACATAGACATAATACGAGAATATCAGAAAAATATCATATACAACTTTCTAAGACAAGAGTAGGACAATCAAGACTAATAAATCAGGGACTGAAATTATACAATAAACTACCAGACAAAACTAAACAAAAGACTCAGACAAACTTTTCAAAAGATGTAAAAAATGTTATTTTGAACAACAGAGTATTGAATAAAAAATGTTTATATTATTTTTGCAAAATGACTGTAATAATTTGTAAGGGTTTGTAAACAAATTTTGAATTAAAAAATCTGCAAAAAAATGTAGACAAGCTAACTAAATGGTGCGAATTCAATAAACTGTTTTTAAATGTTAAAAATGCTACCATATCTCCTTTAATCAATCCAGAAAACCGTTGTGTCAAAATATTTTAATAATAATGTAGCTATTGAACAAGTCCATTCTATTAAAGACCTAGGTGTTACTTATGATACTAAGTTAAATTTCTCACATCACTAAGAAAAGATCTCCAATAAGGTATGCAAATGTTAGGTTTTGTTATACGTGACGCTCAGCATTTTCAAAATATTGAAACAATTGTTATTTTATTTTGTTCTAATGTAAGATCACAGCTAGTGTATGCACGTGCAGTTTGGAGTCACACTTATTATTGCAACATTTTTTTTGAGGTACATTCAATTTAAATTAGGTCTACCTGTGTCAGAAATAAATTATAAATCCTTGATGACTTATTTAAACTTATCATTACTGTCAAGCAGGAGGACAATAAATGACCTCTTGTTTATTTATAAATTATTATATAATAAAATAGATTGCTCAGAACTGTTAACTTTAATATATTCTCGTAATCCACATAGCCCAACAAGACATTTTTTTGTTTTACAGTCATCATCATTGTACTACTTATTCATTAAATTCACTAATTATTCGCATGCGGTGACTTGCAAATCAAGACAGTGATGATTTCGATTTATTTTATACCACGTTGCTGTGTTTTGAAAAAAAATTAACAATCGAAAGTTCAAATAATGATAAATTCTTCACTTTTGTTTTAACTCTTTACTCTTGTGTGTTCAATTATTTTTTAAATTTATTATTATTTAGTATGAAAATTTATATAAACCATGAAGTAAACTTTTTACCTTTCCCTTTAAAGCACTTTATTTTTATATTTTCCTTTTTTTCTTCTCTTCCTCCTTTAAAAAATTGCAATTTCCTTTTATTTGCCTTTCTTTTATATTTGTAATATTTATTTATTTAGTTTTAAATACCTTTGCAATACAAAATATTGTTAATAAATTACCTGGTCCATGAAGAAGTATAGAAATTGAAAAAATAACATTTTCAGGCGTTGCCTAGTATGTAGGTGAAATAATTCAATTGGATGAATCTCACCCGCATAAATAAAGGTTTCAGCTCTTTAACTTCACAAACATCAACAGATGAAGGAATTGAAGGAATATAGATGTTCCAATATGGGCAGAATGGTGAATGTTACACAGTGTGTAAAGTGGCCACTTAGACCAGCCATTGACAGGTCATAGGCCCTGTAGATGCCTAGACTTCTATATTACCTTCTCTTAAATGTTCTTCATCTCTGTTGTAATATGTTAGTTTACACGATACTTGCTGTTATTAAATCGTCAGCTTAGAGGTAAAGCTCATTATTAGCAATATTATAAGCAAAAATGAGTTGAGTGTACAAAATTCATTATCTACATCCAATGTATGATATGTAAAAGTCATTATCTGCCTAAAGTGGCCGTAAAATAAAATAAAATCACACAGAAATCATTAATTACATTATTTCGAATTTTTGAAAACTTGTTATTGAAATCGATATAAATTTTGCAGATAAAAGTCACTAAATGACTTGATGAATTTTACTTGTCAATTATTTAATATGTATCTATTGCTTCCTCCCAACAGTGGCCTACTAAACGCCATTTTTCGGGTAAGGGGTAAGTGGGGACAAGCGGGGGGATATCGTTTTTTCTCAAATGTCAGCGCGATAGAAAGAGAAAGCTACAGGGATGGGCTATTTAGTGGGCCATTCAATTCAATTCAATTCAATAATAAATCAATATCATAAATTGATAAAAGTAACTTTTTTTCGTGTCAGGTAAAATTAAGATTTTTCAATTTTAAAGCAAAAAAAAAACTTAAATAGTTTAAAAATTAACAAAAATGTAAAGACAAATATTTACGTCACTTGCTAAAAAAAAAATTTTTTTATTTATTGAAAAATATTTTGAACACAATTTTTTTTACAAACATGAATTATGCAAATAATGTTTTTTACCCCTAAGCAGACGAAATAAAATTCGAAGAGTTCAGTTCTGTGCATGATAAAAGACCAAAACCCTAGACGAGCTCTGTTTCAAATTTCGATTCGACGACTGCACTCGGGTAAAAACCCTGACTAAGAAAATCGAGTGGAGATAAGTCCGCCTCGTTGTGTAGTGGTTGGCTCATTCACATAGCATTCTTGAGGTCCAGGGTTTAATGTCTAGCAAGACGGACGTGAAATGTTGGTTTTAAAGGTGGTTGTAAAATGAGATATTTCATTGTCCCAGGAGTGGCTCATTAAGCGTAATACTAAATATCTTACCTTCCTGTAACAGATGATGTTGGGCCGGAAACAAAAATGTGGTACCTACCCACAGTAAGAATTGCAACATCTTAACCAGGGCCCAGTAGGCGGCAAATAAATTCAACGAGTAACACACATACAGTAAATGTGGCGCAGCCAGAAGGATTGAGGAAATATGGATGTTTATATATAGACAAAGTGAATGTTTTACAGTATTTGTATTAATGTTGTTTATACACTCATCTTTTTATTTTTATTTTTATACCAACTATACTTCTTAACACTGTTTCTATCTTTTTTTCTCTTTATATTGTATTTTTTTTAATTCATGTTGTGTGTATATACTCATCTGCTTTTTTTTATACCAACTTTACTTTTAAACACTGTTCTCTCTTTTATTGCTTTATATTGTATTTTTAAATTTTATGTTGTTTTGTTTTATATAATGTTTTATATAACTTCCATGTATGTAAAAGCCTTATAGGCGTGAAAAATTAATTAAACAAAGTGATTTTTAAAAGAACCGATGATAATTCGTAAGCCTTGTACATGCCTAGACTTCTAAAGTACATCTCAAAAAATGTTTCCTTTGCTGCAATACATATCGATTACAATACGGTATTTTTTTAAATTTAATTTTTAAAATTAAATCAATATATTCGCCCGGGTGGATAAAGTTTTCTTTATTTCGTTTTTAAAAATGTTTCCCTATTTATTGCAATAATATCAATCTTGGTTTCACCCTAGAGGTTGGAATCCACCATTGTCCATAAACATTTAGACTTATTCAAAATACTGTACATTTTGATAACTTAAAACTTTTTTAAAAATATTTCATATACACTACTTTATATTCAGCTATTGAGTACCTTAAACTAATTGACGTGTATTTCAATTGAATATTTATAGCAACCTGTGAATAAAAAAGAGTAATAAATGCTTCTGTTAATTAAGTGAATAACAAAATATTATTATCTCATTAATTTGCAACACGTTATCAAGCCAATTAAGGTTATGCGTAAAATTTAATTACATACATGTATTAATGATTTCAACTTAAGCTTAACGAAGTTTATTACATTCTTCTAATTATAGGGAGCATTTTCCTGACAATTGCTTAATTACAAAAATAAAAACGTAATTAATAATGAAATTATATTATATGCAATATATTTACTTACATTAAATAAACTTTAAGCATATTTTTTTTTATTGAAATCTACAGTCATATATACAATAATACGGTTATACTATTATAAATACTAGATTAAAACTATACTAGACTAAAAATGATTTAAAATTTTTAATTAACAATATACGTAATGTGTCATAAACAAAGTTATATTTTACAAGAATAGAATTATGAAAACCATAAATGAAATGTTTGTGCATGTTTACTTTTGTAAATTTTAAATAAAATGTAAAAATAATATTGTATAAACCTATCACCAATTGATTTCGCCTATTTTTTTTTTCTGGTTTCCCATTTGAATTCATTATTATTCAAGTTGAATATATCACTCGCATTGGCTCCGTCAATATTATTATACAAGTTGCAAATTCTATGTATGAAATATTTTTTTGCTGCATTAGTGTTTATCATCTTTCTTTATTCCCTTCTCGAGATTTCCGTATTCTTTTCTAGAAATTTTTTCCCTTTCCGTTACAACAAATTTGGATTAAAATAACCCCCTAAGGAGGAAATCCAGCCTGTCTACAAAAATTTAGGCATACATAATTTTTTTTTTTTTATTCAAAGTGTAAGCATTTGTTGTAACTAAGCCAATCATTTTCGTGACATTTTACAATTTTCGTAAAATGTATTAACTAATTAATTACATAACATTCATCATATAACTTAATTCCCTTGCAAATAAAGTGAAAACTTTGAAATTCCTCACACAAAGTGGCGCGAATTTTTTCTCAGCCAATTAAAATCCATTCGAAATTCAAACAGTTTGCTCACGACCACATAAATGTATTTGAATTAGGGGAAACTTTAAATTATTTTAAGTATAGGGTTAAGTTTTATAATATACGTATGCAAATTACTGCAGTTTCGTGTTAGAGGGGGGACGCAACGAATCGAGGGATAAAAAAATACAAGCAAATTTTTGAGGCGCTTTAGAAAAAAGTTTCACCCCCCGTAATTGTAATATTTACGAAGCTTTTGTATTTTTTTTACCCTTTTCCTTATAAGGGTGCCCTTGACGTCCAAGTTTTAAGTCACAAGGATTTAAACGATACTTTAAGTTTGTTTGTTAATATTCGATAGGGGAGAAAAGTTTTGAACCAGTGCAAAATTTTTGCTTCCGTTCTCGTGATTTGCATACGCAAAAGTGCATTCATTGTTGCACTTTGAACACATTATTGTCAAACCTTTTTATCATATACCTACCTACTAAAATCAAAATAAACATAAATTAAATTATCAGTCAATTTGTTTGTTTGCGCAATTAAAAACAAACATTATTACATAGATTGTTGTTGAGATAACATAAAAACAAAATATTTTAACGCTTTTTTCATCATACTTCTTTTATTTTATTTTATTCATACATAAGTATTATTAAAAAAAAAATCCCTAACTCTGTGAGGCCAAGAGCCCTGTGTTGAGTTAAGATACAACAAAATGAACAGTGGAAGCATGCACATTATTAAAGACCATTGAAATTTATTAACATCCGTATAATAATAATAGATAAGACGAAATGCGCATCATAATACCATGGTACCTAGCATTGAATATAACACATAAGCCGATACAACACAAACCTGCCGATTGTGGTTATGTGAAAATTCCTCATACGACTTCGATACACTAAAACATTTACAATACATCAGCCCAGATGATGGACGCTATAACCCTCTCCAAAACGTCAAAAAGAAGGCGTTTTAATACACGACACAATAACCCAAAGAACGTCACAAAAAAGCAAAAGGAACTGACACAGGAAAAATTTAATATGTAGCTCAATCACAAATAACTATCGACGTGCTTAAAAACATTCTAAGCATTTGAGCGATCAGAATGAACAATAATGAACATGCTAAATTTATCGTAGTCATAAGTCAACGCGTGTGTAATCTCTAAGTCAACGCTCGTGTCGGTTTGTTTTTTGTTTTTCTCGTAAATAAATACAGTTCATTGACGAAAAATCGGCGTATACCATGAAAAAAAAACAATATATTATTGTATTTGCAAAAAAGTAAGGAGTATCTAATACAAAAAAGAGAAAATTAAATTACAAATACTATGGCGACTGCTTTTCTTAACATTTGGCTTGCCAACAGCCGGCTAAATTCAATAAATAGCATGATAAATAATAAATAAATAAAATAAAAAAATTGTTTTAGAATATTTTCTATATTTACACTGGTGAAATTTAAAATATGTGATAGCGTAGCAAGATTGTACGTCGCGAAACGTAAATATTGTGACATTTAATATTAGGTGTTCACGGATGTTTCATTGTGATCGCAAATACGAAAAACAACCACGGTGAGAAATTGTTATCACGTCGTTTATTAGCACGTAGATAGTTATTTGTGATTGAACTACTGATACTCTTTCTTTAAAAAAACAATCAAATCGGTTTAGTTTTGGGGTGCTCAAAACGGGACAACGAATCGTCGGTTTTGTAAGTTTTCCTTAGGCATAATTAGTCCGACGTGCAGTTGTATTTTTGCACAGTATCAAGGAGGCATTTGCGTATTCCTTACACATTGAAATACTGTAGAGAATTTGTATGATTAAACTTATCAAACTATTTTTTCAAAAACAATATCACCTCTGGGTTATGGTTCTCACAGTAAATCTTTTTATTTTGTGTCTTGACATATTTTTGCATAACACTATCCATATATTATATTATATCTTATATTATATCTAGACACGTGTGACATCACAGCCCACAAGAGTTCAAAAATCGAATAACGCTTTCGTTTCTATGAGAAGGGTTGAATAAGTGTAATATTTTATATTTTTATTGCTTAAAAGTTTAAGGACCCCTTTGTAATTATGTCCACCTGGTTTCCCGTATGCAAATTTTTTCAGCTGATTAAGCATCCCGAAGGAGCTTCGGACTCACGGTTCTCGTCTATTCAAAATCGTGAGAATATTCCAGGGTAGGTACTTAAGGAATAATTCATTAGGGGTTGACATGTGCATACGAAATTATTTTGACTTCGCGGTTCAAGGACGGAAAGGTTAAAGCAACGACAACTTTACTATTTAATAAATAAGTAAAAAATGTTCCACTGTACCAGTTGAATCACAATACAATATTTTGAGTAAGCTTTTATTAATCTTTTTTTTTTTCAAATATATTTTTCAAAAATAGTCTCAAATTCATATAAAAATAGTCCTGCTGAGTTGCATACATACAACTCGTCAGCAGGTTCTTATAAATAGCTTCGATTATTCATACTTAACCTACATTAATAATAATTTTACTTGAAAAATATTACATATTAAATACCTGTTACACTATCGAAAATTAAAAACTATCACTAAAACAACCTTTTTTCTCTTAACCATAATTTTAGTAAACGTCTCACTCCTGTATTTACCTCTACTTTATATTGTTTGGTAACATGTTAAATATTTTAGTTATACTGTATTGCAGTGTCCTTTTGCCATATTTATTGCAATATCTAGGAACAGCTAGCCTTTCCATAGTAGTAAACCTCGTTTTATTCGTGAGACCTGTCATTGGCTGGATTTTTTCTTTTGTTCACATTTATTATACTTCTTTTTGGACCAGGTGGATTTATTAACAATGTTTTGAGTTTGTCCAAATTGTTGTAGACAAGGACTGGATTCAACACCTAAGAGAACTGTTAAGATCTGGTCCAAGAACAACTGTAAAAAAATGTGCAATATTTTCAGGCATTGCCTAGTATGTACATGAAATAATTCAACCCGATGAATCTTACTCGCATCAAAAAAGGTTTGAGAAGGTCAGGAAAAAACGGAAAAATTGATGGAATATAGGTGTTTAAATGTTACATAGTGTGTAAAATCGCTATTCAAATTAGCCAATGACAGGTCAAAAGCCCTGTAGGTTAGACTTTTAAATACGGTATTTAAAATGTTCTTCATCTCTGTTGTAATATGTTAAAATGAAATATCTTTCCAGGAAGTAAAATTCAGTATCCGTCTTCAAAAACTTGACCCTAGTCATTTTTACTCAACCTTCGTAAATTCCATGAACATGCGTTACACAAAATGTGTGAAAAAACACAATAAAATATTATTTGCTTCAAAATCATCAAACGAGTGTAATATTTTCTGTGGTGAAAACATTTATCTTTTAACCACAAACCACAAATACATTTAGACATCCGTTGTGTGCGTAATAATATGTAATGGCCGTTGCGTTGCGCCTATCAACAGTGTAAATAATATTATTTTAAGATCAATTCTTCATTTTCATTTTATTTTATTTGTTGTACAAGCAGCGTAGGTACATTATTAATTTTACAGGAAATAGCAAAATGAAGTCAATAAAAATAAATGTTTTTTATAACAGATTCACCATAAAATCGAAAACCTGAATATAAAATGAAAAGAAATTAAAAAAAATCATCGTGACACATTTTCAAAAATACATAATATCGACGCCGAAAAGGAAAAAGTTACTTAGCGACATGTAGTGAGATTTAAACGAAAAGTCAATTAAAGTGTATTTTTTTTTCTTAATTAATAAAAAAATCGCATGTACTCGCATACGTATTATTTTGGCGAGATTCCTACATAATTCAAATAAAAAAATATAATACGAGATTCCTTATTAATTAAAAAATACAAACTATAATTAGCTCTTCTGTAAAGTTGCAAAATGTCGCTTGGTAACTTAAGTGAAAATAAGAGATAAATATTGCCGTGATCGTAGAACAACGAAGGTGTGCAAAAATGCGACATTTATTTTATTTTATATTAAATTTTGGAAAGGTTTAATATTTGAGGTTTTCGTCGCTAAGAACGGATCTTGATCTTTTCCATGTATTCGAAGGGTTTTAGGATTCTCCTACTACTTTGACAAGAGTCTCTTTTATTTTTATTTTTTCTTTTAATATGTATGTTACGTCTGGAATTTTAGTTTGAAATGTATATGTTATTTTTAAACCAATTAATTGAATGAAAGAATTTTTTATTTTTTTTTTTATTTAATAGCATAATATTTTTTAATGAATTATTTTTTTACTAAAACTAAAATCCCACCAAGCCACTTTTTGTAGCGTTGACGTTAATGTTAAAAACACGAAACGAAAACTCTCCAGTTATTACAATTTTCTTGCGATATGTCTGGAGCCTTTTTGCTATCTGCCCACGCGCTTGTTCATTTTTAAATAATCATTATCTCTCATATCGTCAAGATCGTGGAACTACGACGAATGTCATTTTCTTTAACTTTACATGAGAGTGGTTTAAAATCTTTTTTGACACGTCATGTCACAACTTGATTAGTAAAAAGTACCCATATCATTTGATACTCGGGTTAGTTAAACACACGTATTTTTTTTTAACCTGGAATCATAGAATTAAGAATAGTCCAGAAAGAGCGTAGAATCATATTTGAATACGTCGGACTGTATCCAAAAACACCACACTTTCACCACGCGCATACGTGAAGTCGCTGCGTAATGTTGCCAGATCACGAAAAATATAATCATAACACAAATAAGATACTTTTACTATAAAAAAAAAACAATTTGTTGATTTCTCTAAAATTTCATTTTACGCACGTAAGCATTGATTGACATAACAGATTACATAAGTAAAGGGTCATTTAATAATATTAATTTAATTATTGAACTTCGGACTTAAAAAATAAAACTATTTATATTTTTATGGCATGTTAAATAAAATTTTATTTTTCAAAGATAACGTCAGTTAAATGTCCACCACGGCGTTGTTTAATCCAAGATGTCGAATTTTCGTTAGTTCTCTCATTAGATGAGCAAAGCAGCGTGAAAAAATTGACTACTCTGGCAACACTAAAAAAATGTAAATTTGGTTTCTTTGACAATCTGACAGATGGAAAATATTTTTTCTTTTTAAAGTAATGCATTTGCTACTTACACATACATTTGCTACTTACATACGCATTTGCTATTTACACATGACATGTTATCCCATCAATTGAATTTGAATTGAAGTTGAAATTCAAATCGTGAGTTGCGTACTGAGCGACGTCTACAAAGAAACTAATGGGTCAAAACGTAAAACTACTCCTTGAAAAATAGTTTATTTGCCTTCTGTTTGATGTGCGTATGCGGTTTCTGGACTGTTCTTAATTCTATGCCTGGAATATAAAAGGAATATGGGAAAGTCGACACACAAATTTTCAATCAGTTTTGAGGTGTGGAAGTCGGAAATACGAGACCTCGATTTTGTTAATATTAGCTAGGCAAATTCTTAAAAATGTTTTGTAATTTTTTAATTACTCCTCGCGTGACGTCACTTGTTCTCTTTGGTGGGTTGTCCTGATCAGTGAGTTAGTATCACTGGTTGATTTAGAAGAAATTGACGTCGTTTTAATTAATTCATTTTTGTTAAAATCTTTTTTTTCCATACATTTCAGAGAAACTTCGCGGAACAATTAATTGCTCTAATTTTTACCACGTGTGAGAAAACATTGTTTTTTATAAAATTTTCCGTAGTACTGAACTTCTTCATTGCATATAATCCAGTCTGTAGTCATTCCTGTTACTACCTTTGTCGTCCAATAATTGTTGGGGGATTTACTTTTGTATTATTTTTGTTTGACCTTGTAACTTATGTAGGTATTCCTATTGAATGTCAAAATTAAATAAATAAAAAAAACTGCTCTTTTACTATCGTAACACTATTTTAGTCTATAAAAAATCTTCATACGTTGCCGCAGGTATTAATCTTATCTCGGGTGGTATAAATAGGTATGTAATGGGCTATTATGAATTAGGCGGCCCACCCCACGGTATACACAACATCCAACGGTTATGTTCATATTTATTTATTTCCATAGATGTTCGTTTGTTCACAATCGTCGGTAAATCTAATTTCTGTTTAAGATAATTTGACCGGTACAGGAAAAGAATATTTACGTCTTTTTCTGCTTGTACAGTGCTAGTTTTCGTTTGACTCGTACCGCGTGGTATTTACCCAAGAAACTCGAGCGTTCCAACGTTTGCTTTCTTACAAAACAACTTGTTTAGTGAAGAAAAGACCACTTTTTTGGTAAACGCCATTTCGGGCCCGCGGCGTCCGAAATTTCCGAGCCGTTTTGAGAAAATACGTACAAAACCCAGCGGACGGAGTTACACGCGAGGTTCATATTCGAATTAACATGGTAGATGTGATAAATGAACAAATCAACGATCTAATGCCCGGCTATTGAATCCAGAAGCCAAAAAACCTGTTATTTCATGACTATGCGAAAACTCGTCCAAATAGATACAGACAACATAACCGATTTTCGAGTAAGAAATTAATCTTACAGTAAAATACGAGCTAGAACATCAAATGGGTCATTGGCTTTTAGGAAAAATTCAATAAAAAAAATTGCATTCCCATAAACAATTTCAATAATAAATTGTTAAAAGCGCAGTTTCATGATCATAATTTCACTTTCTGCACACAGTAATGCATAGAGCACTGCATTCAAATGCGACGTATCTCAATCACCTGTTACCTAAACGTAAGATGATCAGTCTTTCGCTTCAGGTGCTAGTCCAGAAACAATGAAATATTGCAGTGTAAAATTTGAAATTGAACTTGAACCCAGGACTTCAAGCACAGTAGGCGGGCGCGCGACCACTACACTACGAGGCGGACTTATCTCCACTTGAGTTCTTATTTCAGGATTTTTATCTGAGAGAATCCATCGAGTTGAAATAATCGTTAAGGTTACTGGTTCTATTTTACAATCATTGAGGTATAATTAAATAGAGTGATGCTTCGTAGAACGATATTTTGAAATTATGTTCCGAATAATGAACGTTGTCGCGTTAACATTGCCGCGTAACAAAACGCGTAGAAAAGTAAAATAGAATAACTGTTTATGCCAGTTTACTGTGAATTCAAAAGCAGTATGTCACGCTTTTTTACGCTGCTTCACGTTTACCGACTACAAGTTAGGTTCCGGAACATAGGTTGAATTGAACACAAGACGGGTGTTCAGTGCTGCATCTAGTGCATTAATTAAAGGTTTACCAATAGGAACGATAGAATTTTTATAGCTCATGGCGGCCATATTTAAATTTAAATATTTGACATCTGCTGTCAGTTGTCATCAGTTAGGTTTGCCATTTAATCATAAATCGTTTCACGTTGCCCCAGCGTTTGGATTTTTTAAAAATATTCTATCAACATTTGAGAAGTTTTATCGCTACTCAAAGAACATTTCAGGTAACATATGGTCGTCATTCTGCTCCTTCTGACCTCACCATTCGTCGCTTAATTTAAAAGTTGGAGACAGAATTAACAGAACACGATAGAAAGCCACCGACAGGACTTCATAGTGCTCGTAGGGGAGAAAATATAGTCGCTGTTTGAGTAAATGTCGCAGAAAACGATAATGTTTCCGTTTCGCGCCGTTCAAAGAGTTAGGTCTGTCCATGATGACTACCTGGCAAATTTAACGATTGGACTTGGGCCTACATCCGCATAAGATGGTACTGGTACAAGAACTCAAGTCTATCAAAATTAGACAGCGGAGAGACTATCACTCTCCCTCACTTCTGTTCAATGTACTTCATATTCCTAACGCTCTTATATACCTGCGTAAACATTTTTAACGCTTATCAGTGCATGGTTAACCTCTTCGTTCTTATTCTCAAAGCACTCTCTTAATACCCATCTACAATTCCTCTTTCTTCTCTAACTCATATCTTTCTTGGTCTTCCTTGTCCTACGTTACCATTTATTCTCGCTATATTTTATTTGTTTTACATTAAACTTTTACAAAAAAAAATATATGAATACCTCACTGGGCACAACCCGGGTCAAGGCATTCATTTACATAATTTGATAAATTATACTTTTAGTGTTTGAAAAATATACATATAATATTACATATTCACATTTAAATCCACACAGATATATATACATATATAATAATAAGAGAGAAAAAAAAATAACATCATATTATTAGTACAGCTCACACATTTAACTACTGTGCAGACATTAGGTCAAGTAACAAGCTACTGTCAGCTCCCGGTGGCCCAACATCCACACAAATGCCAAATATACGAGTAAATGACATATGTATATTCATAGGGACACTGTGTGTCTTTATGTATCTTTATGTATATGTATCTTTTCAAATATTATTTCATTATTAATTCGTTCAACATGACTAAACTAATGCTTAATGCTTCTAATTTTTTCAGCGTATATAGTATGTACAAACTACATACGCATAATGTCAATTGGGCTAAAGAAAACAAAATTACAAAATAAAATGCAAACACAAATTGAGTTGATTGTTCCAATTAAATTCTCTGAAAAATCCGCCAATAAATGCGTAATCTGAAATGGCGGCAAAAATTGCAAATCACCCGCCATGATGGAATCTCCCCCGCAAATCGAACCAAACGCCAATCGAAACCTCTCGATACATCCAACCCCCAATTTTACACATGATCGGGACGCTTGTCATTCATAATGTGCCGTGCGCCAGTAGCGATCCTTCTCAACTCCCATATGGGGACGGGGCTGATCGAGGTTCGATATTGAGAGCCGATTCACCCCCGTATTGCGATACCCACCACCATATAAAAATACTCGCATGTATTGCTATCAACCCAGAAATCTCACCCTTAAAATCAGTATTTTATAGGTATTTGTATAATTTATTTTTTTAAAGAAAAATAAAAAAAAATACTTGTTTTCTTATGTTCTACTCAAATATTTCAATTTCAGGGGCCATTTTCAACGAGTCGTCATTAACTGACTATTAGAAAATTAGAATAAAGTTTGGGTAGAGGGGGGTTCGAATCTTAGACTTCTGATCCGTGTGTCCGCAACACTAGCCACGGGACCACAACCCGATTCTTTTACTTTCATACTCTACTGATACTCCATTTGAAATAAATATATTTTTATGTAAATAGGTGAAAGCTTTCGAATGTTGACTTCTTATTTTACTGTCTATAAAATTTAGATTTTTAACTTAAATTAATTATATTTGATTTCCGCAGAATCGAGTAGATGCCAGTGAATGAATAGTTTTTGCTATATATTTTAAAAATTAAATTGATCATAGTTGGTGGACAAATGTCGAGATCCGCACATCATGGAAGGTCATAGGATTAAGAGGGTGTTCAGTTTTGATTTGGACATGTAGAGTGAATGGACAGCGATAGAACGGCTGCAAAGATTTACGATGTGAATGTTGACGCATGCAGAATTTGCTTATTTGGCGTGCACGCATAAGAAGATGTATGAATGTAGATGAAGCGAGGTCCGAATGCAAAGACAGAGTGATATGGCGTTTTATCCGTTCTGCCTACCTCAGCTCTTCATGTTTCCTTTACGGCAATAAGGTTAATTAGAACTAAAGGCATACGATTCCTTTAATTTTGTACGCTTCCACTCAATTGCGAATGATTTCAGAAGTCTATTGTAAGTCGGTTGTGTTTAGCGCCTGTACATATTTTATCCGCCTCGTAGTCAAAGAAAGAGCGCGTTTGCCTATCATGCAGTTCTCAAGTTCGATTCCAGACATAGTTGTCATAAAATATTTATTTAACCGGTTAAGTGCCATGGGCGCGTTAACACGCTTACCGTCTCGCGGACATACAAAAATAGCACGCAAAGGCGCGTGGTTTGTGCGCGCTTATCGCGTCAAAGTCAAGCATTCTGAACAATTTTAGATTTCATACATCGTTTTGCCACACATTCGCCTGAGGGATCGCATTTCGAGAGCATTGAACCTACTTTCATCATAATTTTTCCAATTCCACACTTCGCTCCCATACATTAGAGTTGGCACTAGAACTCCGTTGTGAACTGCTAGTTTAGCCTCCTGCGATAAACATTTGTTTGCCAAAGTAAATTTCAGCGCACCGTTTCCCCTGTTCCCGGCACTCACCCTCCTTTCAAAATCTTTCTCGGTCTTTCCATCCCTAGTAAACGTACTTCCCAGATAAACAATTGGTTTAAAATGGAAAATGAAATAAAATGAACAATAAAAGGGTATACTCGTATTCAGATAGAGTATACGAGTATACCTTTTAACATTACGATGTATTATTATACGATGTAGTCCATATGAATTTGTTATGTTTTTTATTATTATTTTAGTTTACATTGCTTATTATGTTTACAACGATAATAAGGTTTATTAGATTAATTACGTTTTTATTTTCTTATTATGTTAACTATGTTAAATAACTAATTTAATGCATATTTCACTTATTGTAAAATGTTTCCCTCGGCACGAGACACCCCAGTGAGGAAATGTTACTATGTATAACATTATGTACCTAGCTGCTTTAAACCTTTAACTGTATTTTTTTAGCTTATTTAAAAAAAAATAAAAAAAACTTTTTTTTAAAACCAACTAAACTTCTAAACACAGTTCTATATTTTATTACTTTATATTGTATGTTTCAAAAAATTATTTTGTTAATACACTAACCATTTTATTTTTATACCAACTATACTTCTTAACACTGTTCCTATCTTTTATTTCTTAATATTGTATTTTTTAAAAATTTATGTTGTTTATATACTCATCTTCTTTTTTTAATACCAACTTTACTTCTAAACACTGTTTTATCTTTTGTTACTTTATATTGTATTTTTTAAATTTTATGTTGTTTATATACTCATATTTTACATAACTTTCATGTATGTAAAAGCCTTGTAGGCGTGAAAAATTAATAAAATAAAATAAATAAAATGTATAAAAATAAAATACAAACATTGTTAAAGTATAAATAAATAAATACGAATACATAACATAAATGTTTGAACGTAGAAATAATGGTGATTGTTACACAGTGTTAATAGCAATAATTTGAATCAGCTAAAATAGTTAGTATTACTGTATTATGATTTACTGTTTTTCTTTTTAATTTGTATGAATATTTTTTTCACATATATATTTGTAATTATACAACTTCAAATGACTAAATAAATATAACAGTGCAAGTAACTCTCCAAGCACAAGGAGCTAGTTCCTTTTTTGGAGAGTAAGTTATAACATTAAAAATATTATAAGAGTAGATTGTATAGTAAAAAAAACAGGTTAGATAATTGTTTATTTATGTTCAGAGGCGAACCTAAGCTGCTTTATCCGATTCACTTATGTACGTACATATATGAACCAGGTTGACGGAGTTTAATTAAATAAAATGATTTATTGACTTATTAAAAATAGGCTTACCCAAAAGGCGTCCAAATCGCTGTTCTTTGAGCATTTTCGTATTCATACGAGATAAACTTTACATGCTAAAGTTGTACTAAACTGGTTCCTAAAATTCTAACACACCGCGTGGGGTAATTTAAACATAGAAAATGGAAGATCATGCAATAAGAAAAAATAGGTAACACTAATATCTTGTTTAAAAAACATGTATATTTATATATTTGCACAACAGAACAAGAAGCATTATCACAGTAAGTACAGCGAAGTTAACCTGGGTTCAGGGCTGTAGCCAGACTTTGTAATCAGGGTAGGCTCAAAAATGTCAAAGCAGTCTGATTTTTTTCACATTTATACATACTTGTATAGACGTATGTATAGGATCGTTATCCGTCCGCACGCAACGTGCAAAAGGCGCTGTTAAAGAGCACTAAATGCAGTGTATATCGATCATCTGTTACATTACAGTAAGTTGATAAGCCTAACGCTTAGAGTTCCAGTCTAGGAACATGAAATATTGCAGTGAGAAACCATGTTTGGCATTTAGTATTTTGAAAAAAATATACAAAAACAAAAATTTGATAAAATATGTTATGTACTTACATACATATAGCGTATAGGATATATTTTTTTGTTTTTTGCAGGTTAATCATCTAAACTGCGTACCTAGGGATACTTTTCCCATTCCATAACTGTAAGTTCTTTTTTTTACATCCATTATTTTCATTATAAATTCAATATTTATTTACAACTCGTTAAAAATGGACACCAAAATTGAAATATTTGGGTAAATTATTATTTTATTTTAACTACAACACACATAATATAAATAAAATAGCATCAAATAATTTAACTTTCGAACAACCTAGGACCAACAGAAAAAAAAAACAGTTTTTCTTTATACAGCAATATTTTTTTACAATACACTTTCTAATGATCTAAAAAATATACAAAACTAATACGTTCTTAAAAAACAGCTAAATAAAACAGTTCTTACAGCCCGTGTGACGAGTGATATGTGATGTTATTTTATCGAATTTTTATTTAAACTATTGTGTTATTCTATATATAATATCCCCTCATACCAGCACTTTTGCTGATTGGGAATATTTCGTACAAATAAAATATGTAATATGTAAAGTTTAAAAACCTTGTATTTTGTCATAAATAAATTATAAGAACGCTAAATTTTTTTTAAAAAATATACATATATATATATATATGTTTACACATTTTTATAATTAATATTTAAGAGTAAATTAAATTAATACGTAAATGTAAAATAACAAATGTAAAAAATACAGTAAATGAACCGTAATTAATTTGAATAAATTTAAGATCTAAAAGATCGATAAATTTGTTAGCATTTAGACGAAATCGCACTAATGGGGTGAACTGGATATAGTTTGTTTGAAAAGATTTTATGCGGAAAGTAAATTACGTAGAATTTTATTTTTAATTATATTTGTTATATGTACGGTTTATCAATCTATTTTCCATAATAAATTAGAAAAATCATGTAATTTTGGTCTGTTAAAGCAAAATTTTACTTCGCCATTAAAAAAAAACTGAGACATTTCAAGTCTTGTATTCTATGAAGACTCTTAAGAAATCATAGCCAAACAAGGGTTAGCGCTCTCATCTCACCAACACAGCTAATGTTTTTACAACACTATTAAAACATGCAAATTTGTATATATTGCATATTTATAGACTTGTAACATGACATAATGTTTTGGATTTCGAAATCATCGACCTGTGGATTTGAATACCACAGGTGTGAAGTATATTGCATTTGAATTTTATATAATTATCAGCGAAAATACAGAGTAAATAATGATCGAGATTTGCTGCACGGTGGACTAATATCGATCATCTGTTTCATAAAGGTAAGGTGATCAGCTGTACACTTCAGGTGCCAGTCCAAGAATCAAAAAAATATACATTGCACTGTAAAACCAGTTTTTGATCATTTTTTTAATATCGACCTTCGAGAAATCAAACGCTGGATCTCAAGTATGGCAGGCGCACGTGCCAAACTACTGAATTAATTCATTGAGGAGAATCCTTAGGCCACCATCCACCCGCAGCTGTTATAGAGTTCTGGGGGACTTTCTGCCGGCTGCGCATAGAGGAAAGTTATTATGAATATTCCTAAGGAATACAAACTCTATGCAGATTAAGGAGGGGGAAGGAGGATGTATGAACAGAGGCCAATAGTCGTCCCCACTCCTCAGAATCTCCTCAATGCCACTGTTTTTTCGACAAACAATTTACACAAATATACAAAAATAATAACTTAAAAATGTAGTAACACAGCAAACATGACTAACGTAATAACTATTAATGCTCTCATTGTACTGTATAAAATTGTAAACTCTCTTTTTGACGTACCAAAAATACTTGAATTGATTAATTTTAGAGTAGGTACATGCTGTCAACACTAGGAGTGCTTTATCGTTTCATCGCTCCAGTACTTCTTCCAACCAACAAAACAATTCATTGATACCGAGACTGCATAGGTTAGGTAACTTTTATGGAACGGCTGCAGACATTCTGTCCAATTCTTTATTATCTTATAAGTCCACAATATCAAGTTTATTTGTAGATGCTCGTCAAACTATTATTGACAATTCAATTCCATAAATTTAAAAAAAAACTTACTTGTTTACTTTTATAACCTTATACTTGTTTTTTATTTTTTACTATTATATCAAATTGCATTGTAGTATTGGCAAATACCCATTTCATAAATACATATTTTTATTTCTTCTTTTTTCGCAATAATATATGCTTGCTTGTTTATTAATTAACTTAAATTTGTCTTTCTTGCTTACCGTAACACTTTATTTACTGTATTTGCTTTACAGAATTTATTTCATGAGCTTATATCTTTGCATTTTTTTTTATATGCTAACTGTTTTTTCTTGCATACCTTTGTTATTATTGTTTTTTTTTTTACTTTGTAAAACTTTTTACTAAATCCTTTTAAACTAATTTCACATATTTTTTCTGTATATACTGTGTTTATTATTTAGTATGTGAGCATGTAATTTATTTTTATTTTTTTGTAAATGCCTTTTGGGCGATAATGAACAAAATAAAAAAAAAATAACACAACAAACATAATTAAAAACACGGATATTTACAATGAGAGAACGGCCTTGAATAAAAAAGGACTCCCTGGGTAATCAGAGGCAGAGGATCCGAATACCACCCCCGTAAGGGGGGACAAAACATGAGAACGTGTGCGTTCCGCTCGGAAGGAAGCACAGTCTCAACTGTATCACCCTCCCACTGGAGCAGTTGCCTGTTCCACTATATTTAACCCCCTAGGCGTCCGCGATCTATATCTGAGAAGCTCCCAACGCAATATCCAAGTCCGGACAAACCAACGGGAGAGTGTAAAATTCGTACTGTTGGCCATCAGATCCACATTCCACGCTGCTCGCATGACCCCTGTCAAACTATTCAGCATATCATATCTGGCATCATCCAATAGCACACAGTACATCAGGATGTGTTCAGCCGACCACTACACTACTATGTGGACCCCCCTTCGATTGCATTTTTAAGTATCTTTACCAAAGAATCTTAAACACTCGTCTAGGGTTCTGGATCTATTCACACGCAGAACTGTATTTTTTTTTCGCTTGAACATAGATTAAAAATATATATGTATTTATTTATTAGGGACAGACATAGTTTAAAGTGACACAATCAGGAACGACCCATGCCTGTGAACTTGCCCCAACTCGCTAGAACATCAGTGTTGAATCAGTCAAAATGGCCATAATAAAAGAAGGGGTTCCAGCCATTATTTTCACACATTGTGATAGAAGGAATTATTTGATTGTCCTGTACAGTTTCAAAAATGACAAATATACCCCTTTGCCATTCCACTACCGATATTTACTGTTGATGATGCCTGTGAAAGGGTATATTGGTCTATTAAACAGCCTAGAGAGAGGTGGATCTTTTCCACGATGGAATGATCAGTTTTAGACTCTTCCTCTCTAACTATGTATTATCACGTGTATTAGAATCTTATTTGGCTTTGCTTATTATTGTTTTTATGGACCTTAATAATATTATGTGGTTTTTAAAAAAAAAACATGTATTTGTAATTACCGAAACACATACTTGTATGTACATTGCAATTGGCAGTCGAACTGTATTTTACATTTAAATTAAATAAATCAACTTAAACATTAATCAATTGTCCGTCAAAATGTTATTCAATGACATTGACTAAAAGAAAAAAAAATAACGCACAATTATACGATCAAAGATAATTCCATATCACGGTGTAGCGAGATTAGAGACTTAGAAGTTATTCTTGATAGTAGATTGCTGTTTGGGTCTCACATAAATTCAATTGTTGAAAAAGCATATCAAATGCTGGGCTTCATTTTAAGACTAAACCCTTCAAAAAACCAAACACATTGAAAACTTTATACAACACTTTTGTACGCAGTAACTCTGAGTTTGCCTCCGTTGTGTGGAACCCTCAATACATACAAACATTGAAAGGATGAAAAATGTTAAATGAAATTCTTTTAAATACCTATAATCAAAAATAATAAAACGCTTTGCACTTACAGCTAATCTGCTAAACAAAATGGATTTTTCACCCTTGAAAATAGACGCACTATATCTGAATTATGCTATTTAAATAAAGTATTAAGTAAAAAAGTAGACTCTTTTAACCTACTCTCCAAAATTAATCTTAACGTTCCCTTTCGCGTGACAAGAAATAAGTATTTATTCCATCTGCCAGTCTGTAGCACTAACTATGCACAACACTCTTTCCTGTATTGTTCTTGCTTTAACCATAATGCTTTTTTTCATCTATTGATATATTTAACACGCCGCATAATTTATTTAAAAATAAATTAAGACTCATTCTTTCTGGCTGCGATACGATCCCACTTGCTATTTAATGATGCTCACACTTAGACATACCTGAACACTTACTCCAACGCAAATACACACAAACACACCAATACACTTACTCTTTTACAAATACGCACAAACACACCCTTTTGTTGCACCGCAATTTGATATGTATGATTTTTATTTAGAAACTTTGCTGGTCTGTCTTTAAACCGTATCTTTTTTATGTTATAATATCATTGTCGACTGTTTGTTTCCGTAAAAATAAATAAAAAAGCAATTAAATGATAAAAAAATATTATTAAGACATAAACACATAATATATTGAAGAGAAGAGGAACAAGAAGTAAGAAAAAGGCAGTTAACAATTCACATTTATATTTTTTTTCTTTTTTTTAATTCACAATTTTTCGCCCAACCAGACAATAGTCTGTTCTGAGGCTAGCGAATTGTAAATTTACTTTTTTGCAATAGAGCAAAGGTATACAAAAGAAAAATCACACTAAGAATCAAGGAGAAATTAATATGTAATATATTTTAAGTTGGATTCACTGTATAGCCTGGAATATACCATAATTTTTTAGCAGTCCTGTGAAGCAATCCCCTTGGTTATATTGACATTAAACGTATTTATGCTGTTTGTGCTTTTCAAAGAACTGTCTAACTGACTATTAGTGACCAACCGAAATGTTGGCTACGGCTTCGGCCAGTAAAATAATTTCAGCCCAGCCGAAACCTGCGGTCGGGATATGTCGGATTACGTTCGGCTGTACTTTGGGTGCATCTAAGGGCTCGTGACCTGACCGTGTGACCTGTGAGCTGTGACGTTTAGTTTGTTTCGGCTTTCGGCCGGTGAGTGCTGTTACTCGACACGTTAAATTTATGTATTTTATTTAATTGTGAATTTTATTTATCACTTAGCCTAACACATAAACTTGGCATAAAGTTACACTTAAGTATAGTGGTATAAAATAAGGACTTTTAGTCCGATGGAGTTGGGACTTATGTCTCAAATAATGTGTTATAAACTGCCTTTAAGTATGTATATACAGGGTGTTCTTTAAACCCTGACACATACAAAACCACGATGATCGTTATGAGCAAGAAGACATATTGGAACATTAAAATAAACTTTTAGAACGAATAAAATTAACAAAAATAAAATATTTAAAAAAACAAATGGTTGCTTACTTCTGCAGGGGTGAAACGAAGAGGGGGAAGAGGGAGTCTGATATACCGTCAGAAGTTCACAACCATTTGTTTTTTTTAATATTTTATTTTAAAAAAAAAATTCATTCTAAATATTTTTATAAATATGCTAATATGTCTTCTTGCTCATACTGATCATCGTGGTTTCGGATGTGACAGGGTTTAAAGAACACCCTGTATATAAAAGTAAATAAAGTTAAAAATTCAGATGAGAATACTATCATTAGTATAGTGGTAAAATAAAGATGATATTTTCATCCGAATTGTACGACTATACTTAGGCGTAACTTTACGCCGAGTTTATGAGTAAGACTCCATCTAATAAACTCGTAAAGATTAACAATAAAAACGCCTAATTTTGGGCGTTTTGTCGTGAATTTTAACTTATTTGAATAAGTTAGTTTCGGTATAGAATAGATAAAAGCCGAAATTCGGTTTCAGTTTTTGCTGAAAATCTTGTTTCGGTCGGCCACTACTGACTATACACTCTCGGTACAATAACATTATATTGCCTAAATAAATCGTTGAAAAAAAAACACATTGGGTAGGTACTAGAAACCTTACTACAAGATCTATTTATCTGCTTCTGACTTCGCTATTGTGAATTGTCTGATAGCGCAAATGATTAATATTCTTTTGTTTTACTAGACTATGCAGAAAAAAACATGTCGTGTTATTAAAATACACAAAAGTCTTTCTTTATCATGTGACGAATATTGTGTACACAATGCATGGACGTGACAAATATGATTAAGCATATATGGCAGGTGTCATCGTGGAGAAATTCCTCGCTTTGATGATGTCACGCGAAAATTTGTATGTGGCAAGGCTATGGCAACTCCTTATAGGAGGCACGATTGTATGTTTAATCTAATGATGACCTCTGCAGAATGCTGATAAGACCGAGAGTTAGTATTTTTGTTCCACACCCGTTTGGTAGGCTTCATTCCCGGCCTTTTAGAGATATTTATTTCACTTATTTACACATTTACGCCCATGGGGCACATACGAAAATAAGAAAAGTACAAACATATTATTATCGTTCATTGATCACTAGATGTGGTACTAAGCACCTGTCTTGGGTTCCATTCAAATTCAACTGAGGCTTTGAAACTTGTATTTTATTTCGTGGGAATTCCCGTGATGTCCCATCGCTGTTGCAATCAACTACTTTTCATGTTCCCAACCGTGTCACCAGAAGTCAAAATCTGCTATTTTCAAATCGTCTAAGAGTAACGATTGTTTTTGTTCCGGGATCGATTCCCGATGAGAACGCAAAAAAACACATAATAACAACCAAAAAAGCACACAGTAATGCCAATAAAAAGCAAAATTTATGTTTGTATAAAATAAAATAAATATTTGAAGCACTAACTAAAACTAAAGTTTGGTTGCTAAGGTAGCATCTATTTGTTATTTGGTGAAATTTAAATTATTTTTTGCTACTTCATATTTCACTGTTTCTGTTTCTATTATTTTCTGCTTTTGGCATTACATAAAAAAAAAACGTTTTTTTGTTTGACTGATTTGTTTGTTACGTATCGAATTCCTGTCTTTCATCCAGTAAAATACATTCAACTAAAATGAGTCAAATTTGATTGAATAAACATAAACTGTCAGAAAAAACCCATGTTTCATGAATTTCGACTATGTATTATCAGAAAATCCATTTTTCTTTAAAAATGACCGAAAAAATATTTATAAAGTACAAACTATTTCGAAATTTCCTTAGAACATACAAATCGGATTGCGGTCCCGTGGTTAGTGTTGCGGACTTACAGGTGAGAGAACTGATGTTTGAACCCCAGTCTAACTCGACTTCATTCCCATTTTTCAAATATGAGTTATTTACATCAAGTTAAAAATTGCTTCATGATTAAAATATTATATTTAAAAAAAAAACAAAAATTCGGTAGTCAGATGGCAGAAGGGACCATCTGTATTTTTGTCTATGTTTTGGTTTTCAAAAGTTTGAATGAATATATCAGTAAATACACGCAAAAAAAATTTCAAAAATCAGCGTCATTTAGAAGGGTAATATACTATTAAAAAGAAACACTAAAATATTTTGTCTTGAAATTCAGACTTATCTCAACTCTCCTGAACATTTTTGAAAATTACAGATGGTCCCTTCTGCCATCTGACAACCGAATCATATTCACAGGAATTGATTCAGGTCAAAGGAGGTTAATTAGATTAATCACTAACTAGGAGAACTTATTCTTAATCTTATCTAAATGCAAACATGGGAAGACAGATTCTCGGTGTATGTCTAAGAAACAGAATAAAAAATGAAGAAATATGGCGCCGAACCTGAGTCATGGATATCATGGTTTAAAATCTTCTCCTTACATTGCTTTTTCAAATTTTAAAGATTACTTGCTATACTTGTTATTCCTTCTTTATTTTTTCTTTTTTCTCTGCTGCCATTGGCATGTTTTTTACTTTTAAACTACTTTTAATTACTTATATTATATTTGTTAATAAAATCAATATATTGCTGCTCTTACTATAATGTGTCATTAATTTTGAAGATGCTTTTTAAATCGACCTAAGTTTAAATTTACTGTCTTATATTTCACTTAAAGATTCTTCTCATCGTTTCTTTGAATCCCTTAAAATAAATATGTGTTTATGTTTTTCCTTTTTTAAAAAAATGTTATTACTATTTTATTTTATTTTTACATCTGAGCATGTTTTTCATTGTTTTTCATTCTTTATTTCCATTCTTAATTCTTAATTACTATTACAAATTTTCTTCATTTTTAATATTATTTCCATTTGTAAATACTCACTACAAAGTACAAACCTTAAAATAAATTTTTTTCACTTAAATTTTAATTTTTAAACAACTTTCATTTATGTTTTCTTTTTCCTTCTCTTTTTTATACTTTCATAATTAACCTTACATTTAATTGCTTTTTAATATGGAAACTTCACTGGTCCATTAGAATTAAGTCCAATTGTGTAAAATATTAAACTTTGTAACTGTACTGTATGTTTCCTGAATAAAAGAAAATAAAAAATAAATAAAAAAATCATGGATCATGCAGCAAAATAGTAGTGGACAGGACATTTTCCGAGGCAAAATGATGGCAGGTGGACACCCAGAATAATAAAGTGGAGATCACGGGTAAACAAAGAAGTGTTGGAAGGCCACAGAAAAGATGGGTTGATGACATTGCCTCGATAGCCGGTAAAACATGGATGAGAGGAAGGAATGGACGTTTGGAAGAGGCCTTTATCCAGCAGTGGAGGGAATAAGGCTGAAGAAGAAAAAAAAAGAAGAAGAGCGAAGAAGAAATGCAAAAGTCTACTTTCCATTGTATCTTTGGAATCGCAAGTTGTACTGAGCGGAAAGGCCAAAAATAAAATGTTTAAAAATATTGTCCTAATTGTCAGCGGGAGTCTTAAATCTTGTAGTACCTAACCAAATACGATGCTTATTTCTTAATAGATCTGCCCTCATAAATAAAAACTTGTATAAAAACATATTTGTTACGATTTCACATCGTAATATGATGTCCAGTTGGAAAAAAACTGATGAGGACCGAGAGATAGAGGTGAAGGAGTTTGCTGAAAACTAATCCATAAGATTGAAACCGGAAGATCACAGTGTTCAGTTTAATCACACAAGACCAAATAAACGAACTTCGAAATAATTAAGCAGTTTCGAATAAAATTATTATTTCTATCTGGCATATAAATAACTGAGTATTTCCAAAATTAGACAACTTAACCGCTAAATGCTACAAAAAATCCCAAAATAATGATTTTATACATTTATTTTATTTATTTGTTTTCATAATAATTTATAATGATGTGTTACGAAGTGAATGCCGATTCAATAAAACATATTATTTATTTTTAATTTAATGCAAAAAATACACAAGTTTATCAATTTTATCAGAGCCCAATTATAATTTTTTTATGTCCGGACTTGTTAGAAAATTCCGTGTAAAGTCGGGACTCTTCTGTAGACAACAAAAACACGTATTAACATATTAAACAATATCCAAAATAATCAAAACAATAAATAAAATAAAAATACAAAAATATGAATAGTAAAGATTTATACATGTCGAAAAATGGAATGCAGAATAGTTATATAATAATACATGGCAATATGTTATTAATAATTTATAGTAATTTTTTAATTCAATTCGGTAATTAATTGTTATTTAAAATAAATACAAAATAATACAATAAAGTAATAATAGTAACACATCTACATATATGGTAGAATATGTAATTTAAAATACATATTTATAAATTCTTAAGGCCCGTTAGGATCATATAAACATATTAAAGGTCAAGTCAAGTTATGTCTCGTTTGGGTTGTGTAGTCATAATGAGTTTCTTAATGCCGATTTTAAATTCGTCTTTTATATAATTTTTCGAGTAGTCAGGAAAGTCATTGAAGTGTTCGTTGTATTACTATTTATTTATTTTACAGAAACAAACAGTCAACAATGATATAATAACGTAAAAAAGATACGGTTTAAAGACAGACAGAATCATACATATTAAATTGTGGAACAACAAAAGGATATGTTTGTGTGTATTTGTATGAGAAAAAGTATAGAGGTGTGTTTATGTGTATTTGCGTAGGAGTAAACGTTCAGGTATGTGTAAGCGTAAGCCTCATTAAATTGTAAGTGGGAGCGTATCGCAGCCAGAAAGAATGAGTCTTAATTTATTTTTAAATAAATTAGGGGCACGTTACATATATTTCAATAGATGAAAAAAAAAAACTTTATAGTTTGAGCAAGAACGATAGAGTGTTGTGCACAGTTAGTGAAACAGACTGCCAGATGGAATAAATACTTATTTCTTGTAACGTAAAAGGGGAGTATAAATAGTATTTCATCATGATCGTAGAACAACGACGTATGTGATTTTTAAAACTTTAGATGAGAGCGGTTTAATTTTTTTCAGTCACTTTATAACTCAATAAGTGCAAAAGTATATTCTTTAATATTATTTGGTTAGTTAGTTAGTCATTTACATTTTTCTTTAAAAGTGGGATATAAAACCTGTATAAAATCTTTTTAAGATCAAATATAAAAGAAAGTCAATGTCTCATTTTTCGTACATCCGTCGATCTTTTTTTTATAAAAAAAAGTATTCGCGTTCTTGTAAACTCAAATATTTTAATGCTGGTGGCTATTTTTGACGAGTTGTAAACAACTCACCATTAGAAAATGTAAATCAAATTAAGGTAAAGTGGGGTTCGAACTTCGGACCTCTGATCCGTGAGTCCGCAACACTAGCCACGAGACCACAACCCGATTCAAAACGATCAGATTTTTTTCTGGCTTTATTAATGTTAATAGTTTTGCACTTATTTGTTTATAAATTTGTATAAACCACTTAATTTATATTAAATAATTTTTTAAATTAAGTGGTTTATACAAATTAAAATTTAAAGTGTAAAATGTCATTCCACAAAGTGAAAAATGTTTTTGATAACATTAATAGTTTTGAATTAAATGGTGACATATATTATTTAGATAATTTTCATATACATAATGTATTTAATAATACTTATTTCTACAGTCGTAATTTGGGAAATTCTGATGTTCTGGTTAATGAACTAAATGATCGATCATTATTTGGAAAATCAAATAACTGAATAAGAAATAATGTTAAATTACACAATGTTTTGGAAATGTAAATGAAAAAACTGTTACACATTTAAAAACACCAATGATGACGGTACTGAAATATAAAACATTAAAAAATGGCGAAAAAAAAAATCCACCTATTTGATCAACATGTGAATGTCACGTGTTTTCAACGCTATTCACTTGTTTTAGAATGAGTTTAAATATACAGGACCAGATGTTAGGGGACCAATCATTTTTGGTCCAATAAAAATCTTAGTCGACCCCCAGGAAGATACTGCTTCTGTGAAATTAAGATTATTGTCTATTTTTAAACCAAAAATATAAGTTAGTGTCGAAACGTTGAACAGTATTTTACAACTCAAATTATCGCATCTTTCTTAAAATAAGTGTTTACGATTTAGATTATATTTTATTTTATTTGGGAAATTAACAATTCTACATACATATTTATATTAAACAAACAGATATAGTGTATAAATAAACTCAGAACACATAACAGATTTCCACAAAGTATACAATGTTAGTAAAGTAAATATATTACATATTAAAGAAATATATATAAGTTTATACATATAAAAAATTTATTTTCATGTACTCGTAAATATTTTTCAATAATCAAAGATTTTTTAAAAAGAACAGTAAGTTATTGTAAATTGGGCGGGATTAGGACAAGGGTGCTTGAAGAGAGGATAAGGAGGGGAAAGGAGATGAACATATTTATTATTATGATGTCTACTATGTTAAATAATGCATTTATAGTGCAAATTTTAAATCTGACAGAGTGATGTTTGTGTAATCTATATCTATAAATTTTGTATTGTACACTAAAAAAGTCCTACGAAAAAAAGCATTTTCTTACTTATATATTATTTGTTTATTCATTTTATTGTTTAGTATGCCTACATATATTTTATTATAGTTTGTTTATGTTCGTACTGTTAATAAATTATTGAATTTACATATACGTATCTAAATGAACATCGTCTTTCCAAAAAACCGAAAAAACTCTTGTACTTGGAAATGGACATTACAGCTCAAATTTTATCCAAATATAAAACACACAGGTTTATCGAAATAATGCATAATACCAAAATTGTAATAACATGACATATATTATATATAGAGAGTTTTAATTTAATGAAAAATACTTTTCATTAAGTTTCTTTTCAGTTAGTTTATGTCTTATAGGTTTTAAAATTGTAGTAGAAAGTTATTGTTGGCCTCGTGGTGTAATAGTCAGGGCGTTTGCCTACCATGCAAGAGGTTTCGGGTTCGATACCCGGACATGGTTGACATGAAATACTTATTTAGAAGGGTGTTTTTACACTAGAATATTTCATAGTTTTTGGACTGGTACCTGAAGTGTAAAACTGTTCATCTTTTATTCATTTAACAAACAATGATCAAGGTACGCTGCAATTGGTTTACCAATGCAGTGCTCTATTCACCATTAGGTGCGGAAATGGAATGATGATGACGAGAAAGTTATTTAAATATTATTTTGCTCCTAAGTAAACATTTTTTAATCAAAAGCAATGTCCCAGAACTGCCTATTATATTAGGGAATAAAGCTGTTTGAAGAGATGCCAGAAAACAGTAAAATTTAGAAAAATGTAATCATATTTAAAATTAAGTCTACAGTATACATTTTATAAAAATGTAAGATGTGTTATAAAATAAGTAGTTAAAATACGTTAGTTAATATCTGTACCTTAAAGAAGAGGTAGTCACATTGAACGAAATTTTCAGGAAAAAAGATTTTGTGATTGAGCTATTTACAAAACAATAGGCAATGCCTGAGCAAAGGAACCGATATGTTGCGACAAATAAATAAATATATAATAAGATAAGTATGTATATAATATTATAAATATGTACAGAATACGTTAATATGTACATAACATATAGGTACAAATTAAATTATAATTGTCAACAGATTTTCTGACTCTTTGCTTCTCCTGTCTATCAACCGTTTGCTAATTTTTTTCCCAAAACATGTTCTACTTTCGTTTTTCCAGATGTAAGGCACTAAGTCATATAACTTTGGTCCCGTAAAAATAAAAGATCTTTGAAACACCGCTACACGCGCTCTAAGTCATTCGCATCATTAAGTCATTCCTCACAGAACTTCGTGTTTCGTGTGCATGGTGTACCCTGTCTAGGGTATCCCAGTGTTAATGGGTTTCAATCAAACTTTTTCTTATACAGGTCGTTATTTAAACCCTGTCACATCCGAAACCAGGATGATCAATATGGGCAAGATGACATATTTGCATATTTAAAAAAATATTTAGAACCAAGAAAATTTTAAAAAATAAAATATTAAAAAAAAACAAATGGTTGCTAACTTCTGCAGGGGAGAAGCGAGGGAGGCGCGGTTGACCCCCTGCTTGTTTCTCCCCTGAAGAGGTAAGCAACCATTTGTTTTTTTTAAATATTTTATTTACGATTTTAGCTGTTCTAAAAAAATATTTTAATGTGCCAATATGGCTTCTTACTCATACTGATCATTGTGGTTTCGGATGTGAAGAACACCCTGTATAAGAATGCCTTACATCAAGAACTAGAGTTTTAAAGAATTCTTCACTTGGGGACCTGTATGGCCTTTTTATAATAACTCTCAAAACAGATTTTGAGCTTTTACTAGTGGGTCTAATATGATCCTAGCAGCTTCTCTCCAACCGACACATCCGTAGGCCAAAATAGAATTACAGAGTCGATAATATACACTTCGTATGTCTATCATAGACAGTATATTACGAAAACGTTACGAGCAAATCAATGTGCTTTCTCCAGTTGAGGTTAGCGTCAATAAAAATCCTCAAATATTTTATGTTTAAACATCCACATTTCCTCAACTCTTTCATTTGAAACCTTTATCATGTTGGTAAGATTCATCCGGGGTCATAAGACCTGTAAAAGCCTAGACTTCCGTTTTCCCTTCTTAAAAAGGTTCACCTCTTTGTTGCAACAAATTTAGATCAAAATCACTTCCTAGGGAGGAAATTCAGTCAGTCTGAAAACATTTGGACATACTCAAAACATTCATAAATTGGAACAATAATTACGTCTTGCATTGTCAAATTGTTTTGAAGGTCTACAGATGTATCAATTTCGTTTTTATCTGAAATTATTTATTTATTTATTTTTGCACCACAACAGGCCAGGAGACCCAATTACAGTGGTGAATTACATCACAGAACACCCAGGCTTGAGAAAAATCACATTTTTATTTTTATTTTCTCACCGGGAATCGAACCCGGAACCTTTCGTGTGTGAGTCAAGCGCCTTGACCACTACACCACGGAGGCCGCATAATTTTAAAAATGTATACAATTTTTTTAATACTATAGTAAATAGTCATACTTGCTACTTTGATGGGTTCACGCTCATTCGGTTGTACATAGGAAGTAAGTACTACTGACTTTGCAACAATAACCGATGAACTGGAGATTCAGTCTGTTTGTATTATAAAATCATGTAAATGTCTATTTATTTTTATTTTTGCTGAATTTTTGTGCCTAACAATGTGTGCCTATGTAAAATTTACAAACCTAAAATGCATATCTTTTTTACTATTTTTCTTCTATACTTCATTATTTTACTGTAAATCTTTTATCCTTTTTTTACTATATATTTCTTTTACTGAGTTTAACCATTACAATTAACTATGTTTTTTTAATATTATATAACTTCGAATTAAACTGTAATTTTGTACAAATCGGCTACGACCGTTAGTTATATTAATAAATAAATATTTCCTCTCTTGAAACATGAAATTTTAAAAAGAGCGTAATTGATGTACGCATCTTAATTTTGTTTTAAAGTACGTTGATCAGTATTTTAACAATGTAAATGCGAAGGCACGGCTTACGTGAGCCTACTCTCTTCCAAGTTAAGTACATTAACAACATTTGAAATCTAGTACCGCTGTCAATATATTGTTCAAATAATTTAAATCGTGTGCGAGAGCAATGAGACATATATTTTTGTAGTTTCATTAAAATAATTAGCCCACTGCCATTTTAAGACGGACCGCCATTTTCTTAAGTTCAAGGTCAGGACCAAAACAATAGACGGGTGACTATAAAAACCCGAATCTAATTGATTGCAAATCATGTTCGCGCTAAGAAAACCTGTTTTCCGGTATCTACCATACATTATGATTCTATTGTAGGTGGTGGATACATGAAATCTATGCCATTTCATGGCAATCTTTAATTTCTTGCCAATGATTTTTTCGAGTACGGTGGAATTTTCTGCGTTTGATTTTTTTATTTTATTTATATTTTTTGACACATGCACATGTTTGATACATCATCATTCCCTTTCCGCACCTAACGGTGCATAGGGCACTGTATTGGTACATCAATCTAAGGTAAGATGATCAGTCTTACGCTTCAGGTACCAGTCCAGAGACTTTGAAATATTTTGGTGGGAAAACAGCCCTTGAAATAAATATTGCATATCAACTATGTCTTGAATCGAACCCGACACATTTTGCAAGGTTGGCAAACGCGCTAAACACTATACCACGACGCTGAAATACGATACATATTACTTTTCTGTTTTTCTTTTTATTTCATTAAAAAAAAAAAATTCTCGTGTATTATATTTTTCAAGTGTGTTTTGTAATTTTAAATGGGATGTACATTTAAGAAAATTGTGTAAGAGATTGAGAGCAATAAGTAATAGAATGTATATATTAAAATATGATGTCTCTGTTGATACTTTACGAATTATTTTTATATCTCTCGCAGAATCAATTATAAGATACGCAACAACTTCCTGGGGGTAATCAAATGAAACTTATATTAATTTTGTTCAAACTTTGCTAAATTCTATGATCAGTTTGCAACTACATAAAGATGGATACCGCCAGAGACATAATATTTAAATATCACTAATGTATTAATCTGTACATAAATTATCAGTTAGGGCTCTCCTTTGGAACAACTTAATTTGTCGGCATGCGTCGCACTCCGAGTACAAACACAAATTGGTACATGATTACATCACCAGGTTTACTAGTATAGAAGGGCTAGCTGTTCCTAGATATTGTAATAAATAAAGCGAAAGGACACTACAATACAGTATACCTAAATATTGAACATGTTACCAAACAATATTTAAAATAGTAAGTTAAATACAGGAGTGAGGCGTGTGCTCAAAATACGGCCAATGAAAAAAAAATGTATCACTGATAGTTTTTAATCTTTATTAATCTAATAAAATATACTATGATATGTTATATTTTTCAAATAAAATTATGATTAATGTAGGTTAAATATGAAAAATCGAAGCAATATTTAATAACTTGCTGACGAGTTGTATGCGTACAATTCAGCAGGACTTTAATTTTAAGACTTTTGTGTAAATATTTATGAAAAAAATAAATTAATAAAAATTTTAATACTATGTTTTCATGGATATTAACAATTCTAACAATATTCCGTTCACTTGGGGATAAAAACTTTAATAGGAAGAAATTAAGAAAATAAAACATCAAAATAAAATTAAAAGTACATCTTGCAAAAAAACCACTTGATGATTTATAAGGACTAATAAAAAATGTTTACGTACTATATCGATTTTTATTATCTAAAATACCTACTAACAGTACTTGAACCTACTATTAACTCATTACAAATCCCTCTTCAAGCACAAGAGTTTGTCTCTTTTTTGGAGAGGAACACCATTCAAATAACAAAATACTAAATCTATCTCAGAATAATAATTCTCTAGAGAAGCCTTTAAACTCTATCGTATAAGACAAAAGCGTTCCAAATTTTCGGTTTGGTTTGAGTTTGATTTTTAGTTTAACAACAAACGTGTAGCTGACGGTTTCGGTTTGCGCCTTGCAATTCTCAACCCAAGTACTTACGTTCGCTAAGTTCGGTGTCAATAATCATAGAATAGGTTTTCTTCGTATGGACGACTATTAGGTTATTTATATAAGAAATTTAACAGAACAAACTAACAAACCATCACGCCGTTTTCACATAAGGGTAGGCAGAGAGGATAGAATGCCACATCACTCTATCTTTGCATACATATCTCACTTCCTCAACATTCAAACATCTTCATATGCACGCGCGCCGATTATTCCGACTTTTGAGATATCCATCTTCAAGTTTTTGTTGGATTTGGTCATGCCATGTCGTTCTCGGTCTTCCTCTATTTCTGCATCCATCAACATTCGCATTGTAAATATTCTTAGCCGTTATTTCCTTTTATACTTTTTTAAAGATGATCCAACTTTTTATGCAAGTAGTATATGTAACAATAACTTAATGATTTTCTTGTTATGTTAATCTCTTAAAATATCTTATTATTTAATTAAATTTTTGCGTTTTATTTTTTAATTGTTTTAAACGTCTACTTAATTTATATTATAATCGTAATTTGTTGCAACAGAGAGGGGAACATTTTTGAGAAGGGAATATGGAAGTCTATGCATTAACAGGGCTTATGACCTGTCATTGGCTGGTTAAAGTGGTCACTTGACACACTGTGTAACATTCGCTATTCTGGCAAAGTTTGAACATCCACACTTCCTCAACTCTTCCATCTGTTGACTTTGACTAACCAGCCAATGACAGGTCATAAGCCCTGTAAATGCCTATACATCCATATTTCTTTCTCAAAAAATTTTTACCTCTCTGTTGAAATAAATATAAATGTGATTAACCTTCTAGGGAGGAAATCAAGCCAGTCTGCAACTCAAACATTGTTGAATTAAATAATCATGTTTTTAAGTAAACTAATACCTTTTAATATTATAGTAACGAAAACTCGTTTTACGAGAAAGCCGGTTAAAAAATTTACTATCCTGGCAGTACTAACAAAATGTCTACCTTGTTTTATTGAATAATCTGACAGACGGTAAAACAAACAAATTTAAAAAAAATATTATTTGTGAATTCGTTACTTACACATAAAATGTGATCCTACCCCATTACCTAGCAATTCCAGCAGTATTTTGACTCATACAAACGACACATCACGGCATAATTAAATTTAAATTGGCTGTTTTATTTTATTTTATTTTTCTCATAGAAACAAAACATATTATAGAATTTATAAAATGGTTTCAATTTTTCGGTAGAAATATATATATATACAATATGTATCAATTACATTACGAGGATAACTTTTATTAAAACATAATAATATTTATGCTAAGTACTTGTTTTAGTGTATCAGAGTTATTATTGTATATGTTAGTGAGGGTGAGTATATATATAAGGGTACTTTTTGCAAACCCGGCAAAATCCATCTTTCTTTAATTGGAGCAAATCACAAAAAACTGATACAATACGTTACTTCAACTTTTTTTTAAACTTCAATTTTTTATTATAATCAGTAAATATTTTATTCATAAGCAGTGATGACATAAGCATGATTATCTCAAGAAACAGTAGTGAAATAATAAATTTAATTGTGTACATTACAACTTTGCAATACTCAAGTAGAGGTTGCCATGTTTGCAACACACCCGATAGTTTAAAAGTCAAGTTCTTACAAATAAAGCCGTATTTTTAACTGACAATGTTATAATTGTTGAAAACAATTGTATTCTGAATAAGTTTCAATTAATATCTCACTTTTTTTAGATTTTGGATTTTGCCGGGTGTGCAAGTAGTACCATATATATTATGTGAGGATTTGTGTTATATATATATATGTGTGTGTGTGTGTGAGTATTGTATGTACCTATGTGACAATGTGTACTAAGCGACGTCTACAGAGTAACTAATAGCCAAAACGTAAAACTACTCATTTGTGAGAAGTCTAATCGGCTTCAGTTCGATGCGCGTACGCGGTTTCTGGACTATTAAAATTCAATGCAAACTATATAAATAAAAAAACACAGAGCAAAAAAATTTGGTACTTTAAAATTAGACTTGCACCAGTACTGTCGCTCAAGTGCGATATGACCAATAGATAATAATTGTTAAACGGTAAACATTACATACAAAAATGGTTTTAATAGTTTTGTTTTTTATATATTGTAAATTGATAACGTTAACAATTTAAATCGAATGACTCACGAAATCGATATAACAAAGAAATATATCAATGTCATTAAAAGGTTGGTTTGCAATACGTACTTAAAGATAATATTAACAGTAAACCATTAGAACGTTTATTGATTTATTTATAATCTTACTGCTTACTGGATTGATTGGTATAAGATACAGCTAACATTCTTGTAATGTAAAAAGATATAAAGCAATTATAATATTTACTGTTTCGGCATTTACAATACTTTGTGGAATAACATTTTAACTATAAAATAAATTAAACAAATATCATTTTTAAATTGAATATTAATAAAAACACAAAAACTTCCAAAAATTCAAAACAAACAATAATCAGTGCCGCGATTATGAATGCTATCTTCATCTGTAGGTACATATCGAAACGGTACACTTAATTTTTCCTTTATCTCTCTATCTCGTTATGTTCTTCCGATTTGTCATCTCGACGTCATATGATCGAATATAATTATATTATATATTCCCTAGTTCGCCTGCACCAACAGTATTCCTCTGTTATCTGGTCTCCATATTATGATGTTCACATCAAGAATATTGAATCAACAAAGATTTTTGAGAAAGATAGGCTGGTGATTTGGCTTATCCAGAGACCTTTATACGTATGAGTTAGAAACTACCTTGAATATATCTTCTCTTCAAAGTCGTCTAAATAAATCCGACCTTATAGTCCTATTTAAAATTCTCAACTCACTCTTTGATGCGCCTGAACTACTGAGCTCAATAAAATTAAATATCCCAACTAGAAACCTCAGACAAAACTTACTCTTTCATACCGATAACCAATGAACTAACTATGGTTTTCATTCCCCTATGCCCAGAATTCTTACGTCTGCCAACAAACATACCAGTCTTGATTTCTTTGATAACAAGTTGTCTTCTTTCAAACGATCACTGAATCAAATTCAATTATAAACACCTATCTCCCGCTTCCACTCCCACAAAGCCTACTATAAATCATTGAGTCTTTCTAATTTTTTTAATAATAATTTTCTATGTATAAATGTGTCCTTAAAAATGTCCACTGGGCGTATATATAAATAACTAAATTAATTAAATAACCAATAAATGACCCCGAAAGTTTAGACCGCGTTATTTATTTCATTTAAATTTAAAATAGTTCTCATATATATGTTAAAAATGCTTCTATGATGAAAAAGTATCTACTTCCAGGCGATTATAAATTCAAGCAAAAAACGCTCGCTTGAACATGATTTTTGTATGTCTTTTGACAATTACTAGGACGGTAAGCTTAACGATCGTCTGTATTTATCTACTAAGCTATTACAAAGCCGGCTTCTTTAACGTCTCCATACGTACATTCAGGAAGATAGTAAAAAAGATGGAAAAAATTTGATAACTAAATTATTTTTTTATAGGGGCAACATTTTGACACCTAGACGCTCTTATATCTTAAAAGGGCAGAATCTAGACACATTTTTTGTACATCTAGACGTTCGTTTTCAAAATTGACAGTTATGTCAAAATTTAATTCAACTTTTCTCTCATATTTATATTTAACCTTTAAAATTACCGTTATTAAATGAAAAATTGCTAGGTGGATTTTTTGTCACTTATAATACGCAGATATGCGTATCGAGGAGTACTAGACCCGTGGGTATGAATCGATATACTTACATCAAAACTTGAAGGGGGGGGGGGATCAGTAGTGTAACTTTGTAATCACTCGGGAGAATTTATCTTTAACTATGACATCATAATGAAGCTATGTCACTTTAGTGCGCACCGTGACGAACGCTTCCCCTTGTTACATTTCGATGTACCTACCCACAACCTGAAGCATTTATCTTTAACTATACCGTCATAGTGATGGTATGACGTCCTTAGCCTTCCTTAGTGGCCCGGGCCCTGTATTACAATCGTAAGGTGACCGAAATATCTTCAATTGTATACAAAGTAAACTCGACTTTTTTAGACGTAAATATGTTTATTTGTAAAAAAATTTGAAGTGACGTCGGCGGTAACCTGAAATTAAACGTGTTTTAAATAAAGTACATACAAATATTTTCGTACAGATCGTTAAATATAACTTTGTTAACTGTCTTTTGTAATCGGGGTCCTTTGTAATCTTGCTAATTTAAATGAAAAAGTAACAATAGTTAGTAGTTAAAAATGGTATACTTAACAAAAAATGCGTGTGAACTAATCAAATGGAAATCTGGACATAGACGACGAAAAAATAAACTATTTGGGTACAGTAAACCATTAGATTTTGTCGATAGAATTCTGTTTCTGTTTTCCTGCTTTGGACTTTTATAAAAATATCTTTGTTATTTTATTTTATGATACAATTAAGTACCTTTATAACAAGTTTACCGATAAAATTATTCACTGAGACGGTTCTAAGAATTACTAAGTATTTCTAAAAAACTAAACATTGTTATTTCAAGGATTTTCAAGCGCGCAACGTTTTATTATTCACTGGTGATTCACTTTGCACCTATGTGCTATTGTAAAATCAACAAGTCTCAGTTATAACATAGGTATAACATACAATATAACTTGAGGTATAGGGTTCGAGACGACGTAAAATATTTATTGTACACTACAATATTCATTGTATTTTAACTGGCATTCGAAGCGTAAGACTGATCACCTCACCTTTATGTCACTGTGTTTTTTTTCAAATATTGCAATCTGGGTTTGTCATAATAATGCATTACCCATGTTCCATCATGTTTATATAAGGGTAAACTGAAGATGATAATAATTGAGATAAATGTTATATAAAAACATTTTTTTTTTATTTAGCCGGATAAACTCGTGTAATTCAATACTAATTATTTCGGCCGATAGCTTGCTCATAGAACAAAGTTTTAAACGAAATATTATGAAATTTCCTAACCCAAGAAATGCAAACGATGGCTTCTGATGTATTTTTTTCTAACAATAATGTAACATAAAACATTGCTTTAGATGTAAAAAAATATGGTAAGCTGCAAATTATCGCTTATCAGGACAATTGACGTACAGTTTAAGAGAAACTAGAAACGTCTCTTTATTAAGAAGATATTGCATATTATAAATTGCAAAAGTTAAGAAATGGAAGAGTTGAGGAAACGTGGATTTTTAAACGTAGGCAAAATGATAAATTGTAAAGGTCATCAACATCTCGCGTTTCTTATATTTGCCGATAATTGAAAATTATCCCTTGAGATAGAAAACCCAGGCGACTGCTTGTGCGTTCAGTCCGATATAAACAATATCCTAGACTGGAGCACTATCAATAAAATGTATTTCAAAATGCGTAATTATATCTTTCACTAGAGTATTTCGTACTGTATATCACAGACATACAATGAATGACTACCAAGTCATGCGTGTTTCGACAATTGAGGATTTTGGGGTCATCTATGACAGCAGATTGTCCTCTTATAATTACATTGAGAAAACATGAGATCTTGCACTGAGGTTTTATTCTCCGAACTGGCAGGATTTTCGATGATCCCCGCACACTCAGAATCCTGTACAACTCGTTGGTTCGAAACATGCTTAAGAGTGCTTCGGTAATATGGACTCCGCACGAGGCAAAATGTTTCCTCATGTTCGAGAGGGTTCAGAAAAAAATTCTGAGGTATCTCCACATGGGGGAGTATGGTAGTTATCCGTGGGTTGATCCCACTGCGATCCTCTTGGGCAAGCTTGGGATCAACTGTTTGCAACTTCAAAGATATGGGTTTACACTGGCCCATTTTTCAGACTGGTTAGAGGTTTTATCGAGAACTCAGCTATTATAGGGAGTATCCATTTTTGTGTTCCTGATAGTTATCTCCGACAGCGTCAGCAGAGACTGTTTTACCTCCCGGCTTCCAGAACCAACCTGTCTCTGGTAATGCCGATTGGAAGAACAGTCAGGCAGCTGAACATTCTCACTTTGGAGATCGACATCTTTCACATTAGTGAAACTATGTTTTAGAAGCAAATACTCCTGTAATAAATGAGTATTATACCTTAATAATGTAGAATTGTTGATCAAAGGCTCCTGGATAAGCATGTTGTCCCAACATAACGCCTTAAATATTTTATTATTTGTAATAGTCTTTTGATAAAACAAATTAATTTGAATTTGAATTTAATTAAAACCAAAGTTTAGTACCCAAAACGTTGATTTATGTTTTGTGTAGCCAAATAAGTGTACTGTTAGGAGTTATTCCATTGATGCAGACATACACAAGGAACATTTTCTCATATAAATCGTAAAATTAACAAAAATGCAGTTATGCTGTTAATTCCACCCACCAAAGAAATACAATTAAAATGATTGAATAAGTAGATGGCAGTGGCAAGCCGTGACTTGTTTTATAGGTAATCTACAAAAAATGTTAATTAATGTGTACCAACATATGAGTACATAATATTAAGTATTATAATTATAAATGACTATTTTTTCTGTGGCTCTGTGAAAATCAACTCAAACAACAATTATTATTAATCACGCGGTAAACGTAGCTTTATTCTAATACTATTTTGATACAATACTTACACAAAAGTTTATTGAAAATACCACAATGACATTCAGCAGATATTTCCATTATGATTAAAATGTCAACACTGAGCACTGGCCGAATCCTTTCAAAACGAATAATGCCAAAAATGGCCACTGCAAACGCCACATGTCCTATGTAATACATAATATGTCAACGGTATCTTATTAAAGAAAAATAGTTCTTCAAAAATTATGTTTAAAATACTAGTTTCCAAATAGAGAATCTTCAAATAATATTTGTAATCTGCGAGCTTATTTTAGTACTAAAATAACGCTACTTGGTCAAAGATGTAAAATATAGTGAACTTTTTTGAATGGAGAATAAGCAGAGGTAATCGGCTAGATTCATCGTTCAATATATATTTTTGTAGGAAGATATAAACGGTGGTGGTGTTTTAAAATAAATAACAATTATTTTATTTATTTTCGCATTAACATATTTATTATAAAAAAATATTATCTGTAGTTAAATATGATGATTGGCTGTGCATAATCGCTTATTTAGACGATTCGCCTCTGGTAGATAGGTAGTTAGTAAAAAGTTTCAGTTCATTTTTCTAAATTTTTGAAGCTTGTGTCATATGAATGGTAATGAGTTAAACATAAATAAATATGAACCAAGGAAATATGGGTATCTCTTTCTCACAAATGTTTGCAAGTGCATCGTATCGAATATTTGAGTTTTACGTTTCTCCTCCCTATTTCCTTCCCTCTTTACCTCTTCCTCTCTTCATAGTGCAGTAAAGATATTTAGTCAATTTCTATTTCTAAAAAAAAGTACGCTTATCAATGTTTTATTTACAATGAAAATATTATAATTTACCTACAATATGTTAATATACCACTGATTTTCTCAAATTGAACGGTTTGGGTAGGCAAGAAAAAATTGCCGTAAGGCAATATGTCTTTATGCGTATGTTTGTAAATTGTATATTAACATAAAGTGTTAAAAAAAAAAAAAAATCGTGATTCGTTATCTCTTTATTTCGAATTTTTGAGGATAAAGCAATATTAGCTAAATATGAAATTCAGATGCCACGCAAATAACGTTTCGATTTATTATATACGTCATTACTTGATAGTTAATGTTTTTCACATTCACATAAAATAATTTTAAATATTTTTTTATACCTAACACTTAATAAGAGTATGTATTTGGTTGTATGAGTTACGAGTAAAATAATTGAATTTTTAGATGCATTGAAATAAACGATCAATCGTGTTTTTTACTGCTGACGTAAAATTGCATACCATATTCGGATTTAACTACTACATAATTTAAGATGTTCAGGCTATATAATTTTAATAATAAACTCATTCGTCATTGAGGAAACGTCACAATCGATAAATTATAACTATTTACTTGTTAGTTTTTCATCGTGTCCATTTATTGTAAATTCATAATGGTCGACGAAGAAAGAAATTCCGTTGATTTTATAAGAGCCGACATTATTGTGGTAGCCAGTGCACAAATGGATGTGTCATTAAAATGTAATGAATGATGTCATCTATAAATCAACGGTTAGCAACGGGTGATGTATGGGAACACGTGAAAAACAACTTTTTACAAAGGTCATATTTATTAGGGATGTTCGGATCAAAATATATTTTGAAACATCGATATTCAAATCGAACCTTAATAAACAATGAAATTCGTTAGTCAAAATTCTTAGTGGAAATTCATTGTTATTTATTATAGAAACAAAAGACATGTAATTTTTAAATCTAAATTTCAAAATTTAGGATTGAGGTTTTTTATTTTTTTTTTATTTATAAAACATAATATATCACAAAGTATTTTACAAGTATAATACGTTGAATTACATTCCCTGAAGTTACGACAACTCAATTCCGGACATAAATAATATTAACATTTAGAAAATAACACATATTGAGAACAACAAAGAAACAAAGAAAGTTTAGCACCTTTATTACTAATATAGCACAACAATATATACGCCTAAAACCTTTTCTTACACAAGCAGAATAAACATTTTTGAAAAAAACGCTTTTAAGAATAAAAAAAAGTAGTGAATCTACTAAGGGCGATAAGGTCATTAACACCACATGCCATGCAGATGATGCTGCCAGAGTGATGATGAGAATCTCAGTTAGTAAACATCTGGATGCCTAAAAAATTTCGTATAGTAAATGAACACATGATTATTGGAAACATAATTCGGATATACAAAACGTGTGTTAGACCAAATCAAGATTAAAGAATTAAAGTATCACTCGTTTTTTTTTATATTACAAACCATAATAACTCAACCAACTTTAGAAGGGGAAAAGTGTGTTAATACTTACTCGCATAATACAGGTGGTCTCTGTGGTGAAATGACTAAAAGTTTATAAAAGTTTCAGGTTCGATTCACGATGAGAACATAAAAAATAAATGCGATTATTTCCAATTCTGAAACCTGGGTATTCTATGCTTTCTTCACAACTATAACTAGGCTTTCTGTCCTGCTATAGTGAAAAAAAAACAGTGAAAATTACAATTCAAATGCACGAATGTGTTCATAATTTATATATCAAATGACAGTTAATCATATATCACATGAACTTATGGTGAACCTCAGGTGGCAATCCAGAGACAATGTAATATTGCAGTGTAAAACCACATATTCAGACAGTAATTTAATGTCAACCTTGCTAGAAATTGAACTTATAACCTTAAGGTACCGACAAGGCGTTATTATTTCCATTCATATCGTTATTCATTTCCATTCGTTTCCATTCAATTTTCTTTTAAAAGACTTTTAGCCGAAAGTAGCAATCGAGTCGAAAATACTCGTCTAGGATTCTAGCTGTGTTTCACACGTAGAACTGTATTCCTCATAAGGCACGAACACGGAATAAAATAACGAATCAAGACTCATTATACTATAAAGATTTTATATTTTACTGAGTACATGTACCAATAATAATTCTTCGTGCCTACAAAATAACTTTTGATTAAACCATATAAGAATATATAATATAATTCAGCTTTAGCTTTTTTATTTTAAATAACAGACACTTATTCTGTTTCTTGCACGTATCGACTATTGTAACACATTTTATAGATTTGAACAACCCTAAGACCTATTCTTTAAGTGTTCCTTTTGTTCATATGCAATAACGTAGCTTTAGTGTTGCACAAAAATCGTCAGTATATGACGTAATCGGTGTGTTTCATCCGAATATTAGATTAATGATCACAGTTTTTTGTGCATTTCGAGTTTCAGTTATTATTATAGAATTGTTCGTATTTTTGTTTATGTATGTTGTTGGGTTATTGATCAAATACAGGATTTGAAAAAGATACAATTTTAATAAAAAATCAAAAAGCAATTTCTGCCAAATATAAAATTATTTATTTAAAAAGCAATCCAACACTCGCATTTAAGTCTTCGAAAATAGTGGAAATTTTGAAATAGTTAGTTAGGTGGCATAAGTGGCTTTAGGGGACTGGGTGGCTTAATTTGATGTTTTTTTTCATTCAGTTTTTTGTACATGCACTTCTTCATATAACTGTTGTAATATACTAAGGTCGTATTTACAATAAATAAATAATTAGGTCGTCCCGAAAAAATATGGATATTGATTTACAATAATACGTAATTTTCTAAATACTTGAATTGTTTATTGAATATTTTTTAAATGAGCAAACGGTGTTGTAAACGTATGAAAAAACTAACTGTATACCATTCGTCAAAATCTTACTCTATCTCACAAGGCGTAAGAAAACGTTGCATTTAAAATATAATACAATATGCGAATAATTTATTAGTCTCTCATCTTTATTAAAAGCAACCAAAAGAAACCGAGCTTGAACTATTTTTATCATAATTCATGGTTCAAATCTAAACAAAGGTGGCTGCTGACAGCGAAAAGCAGCCAGTCTTTATGCGAATGATTCCATATTCAGGTCGTCCATCTGAGACAAGATGGAGGTTAGAGCCAGGACAAAAGAATACGTAATCAATTCTTCAAGTTTTATATCAAACCACACCATATCTGGAGCAAGTGGTGACTTGTGACCATTGTCAAGTGCCAGAAGTATTCCAGCACTGTAATTATTCACACAATACTCAGCGGAATAAGAAGTGGCCAGATCTGAATTAGATAAAATGTGTTTTGGATCTGATAAGACAACGATTCAATTCTCAGGCATAATGTTGGGCATAATATTGGACCGATAATTGCAATCATCTTGTGAAAAATACGAAACAAAATTAATTATTTGATTAGCGTACTCTTTAAGACTAGATGCGGTCTTAGAGAAATTTTATGAATAGGTATTTAAACATAGTTTTCCTATCACTCTCTCGTAGATGCCTCTCCGATATTTTGCGAAAAATACAACCGCACGTCGAACTGATTACACCTGTCAATTTGTTTCTTTTTTGGGTGATACCGTGTGTGTTGGGTTTGCTCCGACGTTTCGGTTACCATTGCAGGAGCCATCTTCAGGGTAAACTGAGTGAGTATCACCCAAAAAAGAAACAAGTTGATAACAGTGACCGTTAAAACCTTCGTACCTATTTGATTACACCTAATTAAAATCGACAAAATCGAAGTTTCGTTGTTTAGTTTTTCGCACCTCGAAACCTAACCGATATATTTTTTTTAGAGAGAAGCATAGAATAAAATTTTCTGTGTCGATATTGTTTCCATTAAAAAAATATATTTTTCATATTTGTATGTACGTACGAAGACGGCAGATAAAACTGGGCTCTTTTTTGGGTTTTAGGATGGTTCAAGCTCCCATAAGAAACAATTGATCAAAAAAGCAAAGCAGCAGATATACGCTAATGGTAAATATCTGTTGTGTGTTTAAAAAAATCACGTCATTGCCATAATCCAGGGAAAAATATAGGAATACGTTTGTCAGGCCGCCTTTCCGTTTGAGCGCTTAAAATATTAACATTACAATGGTTTCACGCTGCAATATTTCTTTGTGCATTCTAAATGCCATGTATTTTTTGATAATGTTTTTGTTCTGTTTAATATATGGAGATGTGCAAGTTGTTAAAGTGTTATACATATATTCGTCCAAACTCAACACATGACTTTGGTTCCATGGAGTTGGCATTTGTGTCTCAGTGAATGTTGAACCAATATGTTGCGAATAAAATAATAAATAAAATAAAATAAACAAAATAAACAAAATGAACAAAATGAACAAAATAAACAAAATGAACAAAATTAATAAAATGAATAAAATGAATAAAATGGATAAAATGAATAAAATGAATAAAATGAATAAAATGAATAAAATGAATAAAATAAATTAAATTAATAAAAATAATAAATAAATAAATACAATTTGTTTTTAAGGAGGCGCAAGGCGAAGTTTGAGACTGGTCGATTATGTAATGAATGATTGAGACACGCTGCTTTTAAATTTTAGGTACAGTACCCTATGCACCACTGGGTGCGGAAAAAGAAACAATGATTATTATGTTTAAGGAACGCACTAAGTGTCGTACATTCAAATAAAGTATCAATTAAAAAAACACTGATATTTTCCGAACAAAGACTTTGATTTTTTAAAAAGGAATAAATGATCGCTAGTAAGTTAAATGGCATTTCCTTTGTTGTGGTGATTAACTTATTGATATAATACATAATTATTTAAATACGTACGTCTTATATTTTATTAAAATATGTATGCAAACCGTTTGTTAATTGTATGATAAAATCTCTTTGTGGCGCGTACAGTACGTGCACTTATTCATACACAAAGAAAAATAAATATACTGAATCATTCGACATTACGTGTAAATACACTTCATAATTTTATATTTTGCAATAAAAACAAAGGTATTAATGAATCGTTTAAATATGGTAATGTGTATTATATTCTATGTTTTATCTGTACATTTATCGAGTCGTACTCCAGTAGATGTACCGCGGGCTTATTGATCAGAGATTTAAGGTTCGAACCCCGCTCTTCCACAAATTCATTAATATTTTTTTAGCACTGTGCACAGTAATTCATGACTTCTAGAAATTGTATCATCAACTGATAGGTACCAATGGGGAAATATTACTTATTTTAACAATTATGATTTAATTAGGGTCCACGAAATACTTTCGAGTATATAAATAATTTTTTGTACTTATAAAATAATAATAAAATATTTTGAAATTGTAATTTTGTATTCCCGCGAAAACACATTGCATTGGCCGATTCAGTCACAATTCGGTTAAAGTTTAACTGACGTTTGTGACCGTTTAAATAGACCATCGTATATTTAACGAATCTTGACGTCACGATGCGATGGTCAAGGCTAATCCTGCCGCGTTTTTTGTGGAGGCGTATATTTTAACAATTATGAATTTAAAAAAAATTTCGCAATATCCATATTAATTTCGAAAATGCAATTATTTAAAAAAATATATATTTCACATATTTTTATTGGTATTCGTAGTATGTGATATTTTCCTATTTAATATAAACATAACGGAGCAGAAAATATTTCTTATTCACTAAAAGTGGTACCACTTTTGTATTTATTTTTTATTTTATTAGGAAACACGGAATGCAAATATTACAAACATACTTATTCATACAGACATATATGTACGTATGAATCCATTTAAAACTTTAATTTACATGCATATTCATTTACATATTTCTTTAATCAAATACATAAAAAAACACAAGCATCAGCAATTAAATACACCGTATGGTTTAGACTCATTTAAAAAGAAGATAAATTCGCACGATTTTATTATTTACCGCAACAAATCGATTCCTCAAGCTCGTATTACATGTGTCAGAAAATGATACAAGATCTTGTTAAAGGTCTTATGCAGTTTCATCTTCTTCTTCTTCTATCTGTGCCATATCAGGTCCTCCCAACATTGGTGATCACTCTAGAGTAGGCATTCCGGTCCTGTGCCAACTGGAACAGCGCCTCAACCCCGCGCACTCCCGTCCAGTCGCGGATGTTTCTCAGCCAGGACATCTGTCGCCTTCCAACTTCACGCTTTTCCTCGATCTTCCCCATCATGATTATCAGTAGAAGCGCATATTTGCTTTCGCGCATGTTTTATTCAGGACAGTAGTTATTTTTCGGCACTGGCTCGTCTCAGCACCTCCACGTTGGTCACAAAATCTGTCTACGGGATTATCAGCATTCTCCGGTGAAGCCACATTTCAAAAACCTCTAATCGGTCAATGGAGTTCACCTTGAAAATCCATGTTTTAACCCCGTAGAGCAGTATTGATCACACAAAGCACTTGACCATCCTCAATGTCAGCGTGCGTAGTACGTGGATTTTCTCGGCATCTAAATTTTTCTGAATGTGACCACACATTTTACCTAATACCACGACACATTATAAATTGGGTTAAATCTTGCATACAATTTTGTACCATTTTTTAAACCATGTAATATGAATGATTAAGTTAAAATTATTGATAAAATTACCAATCAAACTTGTGGTTTAGTTAATTTAATTTTGACCAATCGGCGCTTTCGCCTAAGAAGGCATCTTTAGGACTGATAAATTGTTTACAACATTTTGAACTTGTCAAATACTTTGTACCTTTTATATTGCCCAAACCTTGTAACAAATATTATTAAAGTTCAAAAGTTTGTAAACAATTTACCAGTCTTGAAGATGTCTTCTTAGACGAAAAAGCTCGTTGGTCAAAATAAAATAAAAATGAAACTATACCAAAAATTTTGTTGATAATTTGATTTATAATTTTATCTAAATTATTAAATCGTGGAGTTTTCTCAAGAAATATCTAGAAAAAACATCAATATAACATGTAATATGAGCTTTAAAACGGGCGTTCTCCAAATAGGAAGCTTTAGATCCATGTAAATACTCGTATTTTGCTATACCATACCGCATCGTTGTGTGACCTATTTTCACCTTAAGAGGATATGCGGTGTCAGAGAAATTTGATAAATAGGTATTTGAACATAGTTTTTATGTCACTCCTTCGCAGGTGCCTTTTGATGCCCTTCCACCACACTAATTTTCTTGCCTCCTCTTTCACAGTAGTAGCTGCTCGGTTGTGGAATAATCTACCCACTAATGTTAGAGACGCCTTCTTTATTTACATTTAAATCAAGATTAAAATGTCACTATCTAAGTATTTGAGTTGTTTCGTTCTCCTTCTTCTTTCCTTCCCATCTCCTGTCCTCTCTTCATAGTTAATTTTTGTTTTTAATTTTGTAGAATATGTCCATGTACTTGAAATTTTCTCAAACTGAAAAAGAGAATCGGGTTTGATTTCCGACATGGTTGATATGAAATATTTATTTAAAGGGTGTTTTCACACTAAAATATTGCATAGTCCCTGGACTGATATCTGAAGCGTAAGACTGATAATCTTACCTTCATGTAACAAAAATGATCAAGATACGCTGCAATGGTGTAGTAAAGCAGTGCCCTATGCACCATTAGGTGCGGAAAGGTAATGATGATGATGATGACAAACGGTTTGGGTAGGTAGGAAGAAATTGCCTTAAGGCAATAATATACTGGCCCTAAGATGTATATTTATTGTAAATGTAGGTGAAGTGTAAAAATAAATAAATAAAAATCTTCTTTCTTCTTTTCCACATCCGACTCTATCGCCAGCCAGCATTTTCGCCTCTTCCCAGGTCAATCTAGCGCCCCTTAATTCCGCCGAATAAAGTCGAAAGATTGTCATCAATGGCCTTCCAGGACGGCGTGAGCCCGCAGATTTAAAGAAGAGGCAACTTGAGTTTAGGTTCTCCTGAGGCATGCGCTGCACGTGTCCAATCTAGGTCCACTGCCGCATCCTCAAGATGCTCGTTATAGGTGGCTGCTGCGTCCGTTCTCGGACTTCGATGTTAGTTATAAAATCAAACCACCTTACACCTAATATTATTCTCAAGTTGGGACCACTGCTGCTCTTAATATATATTAACGAACTTTGTAACAAGCCGTCACTTGGACAAATCATTTCATTTGCAGATGATACAGCTATAATTTATAGCGCATCAACCTGGTCAGAAACTCATAAAAAAGCAAGTAATGACTTAAGTAATCTTCAATCAAAGTTCATACGTTTTAGTGCAACTTCCGCCGGACAACCTAATGAAATTCACGAACTTCAACTACATAATTGTTCAGTGATGGTGAATTGCAACTGCAAAAAACTGAATATTGTTCAAAGTATAAAATATCTTTGAATAACTATAGTATGCCAGTATTTGAGGTGGGATGAACAAATTGAAACTATAACTGCAAAAATTACGCGCTTGATATATTTTTACATCCCACTCAGAAATATACTTAAAGTCCCGGACTTGAAACACCTATACCATGCACTGGCAAATTCTGTGTTGACTTACGGTCTAATTGGTTGGGGAGCTTGCACAAAAACCACCCTTGAACCTGTGGCAATTGCACAGAAATATCCAAGTGATTTTTAAAAAACATTTCGTTATCTAAGTGACTTGCTTTTCAAAGAATTCAGAGTACTGAATATTATTCAATAGTATATATTAAGAACGGTAGTGGTTACACACATAAATAGAGACATTTACGCAAGCGTCAACCACAACCATAATACAAGATACTCTAATAGGGATCTGATACTAAGTGAAGGGGTCAACACTGTTCTGGCATCGAGACAACACTATAGACACGTAGGCAAAAAGGTCTATAACCTTTTGCCAGAACCATGGAAAGATGGGAGTGTTGTCAAGTTGCGGAAGGTGTTGACCTCGCTCTTTCATGACATTGGTCGTAGGGAGTCAGAAAAGTTGATGCATGCCACGGATTGGAGATTCTTACTGGATGTCGAAAATAAAGAATAATTTTAAAATATATAAATGCATATGGTAATTTGTTAACTTTTATCATATATTAGAATGTTATTGCTTAGCTTGGAACGGGGTATAGACCCTTGTTAAAGCTGGGCAAAGTGGACGTAGAATTGTATTTTTGATAAAAGGTGTAAATAAATAAATAAACAATAAGTACTTACGATATTATACGAAAAAGTTAACTGCACGTCGAACTGATTATACCTCATTAAAGTCGACAAAAAGAATTTGTGTCAGTATTTTCTCCATTTTTCAAAATAATTTATCATATTTGTAAACCGTACAGCCGAAGACGGCAAATAAAACGGGGGGCTTTTTTGGGTATTTGGATGGTCCTAGCTCCCATAAGAAACAATTTATCAAAAAAGCAAAATAACAGACATACGCTAATGATAAATTTCTATATTAGGTAATAAAATCACAATTCTAGTGCCACATTCCAGGGAGAAAATACGTGAATACGTGTGTATGAAATTTAGTCAAACCGCGTTTCCTCTTGATAGAAAACTTTTGGCGGCCTCTGTGGTGCAGTGGTTAAGGCGCTTGACTTACACAGGCAAGTTTTCGAGTTCGATTCGAAAATACTAAAAAAATAATGTGATTTTCAAGCCCATGTTTTCTGTGCTTTAATTTACAGCTGTAATTATTGGCCTCCCGCCGGTTGCAGTGCAAAAAGAACTATTTTGTAAATTTATAAACCTATTTTTGTTTTTTAAATAAATGTAAATATACAAATAAATAACAATTTTCTGCGCTTTAATTACTTACACTAAATTGTGCTTTGTGATGCTTGTGGAAAAATCTAGTTTTAGTATAAAACGGAAGTTATTCGAACCAAGGGCAATTGGCAACGAAAACCGGCCTTAAAATCATTTAAAATGTTTTCCCAAGTATGATGTTTTATACCCGTATGCAGGGACAAGCCTTAAGGTTTACCTTCGCGTTATTCTCTGCATATAAGATTAGAATGTACTTTCCTCGCCTTAAGTTTTGTCTCTGCATACGGGTATTAGTGTCTTAATTTTGTACTTGGAAGTTTAGAAGTTTAAATAAATTGTATGGGTAAAATCATACAGGTATGTCATTACTTGCAGCTAAACAGTGGAATGATGTATCCAAAATGAAATCTTCAACCTATTTTCTGAATTTTAGGCTTTTATCAAAATATGATTATAACACATGTTTACTGATACATAAAGTTTATTAAACTTTTTTAAAAGATACGATTTTTTATTTTATTTGGTAAACCAATAAATAACATGCAAAACCTTAACCTTAGTTTAGGATTGAAGGTAAGATTTTGTGCAGTTACTCGTATGTATGTTTTTGTTTGAATAAAAAAAGTCTATTTTTATATGGCATTGTGCGACATTGTACAAATAATATTGACGCTTCGCGAAGAAGTATTTACAGAATCAATGAGTGTTTCTTTTGCCGTATTAGATACGAATATATTATCACGAAAACAGAGAGCGTGTCAAATAAATTGACATTGAAAAATAATGGATGATCGGTCAATACTTCAGCGCCATTATTACGAAAAACAGAAGCTACTATTTAAGATTTCAAGACCTCTTGAAGTAAGACGAACAAACGCCAGATAAGTATGGAAGTTCTCTTCGCTTCTAATGGTAAACATTTCAAAGCACTTTAGTATTAGTACCACAGTTGTCAAGGAAACTACATCAATATTAGTTTAAGAGAAATGATCCCATGCGACAATTTGTACGACAAAATGCTTACAATTAAAAAAATCATATTTTGATTAAGAATACAGTTATCTGTATGGAATAGAACCAGTATCTTGGGTCTTACAAAGTAAAATTATGTTTTCTGAATGAAGAATTGAATATGCACATAATTTTTTTCTAAATATGTTCAATTATATTTTAAATACGTTGTTTTATATTTTATACCTTTTGTTAACTTATATCTGTATTCTTTATTATTATTTTTCTACATTTTTCTAATTTTAAGATTCTTTTAATATAACCGATAGGAAAAAATTAATTTCTGTTCTCTCTACTGGAATATATGTATGTATGTACTATATGTAAGATTAGTTTTATATATTTTTATTTTCTTTTTCTTATTACTTCATTTTGAATTTTTTGGTACTTTTGTGTAAAATATGTCTGTTCTTTATATATAAATATATGTAAAAAATGTAAAAGCCTACAAGGCGTTCAAATAATTAAATAAATTACAAGTTACCGAAGCAAATGCTTTAAATTTTCAAACAAATGTACACATTTTCCTATGTAAATATCGATTTTAATTTATACCATTTAGATATATATCCATGAAGATAGCGTTTGTAATCGCGGCCCTGGACAAAGGCTTTCGACTCGACGGCTACTCTTAGGTAAAAATCCAGATTAACCCCTTTCTTGGCAATGTATTCGAAAAGATACACATGATCTCATTTTTTCTCACGAGTTAAAACACGAGTAAAACAGAATTTAAATAAAAACAGCTTGACAATACTTTTATTTCTTAACCGCATTATTACAATTCATAATAAACTTTGATTAAAAAAAAAAAAAAATTGTTTGGGATTCTGAAGCCATTTCAACCATCGAAAAGAGTAAAAACTTTTGCTCTGCCAAGATAAGGGCTAAGAAAATCGAATGGAGATAAGTCCGCCTTGTATAATAGTATGATAGTGGTTGGCGAGTTTGCCTTCCTTACCCGAGATCCCACGTTTAATTCCTGGGAAGGTCGACATGAAATATTGATTATAAAAGTGGTTTAATAGCGCAATTTTTTATGTGTTTGGACGTGCAAATGAAGCGTAATGCTGAAAAGATTTTTTATTATTTTTTAAAAATGTATTTGGAGCCCTGTATTTAGTAGCCTAACGTGTCATGTACAAGGCTAAAGTACTCAGAAAAAAACGTTTTTGTTTGTCTTGGAAATGGGATGTTCGATCACTGATTTTAATTTCTTATTAGTAAACGCAACAACAAATTCATAAGCTTTCTCTCTTTCATCATGCGAGTGAAACCGCGGGTAAAAGGCAATTATTATATATAATCGTATTACGAATAAAGCTGATCATACACTTTAATTTTATTATCTGCCTACATAAAGTACAACACATATGTTTATAGGCTCCGGATTCAAGACCAGCATCATCACTAGATTTTTTTTTATGAATTTAATTTTTAAGTAAAGTTTAAGACGTATTATTAATAATATCAATTTGAATTAATTGATGATCACACACATTGCAGGTTCTATTTACAAATGAGTTCAGATACGAATTGATGGAAAACGTAGAAATTTGAAATAAATATTGATTTACCGTGACCATCCTGTACAATTTGTGCTACTGAAAGTATGACACAGATGCGCATACTTGTATTATTAAAACCATTGTTATTAATAAAATAAGTTGTTTATTTATGTTTTGAGTTGTCGTAAACATGAAATGTTAATACTACTGGTGCACGCAAACACAATGAACATTTTCTCATATAAATCGTAAAATGAACAAATGTGCAGTTTTATTTTTATACCCGCGCATCAAAGATTAAATCCTTATTGGATTTTAAGTAAATTCTTGAAATATCCTTTCCCTTTTGTTTTTTCATACTAAATAAATTGGCAAATCGTACAGAGTTTTCAATCGTATAACTATGTAAAGCATTTAAATCAATCACCATTTCGACAAATATAAAATTCTAATAAACATTTGAAATAAAAATACCTTTTGTAATTTATACAGTGGTATTTTTGGTATGTTTTATACTTTGAATACCGTGTAAGTTAATTAATAACACAGTCGAAAGATAATTTATTAAGCAAAATTAATATGTGCTGTCAGAGCGAACACCCACGATCCTTTTCCTACACAATTATTTGTCAAAATTTAAATTTATATCGTGCTCAAATATAATATGAAATGGAAATCATATGCATTTCTATGAAATACGATATTTGATGATATATTTGTTTATCATTAATTCGGTGGAACGTAAAATGATTTTGACATTTTGTACGATAAAAGTTTTGCTAGCAAAAATAAAGGTATGACGCATCATTCATATGTTATTTTGTTATCTATAAATACAAGATGCAAAACATCACACCATATGTTTTTTTCATACAAATGGGTACTCTAAAGTTAAAATAAACGCATATTGTCAAAGATTTTCTGAGTTATATGATTTAAGTTATTTCAACTATATTCATTTATTTATTATCTTCATACGCCCAGGGGGCGTGACAGTTAAACAAAATTAAAATTAAAGAGTTTTATGGTATAAATACAATAGTGGATAAGGCGTATAGACTTCTAGGGTTTATCTTACAAATCTCCAAGCATATTTCATCACCAGATATACTTAAACATCTTTACTGTACTTATGTACGTAGTCAACTCGAATTCGCTTCATTAGTATGGTCCCCTCAGTAAATTGTATATATTAATCAAATGTAGAACATTCAAAAGAAATTTATACGGAGCCCGGAATATCGTTTTGGTAACATTGAAAATGATCACAGCGCATCTTTGTTTAAATCTTATATAGAATCATCAATTTTTTTTTTAAAGGCGTCTTACGTGTGATTTATTTTTTTCTTTTCAAAATTCTAAATAATATGATTGATTCGCCGTACCTTTTACAAAATATTGGTTTTGCGTTGTCCTCTTCACTAAACAAGATTAAATTTCCTTTTTTATACACCAACTTAAATAAAAATAAGCCTCTAATTCATTTATTAGACATCCTTTAAAAAATATAATGGACTTGGTATTAATGTAGACATTTTTAACTGCACGTCGCATTTAAACAGAAAATTTCTTCATTGAGTTGATTGTTTGGGATAGTTGCTGCACATCTTGAGTTGTTTATAATATGTATATGTAAGGCGTATAATGAATGTGTTTGTATATGTTTTATATATGAATGTAGATGTGCGTATGCATGTGTTTATATGTATGCGTTAATATATGTGTGCATGGATGGCTCGGAGTGTGCATTCGGTATCTTTATCTCCATGGAAAACGCAAATGTTAACGATTATTCTTTTCCCACCTTAGTTTTTTTATTTATTTATTTATTTATTGTCACATTTAATGTTCACACCCTTAACATAATGTATAAAAACTTAATTGGTCTCTTTATGTTAAAAAATCTAGTAAAGTTTAAAAGGTTTAGTAAAAAATATAGTCAATCTGTTCAGCTGGAAAAAGTTAAAAGCTGATACATCTGAGACATTTCTTTTGAACTTTTACTAACTTCAATACATGCACATTATAACAAGGTGCCCATATTGTTCAATTACATTCTAATTTAGTGATAAATAAAATAATTATTAAATATCTCCTTGTGATCTAGGGAGGTTTATATTTTATATGCAAAGAGAGAGTGGTGTGTCGTTCTTTCCTGTCTACCTACATCCATTGAGAATTGACGCCTTGGTCTGTTAATTATTTTTTTATCTATTTATTCATTAAAAATAACACTCGTTCACATATTCATTATTAATGCTTTTTAGGCTGTGCCCGTGTTAAGTAATAGCTAAAAATAAAAATATATAGTAAAATTATAATAACATGTAATGTATTAGAATAACAATCCATAAAAAGAATATAAATTGTAAAATTCGAAATAAGATGACAGAAAAAAAAATCAAAAATAAAATATTAAAATATAAAATTTAGTTCCATACATAACCAAGTATACAAAATAATAGAATCATTGAAATCAATAGAAAATAATACAAAAACATAATTGAAATGATAATTGAGATATGGTATATGGTAAGTTCTTAGGTATTTTGGATACGTCACAAGGAAAACATATGCAATGCAGGGATGGATCGAAGGATCTCGATCCTGTGGAAGAAGCGCTGGAGACAAAGGCGGATTTTGGGACGTGTTTTTCCCTACCACTTAAAGTAATACATTAATAAGTTAAAACGGTAAATCATCTGTTTTTCTTCCATCATAATTTTTCCGTTCATAATATTTCTCGATATTTATAACCGCATTCATTCCGCGTGCCACAAATACATTCTAAGAAATTTACAATTATATTTATTAGAAAATATATCAAGTATCACAGTATTCTATTGAAATAATAATAATGTAATATGTATTAGAAATGAATAAAACAACACGTTGTAAAAATACGTGAAGTGTTTTGTTATTTGTGGATACGCCTTCAGATTCTGTAATCACGTGTAGAAGTATTCCTAGCTAAACAGTTATAATGATCCGGTTACAAATAGACATTCATCTCAATAAAGGCGATGGAATTACTACGATGAGTCAAAGACTAAATATTTATTCAGTTTTTGACATATTTATTTTTTTATTTTACAGAAACATACTGTCTGCGATGATTAAAGTAAAAAAAAAAAAAAGGTTTAAAGACAGACCAGCAAAGTTTCTAAACGAAAATCATATACATCAAATCATGGTACATTTATCGCCATATCGTCGTGATACTGAAATACGAGTAATATATTAATTACGATTTTCACCAACCAAAAATACCGGTGAATTATTATAAAAACTAACATTACTTAAAGTTTAAAAAAGCAATAATTTAAAACTAACAGTTTCCATACCGAATTTATTTTGATTAAACGATTTCGTAAAAAAAACAGGTAACATGGTATTGTAGTTTCATCGACGATATCGTTGGCTGGTCTAAAAAATCATACCTTGTAACATTCACCATTTTACCTGTGTTTGAACTTCTAAACTTTCACAATTTTCACAACATTCACAACTTTCCACAACTTTTCACAACTTTCACAATTATTGGAAGTTATACGCCGAAAACTTTACTTTTATAACACAAACATATTAAATGTCTTATTATTTATTTTAATATTAATATTCCATCACGAAGACCATTTTCGTATTTTTGATACATAGTAAACCAAATTTTACTTCTACGTTTATCATATAACTAACACTACAAATAAACACACTTTTTTACATACTTAGCCTGATCCACTCATGAATACGTGCGCAACATACCTCCATTATGCAATTCTTGATGGCAATTTTAAAGTATGAGTACTCACTAATTGTCTTTATGGATAATGAAAGTAGGTTGTACACTTTAATCGAGATGTAGAGCAATCTCCTTTGACAGAAAGTCTGATCATTTAAAATTGTATTTAGCATCATAGTAACAGAGTCTAGAAACTCTAATATTTGTTTTGTGTCATAGAAGGTTGTGCATAATTTTACAACGCATACAATAGTAGAACCTTTACATAAACTTGTTTGACAGTCATAGCATTTTTTATATACTCGTATACTGACTGGAAAATTCAAAATATTTTCTATTGTTTTTTTGTGTAGTGGTTATTTGCTTTAGCAAAATGTCAGTAGCACATCCCTACCCAAATATACCGTATTTTAAAACTGATAGACAGAATGTTTTTGTGATGTTTTAAATGTAAAAATCAAAAACTTTTCTAGACAAACCCGGCAAATGCTTTGGAAGTCCAAGATTATTTAACATCTAAAATTCGTTTTCTCTTTGAAATCTTCAGTTTTAAAGCATTTCAATAAAACAAATCAACGACCGTATTATAATATATTACGGACAAAAAAATTAAGTTCAGTAACTTTCAAAAAATGTTTTGATGTTTAAAAATACGTGTAAGAATGTTATCATGACCATTGTTATACAGGTGCTACAATAGCAAGCTTATACACGTGGCAATACTAATATAAACGTAATTACAGTTTATTGAAAATTATTATGGTTTGTTTTCTTGTGTTTTATGTTTTATACCGTAGCGTAGGCTGTATTTGAAAAAATACAATGCGTTACTTTGAAGGATCATTAATAAAGGAAATATATTAATATAAGTGTAAACACAAAGATATAAAAGGGTTTTCTTTATTTCACTCATTTGATTTTGGAAAACTGTAGCCAGGATCCGCATCTATCCATTTGTCCCTAGCACTTCTGGAAGCTTCTCGGAGTAAGGCGTCAGTCACCATTATCACGCAGTCGGTTAGTGACGTATAAAAAAAGACTCTTAATCTTTTTACTTCTTACATATCAAATTAAGCAAATAATGCGTTGCCATAAAAGATTGAAATAAAGAGAAAGCAAATTTAATTATGTCGAGTGTAATATTTCACCATTGTCACAGCTTTCTTTATTGTTTTTTATGTACTCAAAATGGTTGAAAATTAATTTTTATCAATTTAATCAATCATTAGAATGAGGAAGTTCAGTGCTGCGGAAATTTGGACATAAAAATGTTTTCTTACACGCAATAAAAGTGAAAGAATTTAATAGTACGGCGAAGTTTCTCGAAAATGTATGAAAAAATAATTAAAATGGTTTTAACAAAAATTAACTACTCTGACCTACGTCACAAGTTTTTGTGAATCAATCAATTGTGATGAATTTCTAGTTTCCGGGTAGTCGTTTTTTTCAACGTTTTGTGTATTTTGACGAAACGGGGCTCTACTTTTTAATGTCATCATAATTCACCGACGCGACGATAACTCGTGACATCATAGCGATGCTACTACGATACACAAAAGTAAAAAAAAAAAAAAAGGTTTTTTTAGGATAAGTTAATGACCTATTGACAAATATTGTTTTTTTTTTAAACCACTGAGCTTCCTCATTGTATTTACAAATGAAATAATATACCATCTGTTCTGTTTTTCTGTGCAGTGCAAATAAAGCATTTTCTCGTCACATTAAAGGCGGGAGTTTTTAGCGTAGCGTCTTGTCTTATCACGATGAAGGTCTGTTAGAGAAGGCAAGGCAAATAAGGCAAGTACTCACGAATGCCATCTGCTACGCGCTTGTAACGTGGATATTGAATTATACGTCACGGATCCCGGGACCATTTTCTTGGACATCTTTTACAGGACAGGGATCTTTGAATACTTCCCATACAACAGATTCGTCACTCGTATGTTTAACTGATAATGTAACAACTGTACCTTTATGAAGTCTGGATGAGGACATTAAAAGTCAAAAGGACTTATCACATGAGGTAATATCATACATGTTAAAAATAGTAAAGGTGATTGTTGAAGTAAATAAAAATAGGACACAAAATGCCGAACGCTCTCAAAGTGGAACGGAAGGTCTGTTTATGCTTGTCGATAGTTCGGCTTCTCCTGCATGAGTTTCCACCACCAGATCCTCACACTATAGTCAGAGAAATTAGAAGGAACATACCTTTTGCAGTTAATATAAGCCTTGTACATAATAAGCAAGGCAAAAAATATTCAACTCCCTTATTTAAAAAAAAAACAACTGTACCTAAAAATGGACTACACTTCGACCGGTTTCGAGGTTACTACCTCATCGTCAGAAATTTAACTAACTTATAATAACACCACGCGTTGCTATTTATATAATAAAATATTGTATGAAAGAGACAGAAAATTGAAAAAAAGAGATAAAAAAAAGATAAAATAAATCATAACTGGAATAGTTTTAAAAGAGGACTCGAAGTTAAATTTAATTGATTATTTATTATTTGAAGTTTTTGATTAATGGCTTTACTAATTTCTAATCGTTCTAAATTATCTAAACGAAAACCATTTTTATTGACACGCAAAATTTCTACACCCGTTTCATGATTAAATTCATGATTTTCGGATATAAGATGATTTGCGAATTCTGAAAAATTATTATTACTCAGACATCTTTATGTTCTTTGATTCTAACTTTAAATTTACGTGAAGTTTTTCCAATATAGAAATTTGGGCAATTTAAACAATTTAATTTATAAATTCCCAAATGATTTAATTTATCATCCTTATCTTTACAATTTTTTAATATTTTACCAATGTTATTATTAGTATAAAAAGCTGGCTTAATATTGTTGGGTAAAATTTGTGCTATATTATTAGAAAATGAATTAATGTACAAAATTCTGCGCCAGTTTTTCTGGAAATATTTTGGGAACTGTGTAAGTATGTTTTATAAACAAATAAGTGTAAAATGTCATACCACAAAGTGAAAAATGTTTTTGATAACAATAACATAATACTTAATTTACCAAAGACAAATTAATTTCTAGATCTAGTTGAGATGAATCGATTAAACAGTCCTATTTCAAAATATTGATGATATTGTGAAGCTCGAGGTATTTTCGAGTGTATCTAGGTTCGGAATTACACTTCTTTTAACATATACACACCAACACATACATCAACAGGCATATGCGTAAAACAATAATAATAACAGTTGGTACATTATTTTACAATAATAAATGGTTTATTTGAAGTATTGGACACTAAGCAGAATGCCAGGCCTAAAAACCCTTTGGGCACATTTATGTAAAAATATGGTATTTCAATCGTTTTTGGTATGCATTAATTCTGTACCTCAGAGGCAGACAAGACAACAATACCCTAAATAATTTATTTTCTTTAAGTGATTTATAAAAATTTAGAATGGTTATTTGTATTTTAGTATCTTAATAATAATAATAATAATAATAATCATAGTTTATTAATAATAATCATAGTTTATTAACAAAATAACAATAGCTTTATCTACTACATACACACATAGGAATTAGAATTCTCTGGATCATGTCCAGTCTGCCTAACTAGGTACAACCTGTTTTAAGGCAGACATTTTTATGCAAAAATAAACAATAACATTACTACCTACTAGTTAATTTACTATACAGTTATACAATATGAATTTATACCATTTATTATTTAAGAATGTATTTTGAGTAAATTTTACGATTTTTCTAGACCAAGACCCAGTAACCAATTTTTCACATTTTTAAGAAATTGAATCCGGGTCATAGTTTTGCAATGTTTGGGTAACATATGAAATTTCTTTGCCCGAATTCAGAGTTTGTGTTAGACCCCATGACCCGTCCTCTAGTTTGACTTCTGGTAGTGTGGGAGTGTTCCTTTTGGGATTTGGTAGAAAAATTTGCTTTCACAAACATTATTGTTCTAAAAATATATAATTGCCTTATATCTAAGATCACAAATTCCTCAAATAACTTGATGCTGGGGTACCTGAAGGGCTTCTTAAAGATTATTTTAACTAGTGATTTTTGAGCAGATTCGAGAGGTTTTAATTTTGATTTATTAGTGCCTCCCCATCCGATCATGCCATAAGTTATAATTAAGTTACATAAAATAAAATAAAGTTGTTTGAGTTTAATTAGGGATAAGATGTTACGTATCATTGGTTCTTTCAACAAAAGACTTATATTTCTTCAAAATCAATAGACATGATAATAAACCGAAATGTCATTTCATCAAATTCTGGATTTGCATCCATTTGCGTCTGAGGTAAATAATGTATCTACATAATATAGCACAAAACAGATAGTAGCAAAGTCAGACTTTTAGACGGATAGAAATTCTTCAAATGTTTTGCAAAAGCATTTAGACAGTATGGAGGGTATTAAGATATTATATTTTATTTTATTTTACATGTATTGTTATATTTCGATTTTATTTAGAAAATTTAATAAAAATATGCCATCGTATTTAAGTTACAATAATACCAACAGTTTTTTACTTTATCAAACTACGTTTTTGAAAAAAAATATTTAACGCGTTCAATTACAGGCCACCGATGAAGATATAAAACTACAATATACACATGTTTGGCTATTCTACAGTATCTGATAGCTACTTAAAAAAATGTTAAGCTTTGATTTTGCTCTCCCGTAAAGCTCGAAAAATGCAAATTCGGTGGTGTACGTAGGGACCGTCAAAATATCTGTTTTAATTTATACCGTCTAAATGTACCGATAAAGTTAGCGTTTTTAATCGCTTCCCAAGTTTTGTTTTAGGGTGTTTCCAGTACATATTCTTGAACAACGTCAATATTTGATTTGGAAATTAAATTTAATCATCCACCTTCATGGATGTTTGTTTAAAATAAATACATCCCTTGGCAATGACGCCTGAAGTTTATTAATTTCCCACGGGGTTTGGGGGTGAGAAACGGAGCTTTAAATTTTATTGACACACTACCATGAACTGTCATATTTGAGGTATGTGTTACACACCTTAACTTTTGTGTTAAGTGACAGTCGTCTATATTGCAAGCAAACGTTGAATATTTATTTTACGGATTAAAACAGATCGTTACTAATTCCACATAGACTTCATCTTATTTTTCTTTTTTTAAATGGAATTACTGGCTTTTACCCACGGCTTTGCTCGATGGTATTAGGAACTTGATTATAAACTAGTTATATAATGAGTTTTATCGTTTAAGAATATTTTTTTACCGATTAAATTATATATTTCGGTAGTCAGATGGCAGGGAGGATCATCTGTAATTTTCAAAAATGTTCAGGAGACCTGAAATAAGACTCAATTTCAAGACTTCGATCTATAAACTAAAATATTTTAGTGTTATTTTGAAATAACAAATTGCCATTCGAAATAATGCCGTTTTAATTTTATTTTTTCTTTGTATTTACCAAAATACTTTAGAAAACTAAAACACAGAAAAAAATACAGATGATCCCTTCTGCCATCTGACTACCGATTTATTCAGGGTAAAAAGTAGTCCGTATCGATTGCCGGTTCTCCAACTATCGCTATGCAAAAAAAGGATAGCAATTCATTTGAAATATTAATGATTTTTGCTGCTAACAATTCGTTTTTGAAATGTTGATTTTAAATAATCTGATCATTCCAAGTCTTCCTTAATCGTCCTCGTCCTACGTTACCTATAATTCTTGCCATATATATATATATATATATATGTTTTACCATTCTTTTTTCATCCATTCGTTCTACATGACCGAAGCATTTAAGTGACCCTTCCTCGATATCATCAGTTATGCCTGTCTCAGATTTGCACTCTCGCCTGATTTCATCATTCGTAACGTTGTCATACATGGATTTCTCTCACATTAGTCTAGGAGATCGAAAAATGACATTTGAAAAAATATTTTCTAAATATTATATTAAATCACAAATAAGACAATAAATAATGTACTTAACGTTTCAAATCAAGCGGTCAAATTGATTTTTTATGGAGGAATCGGAGGCGACGTAAACTTTCGATGGATGATCGTAAACAGAGACTTAAAAAAATATTGTATAAACTGACCATTAGTGTCAGCGTATTTCACATTAAATGAACAAGATATTATAATAAAACACAAATCATAAAGCAAAATAACTATACCGGACAACCTTGACAACAGGGAATGTATCGATATTATATTATGTAGTCAATATAAAGTGCGGCGATTGAAAACTATTATTAGACAATGTAAAACTATTTTCACACATCGGATCTAGAGGCAATAAAATATATTGCATTTATGGGCGCAGGCGTCCAGAAAACTATTCTTTAAAATCCTGAAAAAATGCTACATATGCCTGTATTCAGAAATAAAACACAAGGTGAGATTAGTACATTCTAATGTCATATGCATAGAATAACTTAAGGATGAGGACAGTCGAATGAAATCTTTAATTTCAAATTAATTCATTCGTCATATGATTTTTCGGACGCTTTAATTGTGTTGTTTAAATTTATTTATACTAATCTTTTTTTACAGTTGGAAAAAATTCGTATTAATTTATTTATTTTATTGGGTAAACAAACAGTACGTATATCAATATTGACAATTTCTTTGTATATTAATGAAGGATACTCATGCAAACACCAAAAAAATTCGCAGAATATAACAAAGATTAACAACATTTTAGAGAAGGAATATAGAAATCTAGGCATCTACATGGTTCATTGGCTGCTTAAAGTGGCCAGTAGCTAATGGTCCGGTCCACCTGGTACAAGAAGAAATTCAGGCATTGAATCAAATGAATATCTCCAGCAACAATAAAGGTTTCAGCCCTTTAACTTCAGAAACGTTAACAGATGGAAGAGTTGAGGAAATATAGATGTAAAATAGGCAGAACGGTGAATGTTACACAGTGTGTGATCATCATTCCCTTTCCGCACCTAATGGCGCATAGGGCACTGAATTGGTACATTAATCGCAGCATATCTCGATCAATTTTGTTACATGAAGGTAACGTGATCAGTCTTACGCTTCAGGTACCAGTCCAGGGACTATGAAATATTCTGGTGTGAAAACACACTTTTGAATAAATATTTCATTTCAACCGTGTCGGGAATCGAACCCGAGACATGGTAGGAAAATGCACTGACCATTACACCACAAGGTCGACAAAATAATAGCAAATATATATTATAAATAGTTATATATATGTATATCTATATGGGAACCTGCTAATGAGACATAATTCGAAAAAAAATATCAAAATACGCTGCGATTGGTGTACCAATGCAGTGCCCTATGCACCATTAGGTGCGGAAAGGGAATGATGATGATGATTATTTTACATAGAGTAATAAATAAAGGAATGGACCACGCTCAGTCATTGAAGCGTCTGTGGGCCTTTTGTCCAAATTGCGCTTTTCTGGCTGTAGTTTGAAGCTGAATTTTTTGTAACATGTATTTTCTTGTAAATGATATTGTTGTATTGAGCTTAAATTCTGATGTATTGGAGTTTGGAAAAATAAACAAATGAAAAAAGGTATGAAAAGATGCCCGTTCTAGGGCGCCTGCTTTATAATATAATGAAATGGTCAATAAACCATCAAGTTCAATTTGGGGTGGGTCTCATGTGTTTTTTTAATTTAGATTAAAATGTTTTGATGTTTGCTATTGATTTTAGGATTTCTGGAAGATTTCTGGATTTCTGGAATTCCGGAATTTCTGGAAGATTATCGAAGTTTTTTTTCCCAGCATATGAACAACGATTTAAAACTGCAGTTGATTGCATCTTTGTAAAATAAAATTATTTAAAAATAGGTTACGGTTTCGAGAGTTTTGAAAATTGGTGGGCTTTTTTCTTTAAAAGTTTGTAGAATAGGTGCTTTTTTCAAGATGTCATCAATTGACCAATTTTTAGTTTTTTACCGCAACCGACTCCATCACCTCTAAATCTTGGATTTCATCCGCAAGGACTGGAAGAGCCGCCGACGATACAGTCGTATATGATCCAGGGACAGCAAGATGTAGTAGTCTCTGCTTACTCAGAAGAGCTCTCTGTATAATATATATTTAATACTCGCGCGATGGCGCCACACTCTAGATTGGGTGACCTAGATACCCCTGTGGATCCGTCTAACTGTGCCACTGCCCAGCCCCCGGGTGGCCCTGCTGACTCTTCTCACCTTCATAAAAAAGGATGAAATGTTGCAATGTAAAACCACATTTTAAATCAATATTTCATATCCACCCTCTAAGTAATCGAAGCGAGGACCTCAAGCACGATAGGCGAACGCGCAAACATCTACATTACGAGGTTGACTTATCTTTACTCGATTTCTTTATTCAGGAATTTGAAAGCACTTCCCGCTCTGGTTCTATTAGAGACTTAAAATTGTGTACTTTATCTGCCCAGGTACATAATAAAAAGAAAGAGAAAACAGAAGGATTAAATTCCACTTAACAAATTTTTATTTGGTCAAAGTCAAATTACAGCTAAGAAAAAAAAATGGAAGTATGGATCATCAAAAAGAAAATTAGAATAATGAAACACCTAAATGTGATGTAAATGATAGAGAATATCATTTTGTGATGAAAGTAATTGAAAATATCTTACCTACTAAAAAAAAGAGTATTTATAAAAACAAACCAATAATGGTATACAACAACCCTTGCGTGAACTTCAGAAACAGAGAGATGACGCATACAAAGTTGCTCATATAATTCAATCAGATGAAGAATGGGAAATACGAATAAAAAATAGGAAATATAATTGTCAGAATTCAATAACTTGTAATATAGAAATTATTTTCGTACATATTGATTGCATGTAAGTTATAACTAAGCTGATTTTTTTTTCACGAATATCTAAATATATACATTTCATCACAAAGAAAATCGAAAAATCTTCTTTTTGATTCACACGTCTAGTTCTTATATTTCGAAATTGGTACAGAAAACCCTTGTGGCAATTATTGATTGAAATGTTAAAAGGATTTAGTACCAAACTTCGTTGACTTCACAGGTCTTATATGAATTTTGTTTTGTGATAGGGTAAATATTGATTTATTTATTTATTTTTATTTATTTATTTATTCACACTTATTATCAAAATACAATTCCATATTCACTTTGCCCAGCTAACAAGGGTACATACCCCGTTCCAAGCTAGGCAATTACATTTTAATATATTATAATACTTAACAAATTAATATAGAGCACAGACAAACAAAATATAAACTTATTCGGATACACATTTTGATTCATATACATACAGACATACACATATATACACACATGTATATATAAATATACACATATATACATATGTACATACACACACACGTACATACACGCATGCGCATACACATACATACATTCATAAAAACATAGACAATTTATTTATGCGAAACTTCATGGTTGTCATCTATAAATATATATTTTTTAAATTATTCTTTATTTTTTATATTTTATTTTTGACATCCAGTATATTTATAATTGTAATTTGTGCTTCTTATTTTAATTAACTGTATGTGTTACAGATTTTGTATTTTTCATTTTCTGACTATTTTTCCCCCCTTTTACGTTTGTTATAATATTGCACCCCCAGAAATACACTGTGTTATGTCTAAATCGGCCTTTTGCAGGAGAGCACGAACAAAGTTTTATTAAATTTACTAAAGCTATGGTTTCCTAGGACAGCGGTGCCCGCATCTTAACGGCCGTAGTGAACGGCGATGCGGTGGACAGCCGTCGTCACGTCGACTAGAGAGTGGTTTTCTAGGGAAACGGAGTTAAATGGTGTTGATAACACCGATTTTCTAGGAAACCACACTCTAGTCACTGTTACGACGGCTGTCCACCGCATCACCGTTCACTACGGCCGTTAAGATGCGGGCACCGCTGTCCTAGGAAACCCTAGCTTTATGCTGTTATTGTTGCTGTTATTCTAATACGTTATATATTTATTTTTAAATTATAATCTTTATCTAAGCATGTTATGTATATGAAAATGCTGTGTTATAAATCTGTCATATAATACTTTTTTTTCACATTATACTGAAGTGTTTATATTCTATTAAATATGTATTTTTGTAAGGTAAAAGGCGCCGAGTGCCGTGAAAATTAATTAAATAATTTTAACAGTATAATACCCAGTTTTTTTTGTGGTGTTTGTTCATTTGACTATTTAAATATGAGAATAATACTGTAGCAATATAATTTCCGCATTACTATTTTTCATGTTTTACTCAATTGATTTTTAAAAAATACTGCAGTTTGTGGTCCCTATATCTCGGTTAAAAAATATATAGAGACGAAATATAAAATAGATTAAAAAAATAAAATAAATTTGGTTTAACTGCGTTTATAACTAAAAACAGCCAACTTCAGAATTGGGAATGAAAGTGTACTTCTGGGGGTGCGATATGTAGATAAGCCAAATTATTTCATCTACGTAAAATAAAACAGCTTTTTCTGACCTCTTGAGATCTGTTTAGCTTTATATTAGTTTATCTTAACTTCTAACGGTCTGTAAAGTTTAATGGTTAGTTAACATAACGCCCGGATTGGTCAGATTGGTAATATGTGTGCCCATTATGACGTCACTGCAGCCCATCCCATAATAATTTTGGTGATGTCATCCGAAGCAGTGAGAGGAATCCATTCGGAATACAAATGTTTCTTATGCAATGACATCATTGGTGCGGAGAAATTCAATTTCTGCTGTAAACTAGACAAAAATGTTATTTTAGATTAGGACATAAAAATGATTCCGTGCAGTAGCATTTATGATTTAAATACGTTTGTTTTGTTTTTTTTTTTTCCTATTTTTTTGCACCACAACAGGCCAGGAGGCCTAATTACAGTGGTGAATTACATCACAGAGCACCCAGGCTTGAGAAAAATCACATTTTAATTTTTGTGTTCTCACCGGGAATTGAACCCGGAACCTTCCGTGCGCGAGTCAAGCGTCTTGACCACTACACCACGGAGGCCACCTTGTTGAGTTTATTAACAAAAAATAACATTTTCCTAAACAAGAACAAAATACACTGGAACCTCTATTTTCACAGGGAATACGTTCCGTGTAAAAAATGTAAAAAAAGAACAGTGCTGAATGTGTTTCTTTGCATAAAATTTAAAAAAAAAAAATTTAACTGCTTATTATGCCTTATTTATTTTCTTAAATACAGGTGTTCTTTAAACCCTGTCACATCTAAAACCACGATGATCAGTATGAGCGAGAAGACATATTGGCACATTAAAATAAATTTTTAGAACGAATAAAATTTACAAAAATAAAGTATTAAAAAAAACAAATGGTTGCTTACTTTTGCAGGGAAGAAACGAGGAGGGCGGAGGGGGAGTCTCATACACCGTTAACCGCGCCGCCGTACCCCCCTCGCTTCTCCTCTGCAGAAGTAAGCAACCATTTGTTTTTAAAATATTTTATTTTTAAAAAAAAATCTTGGTTCTTAATATTTTTTTAAATATGCCTATATGTTTTCTTGCCCATAATGATCATCGTGGTTTCGGATGTGACAGGGTTTAAAGAACACCCTGTATAAAATGACATTAAAATACTTTAAAACATCATAGTATAGTTTACGCCATCGTAAAAGAGCAATGTAAGGAAATCCAATAAAAAATAGTTTAATTACATAATCTACTATAACGAATTATTGAATCTTCATTAAAAAAACAAAATTACGAAATGTGTTTTTTAAAAACCGTGTTAAACGAAATTTTAGTATAAATACATAAGTCCAAAAAATTGCAATTGTCCAAATTCTGCTCATGCATATTTCTTCCACGTTCATTTTATGCTTGATGAAGCATGGGAGCTTCTACGTTGGAGGTTGACAAAAGAGAATGATGTTGAGGGTTGAATTAATTTATTACATGATGAATAGAGTAAATAAAAATAGGGAGTACCGGAGAGACAAACTGCGTAAACGTTTTACGTTGAGTCACTAACCACTTAACTGGACTACATGTTGTCTGAGTGGTCCTAACTATATATATATATTGTAACTAAGGATGTTATCACTTTTATATTGCGGATAATATGGATTTATTTTTTTGTACATATCATCAGTTTAGTAGCTACCTGCTTTTTATTCATTGACTTCTAACTTATATTTATAGTCTCCAGTACGTAATGGGTTAAACAGCCCGTAAAGTAATGGAGACTACAATTTGTCAAATAAATAAATATGAGATTTTGAGTTAATGTACTAATTCCATGTTTCTCAGCGATTTTACTTGCGCTGGTTTTAGCAGTTTGTTAACAGCCAATTTAATGTGTTGATAATTAATTGCTTACAAAAAGATATGAAGGATTCAATTTCTGTACTGTCCTTAATACGAAAGTAAGTCAGTTGACACTAAGAATTGATTTCCGAGTGACTTCTACATTTTTATTTGGTGATTTTTGTGACGTAAGAGAAGAAACCAGTATTGATATGGGCAGGATTCGTTCGAATTATATATCCTACTTAAAAATATCTTATGCTTGATTTAGTGTTAATTGACATATGAGTAGGCTCACCATAAGTTTCGGTTTGACCGGTATTGTCCCGGTTCCAAACATTGTTAATAATATTAAAAATCATGCGAACGCCAATATGTTGTAAAGAGTAACGAAGTATTTCTGAACTGACTGTTTCTAGAAATATCTCATTTACCTACCAGAAAGGACTACTGGAAGAATCTTTATCCGTGCACATTGCCTTCAGCGTTCATTGGTCAATTTATCGAACCCCTGATTAATATGCCGCGGGCTTTTCTTTACGGGCGATAAAATCGAAAACTCGATAGATTTATTGCCAACCACTGGAAAAAATGTCCACGTTGTTCTGTCGTATCTGATCACGATTTATACGATTTCAGGGATAGATAAACTTACACATGCTCCCGCTGCCCCGGCCAATAAATTATAAATTAATTATATCGATAGGATTATCCGTGTAGTTGGCGAAGCCCGGTATCGAGTGGGGAAGTGATACCGAACGCATTGGCGCGTCGCAAGGTAGATAGAGAACCGCAATATAAAGTGACAACTACGCAGGAAAACATGTTAGAAGATTTTGTATCTAAGATCTTCTGGGCGCGATAAAAATAGTGCAGGTCGACTCGAAACGTGTTAATTTCAAGCCGTTTTGCAAAGATATACCTTTCTACGAATAGATAAGAATTTCATTTAAATTCGAATTCAGAAAATAAATTCATTACAACGGAGAAACGTTTTTGTTTGACTTTAATTTGTTCAAATATCGCATTATTTTACATAAATTTTTGCCAAAAATAATTAAATGAAATCAATGAGTTACGACACAAAACACATAAGCTTAAAAAAGAGCAAATGCAAAAAAATGAAACAAGTCTATAAAAAATGAGATTTCTTCCTTATTATCTAGTTTGAATCTATGTTTAATGACGTGCTTCTTTAATATACAAAAAACGCGATTTTGTAAAATATATTGTGTTTTTAAACACAACTGTTATAAAACAGCTATAAATAAATGTAGTACTATCGCATACCCACAAAAAATACAACGAAAATAAAACCTTCTTTTAGACATCGACATTTGGTCTACTTTCCCATTTACCCTTTATAGGACACATACTCGTACATATTTTGGGATGAGTTACGTCTTGAAAACCTTGTGAAATATGTTTTTTTTAAAGATATTAAACCTATTGCGTTTGGGAAAGATGAACGGAAGACTGATTTGCCAATGTAAGTTATTACAATACTCTTGTGACGTGAGACATAATATTATTAAAACGAAATATTAGAAAATAAATACCCTAATTTTGGAGGTATATTAATTTGTTTTATTTATACATTAAAACGAATTTAATTCAGCGGGTAGGTACTGTGCGTTGATTAGCCAGTTATTTTCGCACCTGTCGAAGGAATCAGAATAGGCAACACAACGTGCCGGCTTTCTTCCTTTCATCACAGATTTGGCTGGGAACGGGGTGGTAAAAAAATACAAAAATGTGATCCCGAGCTTGTTCAAAGCGTGCTTAAAGGCTTAAGTCTACATTAGTTTATTTAACGATCGATCATTTGCTCCAGGATTAGAATTATCCAATGTGAGGTTTGAGCGCTTCGCCGTATTCTTTGGCAGACTAATTTCCCTCCTAATTTTATGAATTACCACAAAAATTGTGAATTCTTTATGTGTAATTTATCGGAGAGCACCCACGAAATAATTTTATTTATCAAATAAAACTATATTGAGTTATACAGTAACGAAATTTGTCGGGAGAAAATGTCGTTGATTTGAGGTTAAAATTCGCGCGTTGACAATTGAACGTAGTTATGCAGAAGGCAGCCAGCCATAGAAAAGTAGAACTGAGTTGTTAGACAGGGTGAACGGTGCACTGAAATCTACTTTGGCAAACAAATGTTTATCGCAGGAGGCTAAACTAGAAGTTCACAATGGAGTTCTAGTGCCAACTCTAATGTATGAAGGCGAAGTATGGAATTGGAAAAATGATGATGAAAGTAGGTTAAATGCTATCAAAATGCGATCCTTTAGGCAAATGTATGGTAAAACGATATATGATAGGTGCACAAATGTCGAGATCCGTGAGCTGTATATGCACTATCGCCAGAATCAAGAAAAGGGTGCTGCGTTGGTTTGGACATGTAGAGCGAAAAACGGCAAGGATCTACGATGCGAATGTTGATGAATGCAGAAAACGAGGAAGACCGAGAAAGACATGGCACGATCAAGTCCATCACATACTTGCAGATGGACATTTCAAAAGTAGGAATAATCGGCGTGCGTGCATGAGAAGATGTATGAATGCAGAGGAAGCGAGGTCTGTATGCAAAGCTAGAGTGATATGGCGTCCTATCCTCTCTGTCTACCCTATGGGGAAACGGCGTGATGGTTTGTTTGTTTGTTTGTTTGTTTGGTGAGTTTATTTATTTATTTTATTAGGTTAACAAACTGTATGTACACAAAAATTGACAATTTCTTTGTATATTAGAATAAGAAACTCATGCACACACCAAAAAAATTGTTTACACTTAATACAATAATTTAAATTGTGTTCAATATAATAAATGTAAAAGAAACGAAATGAAAAAATATGTATATAATAATAATAATAAAGTTAAATATCTGTTTCTCTCAAAATTTCTATGATTTTGACCTAAATTTATATACATTGTTACAAAAAATATCACCCTCGGTAAATATATTGTTATATTAGTCGCATATTATAGGTATTATAAATTGTTTAAAATAGTTTAAAAAAAGTTTGTAGTGTGTAAAACAGAAGATTTTGTCTTGTCGGTCTAAATGGCACACGGAATGGAAGTTTTTCAAGTAGGTTAGGAGAATCAATTTTATTATTTATCAATTTGAATAAAAATAACTGGTCTAAAATTATTCTCCGATTTTTAAGAAAGTTTATTCCACGGTACTGCATACTTTCAGCATGATTAGAGAAGTTAATGTTTAACCGGTAGTCGACCTGCTTTAAAAAATTGTTGGACCCTTTCTAGTCTATTAATAATAGAACTTTCGTGAAAAGATTGAAAAATCAAATCTGCACAGCAGTTGGAATGTATTTTAGTTCGGCAGATAATAAATAATGCACAAATTCGTTTGAAAAATAATGTGATGTATTTTTCTATAAATAAAACAAAAGTCAATGGTGACATTTTTATGATAATGAAAAGATTGTGGTGTGCAATTGTAATATGTTTTTACTTAAATTCCTCTTTTGCTTAAAGATCATTAATTATTTTATTTTAACCAGTCAGTAAGTCATTTTAGTTAATATTGGATTTTGCAAATCTAAAAATAATAGATATTCAAAAATGGACTTTAAGTAGGTACCTAAGTACTTCCTTATGTTTGAATTCTTTTTTGTACTTAATAAATTATAGATTTTGTGAGCTATGAACCTTTTCGTGGCAAAGATATACATTTATCTAGTCCGCTTTTATAGTCCACTAGAAGACAGCTTTTCAATTGCCTTCGACCAATTTTGTATAGATGGGTTATGGTTGGAAGGGAAGATTTTTATATCTATGCATCTACAAATACATGCGCAAAGAAGGCTAGCACTCTCAGTGTTACAACATGCATTTTATATTAGACAAAATGGCACAAAAAACAGTTTTTTTTTGTGTTTTCGACAAATTTTGCTTGTACTAAGAGTAAGCTCAATCTGTTAAGAAATCAATTTGTTGCGGCAAATACGTTTATCGATATAAAATTATTCTAGGTGTCCTTTAAAGGATTATTGTGTTAATCTGGCTTTATTAATATGTCTATAAAAATATTTTTAAAAGTCACAAAATTGAAAAAAATCTTTTCAAATTTTTTTTTTTTTTTTAAAATTATATTTGGGTTTTTATGATTTACCCAAATATTTAATTTTGAGAGCCATGTTCAACGAGTTGTAAATAACTCACTATTAGAAAATAGGAATCAAGTTGGGGTAGAGTGGGATTCGAACCACAGACCTTTGGTCCGTGAGTCCGAGACACTAGCCACAGGACCACAACCCAATGCATTAGATATATCTATAATTCTAGGTTTTGTACAAAATACATGAATAAATCCACAGTAAATCCAAATACATAAAAACATTCAATGTAAATACAAATATTTTTATACTTTTGTAATGTACATATTTCGATAACATTTATAAATATGAATAGCTGTATAGTTTGCACTATTAGTTAGTTCTAAAAATTGAACTAAATTAAAAAGGTGAAAGATTGTTATTCTTAACCTATTTTATTTTTACAATTAAATCTGCTGCTTCATCAAGATCTGATAGTGTATTAAAATATTGGAGTGAAATTATCTTAAAAACTTAAAGAATAATAATAATTGTATTATTAGGATACATTTATAAATAGAAAAGTGGTTCTGCTCAAGGACTTTTAAGTTTTAATTATATTATCAAATAACGAAAAGAGAATAGATGCAAAAAGGTACCAATAAAATTATTTCGAAACATTATATTTTACGTATTTTATTAGCACATTTTAATTGCACGACCATAGAACTAGTTATTGCTCGCTATGCTAAGCGCCTTAACATCCAATTAAAAAGTTAAATATTCTATGCCGAGGTTAGTTTTAAGTTTTATTTGTTATAAACTAGTTAGTTGTATAAAAATAACCAAGGACAAAGCGAATAAATGATAATGTGTCTGATTTACGAACTTTTGGACATTTTGATTTAATGAGATTTTTTGGGAAATAATTCGGAGCGAATGGACAACGCAGACACATCTAATATAATTATTTAGATTCCTTATAGGCGTCGATAATACATTCATAATTATATGAGTATGTCATTAAAAATGTATATTCATTACCTTGAGTTTATTTATTTAAATAATATGATTATACATTTTTACAATTTATTTTAAATTTCAAATGTTATATTTTTACTAAAACTAAAATTCCATCAAGCCACTTTCTGTAGCTTGTTGGTGGAGATTATATTTATACTAACTTAAATAATATTATTTACATTTATAAAAACAATAAATAACGTAAATAAATTAACAGCCGGAAAGATCAGAATATATATGTTTATACGAATAATAATATATAAATTTATTTTTTAAATACAAGAAAATATTTGAAAAATTAAAATATTGACACATAAGCTACTATTCATAGATAAACCTCCTTCAATATTTTTACAGAAGTTGTTTTTTTTTCTTATTTTTAAAACATATTTCTAAATGTACTTATTTAAAATATATACGTAAATATTTTTATTTTTTTATTTATTGTTATTACTATTGTTATTTTATTTTCGTTTTTTACTTTTGTAATATTATTCATTCAATATACATATTTTATTGGCAGTTTCTTAATTTTGTTACGAGGTTATTATAATGTGTACACTTGATTAAAATCTTAAATAAGCGTGGAAAATAATTATTTACTGTTTTTACAATTTGAGTTACAATGTAACATCTTCTTTACGAATTATATGTAAAAACTTGTTTTTTTCCCAAATAAATAAATAATTTATGCTAAAATGTTGTTAATAAACAGAAAAAAGCTGAGATTTATCATGGCTGACAAATATAGTCATACGTATGAACAAATGGCTTATATACCAAGAGAACATGCACTGGTAAATAAAAAATGTATTCTAATAACAAATTCAAAATAAAGAAAGATAAATTGAAAATCTTTTTATTCGAAACACTATATCCATTGTTATAGGGATACAGAAACGCTCTTTTTTACATGTCGATGAGACTAATTTTTACTACCGACAAAAGTATTTTTGAAATTCTGTGATAAATAAGTGGGAAAAAGCGTAAGTGCCTGCTTAAAACTTAAAATTGAGTATCTATCTAACTACAAGAATCGAATTTAGTTATGATGAAAGCAGCCAGTCCACAGTTAAAAAAAAATGAGATATTGGTATTATCGGGTGCAGAAAGGTCAATTCTATGTTCTGCTAAACACAGTCTACTTTCATACAAAAAACTGTAATAATCACCTCCTTAAAATAGTGTCGATCACAAAAACGGCATTTTTCAGTTTGAGAAAAACAATCGCAGCACTAGAAAAATCTTACGATACTTTAAAAATAATTAAAACTGGTCAAATTATAATGTTTACGTAAAAGCTTGCCTCGTGGTGTAATGGTTTGCGCATTTGTCATTACAATGGAATTCCATCAAGAATTGTCAATAAATAATTTAAACGAAATAATTATGTTTTCATTATTTATCATTTGTGAAAGTCAAAAACATTCTAACTGCTGAGCAAATTTGATTATTCACTCTTTTCATTATCATCGTTTTTATTCCCTTTCCGCACCTAATGCACTGCATTGGTACACCAATAGCAGCGTATCTTGATCATTTTTGTTACATAAAGGTAAGAAGATCAGTCTCACGCTTCAGAAACTCTTTTCACAAACACGCTATTATCTCAATGTCACTTTTCTATAGCTGGCTGCTTTCTGCATAACTACGTTCAATTGTGAATATACCAGATGAGGTGATTGGTTGTTATATAAATTATGTATTTATCGGAAATGTTCAGTATATATTATCAATATTTATAATCTTGTTCGTTCTGAATTTAATGGACAGTTGGAAGTATCGGAATCTTGAATAATCAACAATAATAATAAAGGATACAAGTTGGCATTGCCTCTGTACGGCACTTGTACTCCTGTTTCCATTCTTTATGGTGGCAGTACACTTCTGAAGTGATAACTAACCTCTTAACTCTTTAGGACCTGATGCGTTTTTCAAATTGCTATTCATAAAAGAAAAAAAAAATTGAAAATTAAATCATTACACTAGATAAAAACTACAGTAAAATTAATTTCACAAGGAAAGTTTTTTTTTCATCTACTCTTTTGTAATGCCAGTACTCATATGTGGATGGCTGAAAACATACTAACATTAAACCCATCAAAAACTGAACAACTATGGGTGGCTTCAGACAGACGACAGAATTTGATCCAGGATACGGCCCTACCCAATGTAGGGAGTACCGCTTTACCCACCGTTAAACTACTGGGAGTTTTACTCAATTCTGACCTTTCTCTTGACGCTCAAATTAGTAGAACGATAAGTTCATGCTTTACCAGCTGAGACAAATTAAATGCATACGCAAAAAAATGCCGGTTGATGCCGCTTGTCAATAAATAAATGCGTTTGTAGTGTCTAGAGTCGATTATTGTAATAGTATCTATGCAGGTCTACCAATGAACAAAATGACTGGCCTACAATCTATATTGAATGCTACAGCGAGACTTATTTTCGGAATCTCTAAGTTGTCATATTACTCCACTACTTCGGGAACTACACTGGCTACGTTTTCCACAGAGGGTCGAATGCAAACTCTGTTGGCTTATGTATAAGTCACTGCACAACTCTGCTCTGGAATATCTAAGCGAACTATGCATTCCAGATGAACTAGCTGACAGGCGTCTCACTCTTAGATCAGCTACGTCTACGGCGAGAGGAAAAGGTATTAGTAGAAGGAGAAGGTATATTGTTATATTTTATAATGTTTTGAGTACAAACTTAATATTTTATTTATTATTTACACGGCTAAGGGGTTAATAGTTGGGATTCTGCTAATTTCTTAGCCACAAAATTCAGCAAAATTCTGGACAAGCTATAAATAACACGCGCTTCTCTATAAATTTGATATTTGTATCGCGGATCGCGGAACCAGTATTATTAATTTCTAAATTATCTATAAAATCCAGTACTCTCTAGTTGATAATATTTGTATCTCGGTAGAGAAATTTATGTTTCTAAACACCTACACTTACTAAATTTATGCATTTAAAATAAAACAATTAAAGAACCTCGGAAGATTTTCATCAACGCAATCTAGAATTCAAATCATAACTTTATCTTTTCAGTAACAAAATATGTGATAAGGCATTCAAGATGAATTTACAAGAGTAACATAGAAGAACTGACCCATTTGGGAACTTATATGCTTTTTTGGTTCCTAAGAAATGTTATTATTTTCGACTAGGAAACTCGTAACAAATTCAAATATTCAAATGTAACATACATAATATTTACTTTACTGCCATATATGAATACTTTTTCATCAATTCATCATTTTCCTATGCATATCTAGTGGTCTATAGGGCAGTGCAGTATTTAAGAAGGTTCTACACAGCAATATTGCTATGTTTATTATAATATTTGTGTTTATTAAAGTGGACACTGCAAAGAATCAAATCACCAACCACTACAATACCAGACGGAGTTCGAAATCACTATTTAAGGGTTCTGTTTATATTTTAAATAGTGAACAATTTATTTACTTTTAAGTAAATTATTTTAAGACAGATATTTTTTTATGCCGTGCAAAATAATAATAGAAAATTACTTCTACCCGGTATTGTACTTCCAATAAAAGTTTAATAAATTATGCGTACCTACTATTATTTATCGGTTTGTTTAATTCGTATCGAGAGACTGCAAAACTTAATTTGGACCTGGTGAACTCGGTGCTTCTAACAGATTTATTATTATAATAATCATTACATTCCAAACATATCTCACATGGCGGTATCACATCCCTTCTATCGGTAATGTCTGTGTTAACACAGACATTACCGATAGTATTAATATTACTATACGCTTACATTTTACTACTTAAATGCCGTACATGTAAGCTTTACTAAAATTAAAAAATATATACACAACTCTCACTATACAAACAAACTTCATAAAAAAACTATCAGAATTTATTAGAGATACTGTTTTTTGGGCGACATTGATTTTTCATCTGTTCTTTTAGGTTTTTTTTTATTCTTATATTCAAATATTTATGCTGTGTATTTTATTGTATACGTGGTGTAACGTAAAACTGATAAAATCAAGTTTACCCACGCACAGGCTATGCCAATGTGGATTTTTTTTCCTTATTATTTTATTCTGTTTTATGTTACGTTTGTATACTATGTAAAAAAATACAATAGGTACATAAGATTTATTTGTTTTCATCATCATTCCCTTGCCGCATCTAAAGGTGCATAGGGCACTGCATTGATACACCAATCGCATTGTACCTTGATATTTTTTTTGTTACATAAGGATAAGATGGTCAGTCTTACACTTCAGGTAACCAATCCAGGTACTATAAAATATTCTGGTGTGAAAACACCCTTTTAAATAATCAACAACGTCAAGAATCGAACCCGAGACCTCTTGTTTGGTTGGCAAACGCGCTGATCTTTACACCACAAGGCCAACAAACATTTAATGTACATTCATTTTTTAGTTACATTTTAATGTACATTTATAATCATAACTTATCTTCCATCCGACATTCGCTTTACGCGCATTTTTCATTTCGTAACTATCGCATCGATAAAAATGACGATTAAAAATATGAACTTGAATTGATACGATGCGATGGTAAAAAATCTGATACGGACAAGATTCTGAGGCAAAACTGGTTCCGTGTAATAGGTCCACAGCAGCAATCAATATTAACGATATCAATTATTTTGGATGGTACATGACACCCCGCACATTGTACATCATGTAAAATAGTTTGAACATACATATTTAAATGATCCATAAATACAAAGTGAAGAAGGCCTTTAGAAAAGTTTGTAAACCTAAATATTTCAATAATTATTGTCAGTATGTATAGGAAAAAATTACAGTTTTTTAGCTGCCAAATAAATATTATATTTTAAATTATTTTATTTCATAGCGCTGCATGTTATTTCAGATGGTTCTATCGAATTATTATTTAGGTTTTAACTTATATTTTTGTATACGTGGATGGCCAGACGTACGAATACATCTATACTCCAGGAACTAGACATAAGAGAGAGACTAACATCCATGTGCGGAAAAAGATTCCTGTAGTTCTTTGGGCATATTTCCAGGGGGAACTCTGATCGTTTGGAGAAAACTTTTCTCCTGGGAAGTGTCGAAGGGACAAGATGGAGCGGCACAGTCACTGAATTATCAGAATCATCACTGAAGAATGCCTATAGAAGAGCACAAGACCGTTCCAGATGGAGGGAGACTGTTGGTTACAGACGAACCATGCCTGGAGTCAGGCGTAATCTTCATCCTCAGACATGAGGCACGGATTGAAGAGATATTCAAATACGTATTACTAAATTTATTGAATAAACGTTCATATTTACAATGATATTAAAATGTCTGGAAACCCTTGTTTTCAAATGAATTTTGACATTAGACAAGTTATTATTAGGAAAACAGATTGTTATTGTATCGATATTATATATTTTTAGAATGATCAAAACATTCGAAATGTTTGCAAATACTTTTATATTCAGATTTATGGCTTGAATGTTTAATTACAGGTTGTATGACGACATTGACAACAGTCAAATTGTATTTTTTTATTGGAAAAGTTCTTGGTAATATTATATATACCATTGATACTTATGAGGTTGAAATTATCCTAAACTTAAAAGCATTTTTAAAAAAAAATTCCGAGTAGATAAATGAATATGCGTTTTGAAAATACATAGATTATTTGTTTGGATTATGGTTATTTCTTTGAAATAAATAAATCGATTATTTTTTTCATAGAGTCTATTCAATAACATATCCACATTATCACAATATTAATACATTATAAAGAAAACAAAGTATCAAAATATATTTTATCCCGATAAACTATTTAATAATAGTTTGTCATCGGATGCTAAGGCATTAGTTTTAATTTATAATCAAATAAAAGGAGTACAGACATAATACTGTATATATATAAAGATCTGGAGGTTCAGCGACGATCTGCAAATTTCCACCTAAAAAGAAGGCGTTCCTCTTTTATTGGTGGCGTCCGTCTACTCCCAACTGAACGAATGTCTCAATCAAATATTAAAAAAATGACTTTAAATGCTCTTCTTAATGCTTGGCAATCGCGATGGGAATCTTCCTCTTCAGGGAGGGTTACCTTTCTTTTTTTTCCTTCAATCCGTCAGCGCTTAGAATCTTCTTGGGTTATCGCCGATCACTGGACTACGCAGTTTTTATCAGGTCATGGTAAATTTAATCAAAAATTATTTGTTTTTAATATTGTTGACTCTCCTTCGTGCTGCTGCGGATATCCTAACCAATCTTCTGAACACATCCTGTGGTCTTGTCCCTTTCCTCTTCTCTATGATTACCGAATGGAGCTTCTCGCTACTATCCGTGGCCCTGTTATAGGTCCTGTCGGATATACAGATCTGGTGGCTTCTAAAAAGAACTTCAAGGCTTTTAAAAAGTTTTGTAATCATTTCGGCGAATTGATCATGTCCAATCAATTTAATCCCAGTCAGTGAAGAATTCACTTCCCTCTCTTCTCAATCCAATGAAGTACATATTATGTACTTCTGGATTACTTTTTTTCAGCACAAAGATGCTAAGGCTACCAGATTTCAGAGAGCTCCTTCGGGCAGCTTTTTCTCGTTTGACAACGAGCAAATTTTCCATGTATGTGGGCACCGCCAAGGAGACTTATGTCCTCAGATGCGGTGTGCGGTATGTGGTGGGTAAGCTGTATATAAATAAAATAATAAACATAAAAAATAGGTTAAAGATTTTTTTTTAGTAAGAAAATAGAGTAAAATAATATAATTAAAATTAAAGAATAGCAATTTACTTGAATATATTTTATAAATAAGAAAAAAGCTAAACACATATATAAATAGTGTGTGCTCATAAATGTAATCAAAACAAGATAAAAAATATAACAAAGTTAATCGAAAATTTCAATTCATATCTACAGAAAAAATAAAAATAATAAGAAAATTAAAAGTAATAAAGAAATAAATGAATGAAATAAAAAAAAGGTTGACCTAAGGAAATAACAAAAATGTATTCAATGAGATAAAAAAAATATGTTTTACATAAATAATAAATCAATATAGGAACGTTCTGTCTACTAACCACTTACGTAATAAATACATAATTTTATTTTTACTATGATATGTTTTCATGTCAAGTGGCAACATATTAAATATTTTTGAACAATATAATCCAATTGTTTAAAAACTTAGGGGATCTAGACATTTGAACATTAATGTATTACCAGAGAATCTATATAAAACATTAGAGCATTTGAACATTAATATGGAGTTATCTAAAACATTTGAGTTTGTAAGTAAAAATTCTTTATGGAAGTTCATTGTAATTTATTATAGAAATGCAAGACGATCGATACAAATTTGAAATATCCAGTGACCGGTCACATCGCTTTCGCAACATCTTTGAGATTGGTATTTTTATTATGAAATTCAATGTATTTATATAAAAATGTCGCGAAAGCGATGAAACCGGTCACTGGATATTCCAAATGTATGGATTAAAGTATCACTTGTATTTTACTTCTATAATAAATTCTTATGGAGAGTCGACCGTTCACACATAACGTGGTTAAGCTTGTTCTAAAATGGATGAAAATACCATTATTAAGAAAATGAAAATAATTTAAATACAAGGAAATAACCAACGAAATAGAATAGACGTAGAATTACTAAATGAACAGATAACACACGTGTATTCTTCATTACTTTACCCATTGTAATACATTTTTACTAATGGCTTTTTACCCTTTGTTTTTCAGAAATCATAATTGACAAAAATCACACTCACGAAGGATGGGACACTAAAAATAAAATACTTAAACTCATTAAAATAGCATTATATCAACTCATTAGTTAACCCGTAAAAATTTTGATAATGATCCTTTAGATAAAAATAACTTTATTTAATTTACTTTCATATGATTTTGAATTATCTATCCTTACCTCCGTTTTGTAAAAATACATTGAACTCCTTAATAAAAATACCAGTCTTGAAGATGTCGCGAAAGCGATGAAACCGGTCACTGGATATTCCAAATTTGTGGATTAAAGTATTACTCGTTTTTTATTTATATAATTAATTATAAGATAAATAAAAAGAATGGACATTTATAAATATATATTAAGAGTTCATCATGTCACATGTAGATAAATAATATAGTAGTAAATATAATAAAGACTTTTAAAAATTAACAATATGATAATGCATAAGAATGCAAATGATTGTCATGAATTTATTAGTAACTACATATATTTTTCGAAAAATATATCGTACGCTGTTTATACATGTTAAATAGTTTAATATAGTTAATACTTGTAGGTTTTAGAACATTTTAAAACACGACTATTAAATTTTACTGTTAATTTATTTATCGATGTAAATTAAATTAAAATTAGCATAATAAACAATTGAAACTGCTTTAACCGTCAAAACAAGGTTTTATTTAAAAATTTTTTTTCAATATTAATTTTTTTTTCGAATAATTAATACTGCTTTCTATGTTGTTTCAGCAAAAACGTCTTCTACAGCAAGTTTGACTACACTCAATGACCAATGACTCATTATAAATACCATTTTCTTATAAATAAAGAATATAAATAAGACGCAAGAAAAGAGTAAAATGTTTTACATGAAATGAAATTCCTTCTATTCAAGTAATAAAATAAATTTAAGTACAAAAAACTTCGTTGAATTCTCTATTTAGTATGGAAATTTTGACAGCGGCATTTCTTCAAAGAAATCAAGAGAGTTCAATCGATTTGGTTATTTTGACTATTGGACGATGCCAGGGGCGTGTAGTGAATCTTTAAAGGAACTGGTTTTATCAAATCAATTACAATTGTTAATAAATAATAACGAAAATGTTTACACGTATTCTACAACCCAATTACCCATTTAAAGATTTAGAACGTTTGAAATCAACGATTTGGTAATTGGGTTGCAGAAATATAAAATTGTAACACTTAAAAACTATCATTATAATAAGATAATTTAAATAGTTTAATCACATTTTTTTACAGAAATCCTTTTATTCACCTATTTATTTAAAGGGCATATTTTTATTGGTTGGTTCATATCTTTGGGCACAACCCACGCTAGACCGAAATGTTTAACAATGTGACCAAAAATATATGCAGATATAAAATCACGATGACATTGTAAAGGCATTTAAAAAAACATTTTACCAACAACGTAATTTAAGAAAAAAATATTCGTCTTTTAAATACAAACTCTATTATACAGTTCCGGGAGTTCAAAAAAAATCATTTTGGACGGTTAGTAAAAATAAAGAAAAAATGTGCAACAACACAATATAATATATGTTTTTTATTTTAAATACGCAGGATAATGATTATATTGTAAATGAGTTAAATAACACAAAGATGAAATTAGTTAAATAACAAAAAAGAGTAGTAGGTAAAACACATTAAAAATATCAATAAATTCAATCGTGTTTTAGTTTTATTGACAAAAAAACAGTACGAGAAAGATAGTGTCATGCATATTAGTATGCAAGAGGCGAACTACTATAGGTCCAAATATGATGAAATCGAGTTATTACTACGTCAAAATCAAATTTTTCGTCCTGTTTTACAAAATAAATAGCATGAACTACAATTTTTTTTAATCATGAAGGTATTTTTTTGATCATGAAGGTATTTTTTTGACCATGAAGGTATTTTTTTTATTTATTATTGCACTACTACACTAATTTATAAGTTAAGAACAATAAGAAAACATACAGTACACTCTAACGCAAAATAATAGTTAACGGCGACGAACACAATAAAGGTCGCTATTAAAAATATTGAAATGATATTTTTGAACAATTAAATAAACCGTTTTTAACTAAAAATGCTATTAAAGATGTATTCTTATAAACACAGCAGTTAATATATTTCAAAAGCGCATTTTTATTTTAATAATTTAAACATTAATTATTGATATTTTATTTAAGTTATTTATTGACAATTCTTGATGGAATTCCATTGTAATGATGACCTTACACTGTATAATATTCACCAGTCTGAAGATGCCCATTAGAGGGTGAAAGCGCTAATTGGTCAAATAAATAAGTGGAAGTGTATTTTTAAAGTAATAACTTATATTTAAAAATTATTGTTAGATTTTTTAAGACAATTACATTTGATAATATACGCAACTTTATGTAGGTTTTTTTACTTAACAAGTAAAGAACGCCCCTGCAAGATGAACGAAAATATACAATAAACTATGTACAATTTAGCTACGCTTGAATAGATAATTTGATGTGTAGGCAATAGGCAAATGTCTTCATAAATGAATTGCACGGAATGTGTTGAATTATTCAGTGATATAGGCGTGGTTTTGATTATACTCAATCCAGAGATTTACATTATAAATCCTCTACACATATTTATTCCAAATAAAAAGCTCATGCATAAGGCAATTATTCATAATTCATATATAACCATGGGTGTATAGTGTTAGCAGTCCAAAACGATAGATAGTGGGTTAGACATGGCCGTTGTTCTTGCAGTAAGCAGAACAAAATGTAAATGAGTTAATCAAACCGTGCTCGTTCAATTTACTGACAATACTAAATCTCTGTTATGTATTTGAAATATGTGAACTTAAAAAAGAGATACCTACATATTTTCTGAAGATATCTTCAGGAAAAACGCAAAAAGCCTAAAATATATTGTAATATATTAACAACTAGCTGACCCGACAGACGTTGTCCTGCCCGAACGTTGGCTTGCCTTGGAAAAAGACTTTTTATTAATAAGTAGGTACCTAGGTACGTGTTTGTGATTAAATTTCAACACTAAAAAATGTTATTATTCAAATATTGAATTTAAGTAGGTACTTGCTCATGGGTTGAATTCCAAAACATAAAATAAATATTTTTTTAAATATGGCATTCTTTTTGCAAACGTCAAACTCCGGTCTTCTCACCAACACAGGGGTGTACTTATGTAGGAACACGATTTTTAAAAATGTATTGCATTAAATATTTTTTTAGTATTACCAAAAATCCAGTAAAAGAAATAAATGGGTAGAAATTATAGGAAATTCAAGGAAAAAATCTGATTGAGATCTACAAAAAAAATGCTGTTTGTAAAAATTCAAAAACAAACTTTTTGTATACTCAAAAAAACAACATCGATCCCTTTTTTTGTAAATGCATTCTCTTCGAAAGCAACTCTGGTGGATCGATGATTAAGACATTTATGCTCCTTACTTTCTTTTTTGAAGATTTTAATATCTACGAACACGCACAGTGCAAAGATCTATATTTCTCTAAAAACCGAACGTGAATCAGTTAAGCCGTTTAGAAGGAGTTCAATGACATCATACATACCGAGGAATTATATATATATAAAAATAGAGGGGTGTGTCAGTTGAAGAAGTTGTGTTGTGAAGAAAATCATTGTCAAGATGTAACTTGGTCAGAAAATTATAGACCTATTGATTATTTGAAAATCACTGTAGAGGCCACAAGTGAGCAAGCCCCGGAGTTAACCGTGCGATAACTATCCTAAGACATCAAAAATGGATTGAAGAGATATAAATAAAAATCTAGATACATGAACTTTATTACAAAAGCTTAAAAATAGAGCACTTCAGCAAAAACAAGGCTTCGTAAAAGAAGTATCATATAATAGAAAAAACAGAAAAAGAAAATACATGACTTACCAAATCGCACCTGGATACTGAAAATCATCGTAAATTCAACCTGTGAACAGAAGAAAGTTTCAGTAAGAATTATTTCACAAAGTTGATATGCCTGCATATTAATAAAGTAAATTTAAATGATGTACCTAGTTTAAATTTGTCTGAAAAAATAAATTGTGGAATCTACAAGAAAAATTATAATCCATTATAGTTATAATTAGGAGTTAATTAACCTAGTGAGTTTTCTTTACAATCGTTATATATATAATTCCTCCGTACGTGTGACGTCACTGAACGCCTTCTAAACGGCTTAAGCGATTTACGACGTGCGGTTTTTAAGGAAATATAGATCTTTGCGCTGTGGGTGTTCGTAGATATTAAAATCTTCAATTTAATGAGTTGAAAAGAAGTAAAGAGCATAAATGTTTTATTCAACGATCTACCAGGGTTGCATTTGAGGAGAATGCATTGACAAAAAAATGGAAAGGTTTTTTTTTGTGTATAAAAAAAATTTTTTTTGGTATGTTTACAAACAGCATTTGTTTTTGTGGATCTCAATCAGATTCTTTCCTTAAATTCCTTATAATTTCTATCCATTTATTTCTTTTTACTGGATTTTTGGTAATACTAAAATAATATCAAATTCAGTACCTTTTAATAATAATATAAAATCGTATTCCCACATAAGTACACCCTTCTGTTGGTGAGAAGACCGAAGTTTGACGTTTGCTAAAAGAATGCCATATTTGAAAAAATATTTATCTTTTGTTTCGTAATTCAACCATTAACAAGTACCTACTTAAATTCAATATTTGAATGTTAACAATTTTTAGTTTTGGAATTTAATCACAAACAAGTACCTAGGTACCTACTTATCAATAAAAAGTATTTTTCCAAGGCAAGCCAACGTTTGGGCAGGACAACGTCGGTTGATCAGCTAGTTTTTTTATAAATACAATGTTTCGTTTAATATTATATTTAATAATTTTCTTTTATTTTATTTGGGATTTTTACGGCTATTACATGGAAAAATAAGTAGAAATATATTAACAATAAAAGAGGCAATTAAAAAATTCACTGTAAATCTAATAATACATAATATTTAAGAAAAAGAGTTTATTCGAAATTCGAAAGAGAGTGACGTTTGTTTTCATGTGTGTGTATGTGTGAATGAATGTGAGAGTGGCTGCATGTGCGTGCGTGAATGAATGTGGGAGAGGGTGCGTGTGTGTGGGTGCGTAAATAAATATTTAAAAAAATTAAACTTGTAATTCTATTAAAAATTGTTCAAGAAAGAGCTTGGTTAGAAGTTTGATTAACAATAATAATTTATATCTATTTTCGTATTTTTTTGTAAATATAAAAGTCAAGAAATGTCATAAATTACATAAGTGTGGTAAATTTCTAAACCTTATTTTGAAAAATAAGAATTTTATTAATTAATTGATACACACTGAATGAATATAATTAATAATAATTCGCAATTTATTTACATATATTTGATATTTTTTATAATATATAATTACTGCAAATAAAATCCTTTTTTCTTCCCGAAGTACTGATTAATTAATCAAAAATACACTTTTTTATGCGATAACCTGCCTACCTTTTACACTAAAGTACATGAAAAAATATTAGTTTGTGAATATACCTAAAAAAGTTTTAAAGTTATTTTTAACAAATTAATAAAATTCAGGAAGTCGGAGAAACCAAAAATCCTTTTTTTAGTCAGAATAAATCTTTAAATTATAAATATTATAAACTCATTGTAATGGTATGTAAATGTGACATTGACTACGTTTATAATGTTACTTTCATCTGATGCAACAATATGCATCTTCGAACTAGAAACGAAATGGTTTACACGTTTTTTGAAAATAAATTACCAAAAAATATATAATTAATTCAACCGTCTTCATGTTACGATTGGCATATTCAAATAGTACATGCGAAAGGAGTTTAAATATAATAAATATTTCAAACAAGTCTACAAAAGAAATAGTTACATCACGTAAAGAGTGAAATAAACAAATAACTTTAACCAAGACATCTGCCCTAATTAATATATATTTAAAACTCCAAAACATGTTGAATGAATTAGATTATTGGATCAAAAATTAGCATTATATTAAAATGAAGGTACCTGTAGGTCCGCAACACTTCTTGAAACTGAAATTCACCACAAATTAATCACAGCACTACACACTTAAACACTTTAAAACTATCACAGTATACAACTAAGAATATCAGATACTACATAAGCAGAAAATAAAACATAAAACATTAATCCCAGATTGCATTATTAATCAAATAAATATTTTTATAAAACCGAAGCGGCCGAGGGTTCTCTTTGACTGACGCTTGACGAGAGAAATGAAAACTAAAAAACGAACATTTCTCTTTACAAGTAGTTAAAAGTTGTAACAATAAATATACATGTACCCACAACTAGTATTTACAACATAGTGTTGGCAGTAAAAAGCATACAAAGTTAAAATATTAAAAATAACATGTCAAAAAGGTATAGTTTAACGCACTTTTGTAAATATTTATTTATTTATTTTACATACGGCCTAAGCCAATGACAACAGTTATATAAAGAAACATGCGTACACGAAACTGAACAAAAATAATATAAAACTATGTAGGAAATACAAAAAAGGGAAATAAAATAAAAGTAAACAATATACATATTAACATAATACAACAGAGATGAAGAACATTTAAGAGAAGGGAATTTAGAAGTCTAGGCATCCACGGGGTTTATGACCTGTCATTGGCTGGTTTTGAGTAGCCACTTTACACACTGTGTAACATTCATCATGCTGCCCATATTTGAACATCTATATTCCTTCGATTCCTCCATCTGTTGACGTTTGTGAAGTTAAAGAGCTGACACCTTTATTGTTGCGGGTGAGACTCATATGATTGAATTATTTCACCAATATATTAGGCAACGCCTGGAAATATTTTTCTATTTAAATACTTCTTCTTATACCAGGTGGATTTATCAACAATGTTTTAAGTTCGTCCAAATTTTTGTAGACGTAGACTGGATTCAACCCCCTAGGGAGCTATTAACATAAAACAACAGATATGAAGAACATTTTAGAAAAGCGAATATAGAAGTTTAGGCATCCACAGGGCTTATGACCAGTAATTGGCGAAAAGATCTACGAAAGGCCGGAAAATCTATCACAAAAAATTCTAAGTTGTGTGACGACTTGACTTATCTAAACATTTTCACATTTTTATTTTTTTTATTCATAGGAATACATACAAATTACAAAAAATAAAAAAATAACGTATCCCTTACTCTTTGAAGCCATGGGCCCTGTGTTGAGTTGGGATACAGCATCATGGAAAGTGGAAGCACGTACATAATTAAATAATTGCAAAAATAAAAATTAAATATCATTATATAAACATAGGTACACATATTTCAAAGGGCATCTGGACAACACGCTTAGTAGTATATAAATATATGCAATATCTCGCAGCAGTCTCCTGCAATAGTCTCTTCTATTAGACAAAATCCAGACTTGTACACTCTTTCTGAAAATGGCTTTCGTTTTGGAAAACATAATTATAGATACGTATTATTCATCCAGGACATTGAACACTTTTGGGGCCACAACAGAGAAATTCCTCTGAGCAAACATCGTACGTGTTTTTGGAAATAAATCATATACATTACAGGAAAACCTCGTACGAGCATTCTGATAGGATCTACTCTTGTTTTGTTTTTTTTTGTTATTTTTTTAAATTAATTTTTTATTTTATTTTTAATTTTTATGATATATATATTATACTTAAGGTAATATGTATTTTATGTATTGTTTATGTATTTTTTTGCACCACAACAGACCAGGAGGCCCAATTACAGTGATGAATTACAGCACAGAACACCCAGGCTTGAGAAAATAACATTTAATTGTTGTGTTCTCACCGGGAATCGAACCAGGAACCTTCCGCTTGTGAGTCAGGCGTCTTGACCACTACACCACGGTGGCCGCCAAACTTACTCTTGTAGCATAAAGTCGAAAATTGCTCTTAGAAGATTTGTAAAATAGCAGATTTTGACTTCTGGAGACACGGTTGGAAACATGAAAAGAGAATGATTGCAACAGAGATGGGACATCACTTATATAAATATATCAACAACTTTAAGGTTACTGTATCTCAACATAGAGGACATCGTGAGATGGAGTAGGCAGAGAAGACGATTCTGGAGAGACCGCGTTGAGAAGATTATCGAATAGTCATTTTAACGGACATAAAATTATAAGGAGGGTAATTGCAAATTCACGTATAATTGACACGTCTGATATTTATCGAGTTGTAAATATATGTGTAAGGCTCTTCAAATCACAATACAGAAATAAAACAGGACCAATCGAATATGGAGCGTGACGCGAATATTTTGTCGTGATCGTAGAACAACGATAGGCAAAAATGCGACTTTGACATTCTTTTATATTTGATCTTAAAAAGGTTATATAAAGGATTTATATTCCAGTTGAAAAATCCATTATCTGTTTGTGACTAACCTCCATTTGTATCAAATGATTAGTGACCGATCAAAACTAGATTATAAGTCGAAACCGAAATCAAATTTCGGCTTTTGTTCAAGTTCCGGCCAAAACCGAAACTTAATAAAATAAATTAAAAGTCACTTCAGAATGCCCAAAATATGGCGTTTTTGTTTAACCTTACGAGTTCATTAAAATATGTGTAAATTAACATTTCAGAGAAGGTAATCGAGAAGTCTAGGCATCTACAGGGTTTATGACCTGTCATTGGCTAGTTTAAGTGGCCAAGTGTTCTTAAATTTTCTTCATCTCTGTTGTAATATGTTAATATTAAAAGCTCCCCGGGGAATTGAATCCAGTCCTTGCCTACAAAAATTGAGACAAACTCAAAATATTGTTGTTAAATGAAATACGCAATGAAATAAAAAGGCATAAATTTAATGGTCCGTTCTATGTTTCACATAAAACTTATATGTCACAGTTCTTCAATGTACGCTATGGGAACTTTAACTTATTAATTAAATTAATAATTATTAAAGAGCAAAATAAGAGAGTGGCTACTCGATCAAGAGTTTATATATATGAATAGTAGCTTAGGTGTGAGTATTTTAATTTTTCATATATTTTCTTGTATTTAAAAAATAAATTTAAATATTATTAGATATTTGTATAAACATGTTTATTCTGATCTTTCCGGCTGTTAATTTTTATCTGTTATTCATTGTTTTTTATAAATGTAAATAATATTATTAAGTCAGTATAAATATAATCTTCACCAACAAGCTACAAAAAGTGGCTTGGTGGGATTTTAGTTTTAGTAAAAATATAACAAGTGAATTTTTTTTTAGTTTGTAAAAATGTATAATTATGCTATTAAATAAAAAAAAATTATAAAGGTATTACGAAAATACAAATAAGAAAGATTTTAGAACTAGTAACTATATAAACAAATTACAAAATCAGTATTGTTTTAACTTTTTATGTTTGACAATAGCAATACAATAAACAATTTAATATCTTTAATTGTGCTAATTTTCCACTCGAGTACAGCCGAACGTAATCCGACTAATCGAGCCAAAGTTTCATCGAATTTTTGGCCGGAACCGAAACCGCGGTCAAAACTCAGTGTATAAGCCGAAATTGGCCGAACGTAAAACTGAAAAAATTATATACTTTTGTAATTATCAAGTTGTGACATAAAGTGACAAAAAAAAGTAAAGTTGGAGAAAATCACACCCGTCGTGGTTCTACGATTACGACGGTTTGAGTTTTAAGCTAATAAAAAAATATAATTAATTAAACTAAGGTTTTGTTCTTTTTACAAAACGTGTTTAAAAACTACAAAAGGTTGCATTATTAAATTTTGATACTGCATTTATATCCGAAATAATTGGAATAACTTATTTTCTTTTCTAAGGAAATTGTTATTTTTTTCATACTATTTGAACACACTTTCATTGTTTTATTGTAAAACAGGTGAAAAAATAAGTTTTTATGTAATTTGATGTTCTCTGACAATACGATTATTTTTTTTAATTTTATAAAAAGTTTATAGGCATAAGCACAGACATATAGTAATTTATATATAATAACGTTTGTATAAAATATATATACAAACGTTATTCCCATACTTACTTCATCTAAATCAAAGACAGCAAATTCCAAAGCCTTCAACAATAATAATTTGAAAAAAGAAAGTGGGAGATCACGATATAAATGCAAATCATTTAAAACTCGTTGAAAATGGCTACCAAAATTGAAATATTTGGGTAAATTATAAGAACGCTAATATTGCTTTTGATGAAAAAAAAACATATTTATGTAAAAAAAAGAGATGCGAGGAATGCCATCTATTACACTCCTGTAACGTGTCTATTAAAATATACGTCATTGGGCATGAGTCGTTCATTGTAGGATAAATGTTAATATCTCCAATCTCCACATATTTTAATCTCCCACAGTTTTTATACTAATACTAACTGAAAACAAATACTATGAAAATATTTAATTGTAGGAATCTCGAAATCTAGTTCTCTAAGTTCGAGTGATATTAAATCGAACTTGGGACCTCACGCGTAGTAGACAAACGCACTAAGTACTCCACGGAGACTTGCAAAACCTTTATTGCAATAATTCGTGACCTTAGTTACACTGGGAACATTTCTAAAGAATTATTGCGTCATGTTTAGCGGACATTTGAAATCGTGACTCAGTGAGGACTGGTGTAAATATATTTTGAATATTTGATACTTATTGCCTCTTAAAACATTTTTTGACGCCCAAAGTCCTTAAAATGAAGAAAAGATTCGGTCACAAGACGTGTGTATTGTTTTCTTTTGTCAATAAAATTCATTTTTAAATACTTCACCTGCTTTAATCGGTAAATATAACGGTTGTTTTTTTCGTAATAATATATTTGATAGAATGAATTTATCTCTGTTCGAATAACTCATTCAGTTTTGTGTTAGAAATAGAACCATAATTCTTGACAAGTGTTTTCGATCGATGGCTACTTTCAGTAAAATTTCATGAAAATTGGATGGAGAAAAATCTGCATTTTACCTGCCATGCTTGAGGTCCTGGGTTCGATTCCTGGGAGGGTCAACGTGAAATATATGTTTAAAGTGGTACAAGTGATTTTGCACCGAAATATTTCACTGTCTCTGGACTGGCGCCCTAAGTGTAAAATTGATCGCCTTACCTTCATGTAACATACGATTGAGATACACTGCGTGTACTTTACTGATGCGGAGCCTTATGCACCACCAGATGCGGATAAAGTTTTGTGTTTGAAAGAATGAAAATACACATTTTTTTAAGTATCTCCGAATGATAATGTCTTTTGAGACTAGCAATTGCGTAGCGCATTCTCTCCGTCCATGTTTTCGCCACTCTTTCCAACAAATCCGGCTATATTTACAAAATGGTGAGTTTTGTATTCGCCAATTTTTAAAGACTCGTTGATTTGTTTCCATAGACTATTGAGACTTTTAGCTCCGTTTTTACATATTGCCCAGGGAGCCCAATGTCTCTGGGTATGAACTAAACTAATATTGTGTGTCGTTGTTTCCCATCAAAGAGTAGTTTTGCTAACCTCTAGGCTGGTATTACAAACGTTCTCGCGGCCGTATTATCTCTTGTATTTACATACAAAATACACAAGAAAAACTGTTTTTTCCGACCGCGAGAGTGGTTCAAAATAGCACCCTTGGTGTTGAAATGCTAAGGAACTGGATCAGTTGTATCGATATTTTTTTCCCTAGCAAAATCAAGTTTAAACTTGCTATTAAAGAAAGGATTCTGACTGCTGTTTAAATATTTATGTATTTTTTTTTAAATCAATAAAAAGAAATTTAAAATGAAATATGTGCTAATATTTATTATTTTTCCTTTTTCTTTTCATTTTTAAATCGAGGAGCTGAAGTGGAATTGGGCGGGTCAGGTTTCTCGAATGTCGGACGGTAGATGGATAAAAAAGTGATGAACCAGAGGCCGAGAACAGGGTGCAGAAGCGTAGGGAGGTCTCAGACCAGATGGTTCGACGACATCAGAAGAGTTGCAGGTCCAAAGCGGCAAAGGGTAGCAACCGACAAGGAATTGTGGAGGTCCAAACGGGAGGCCTTGTTCAGCACTGGACTCAAGAAGAATGTAGAGCACGTAAGTAAGAGTAATATATATACGTATGACTAGATATTCGCAACTCTATTTTGAAATATGTTTATGACTTTTTCATATGTATAAATATTTTTTTAATTGTGTGAACCCCTGAACTTTTAGCATGAGACAGTTTGTATTGCATTGCAAGGGCATTCAATATCAACCATTGCAACAATATCAACAAATTAATATACTTTTTTTTTCCATTACTAATTTACTGCGTTATCTTTATTTTTATTTACCTAAGTACATTAAGTATTGATTGATTTGGTGTTTATTTTGTAGAACTCCATATTTAAACTTATAATTAGAAATCAAACACTGATTTGAGTCTACTGAACACTTTATTTTATTTTTACAAATATAAACATAAAAAAGTGTTCAGTAGACTCAAATCAGTGTTTGATTTCTAATTATAAGTTTACATTAAGTATATTGTACCGCATAGTATTATAATATTATGATACAATACAATTATCGTTTTTTTATTATTTTATTTAAAAATAATGGGTTTGAATATTATTGCTTAAACACTGTAATGTTTTATGTTTATATGTTTGTTCGTAAAATATATTTGTGCCGCGTACGCTAATAAAATAATAAGAATAAAAAAATAATGCAAACCCTAATTTTTAAATTTCACTATTTGCAAACGTTGTTCCAGTATAAGACGTTCGTAAATATTTAAGTACTGTTTGTTCCAAAGCAGAAATGTAAAAAAACTTTCATTATCACTGTGACATCTTCATTTCCCAATCCGCAATAAGTGGTGCATAGGGCACCACAGTATTGGTATGCCAATCGCAGAGTATCTGGATCAATTTTATTACATCGAATTTTTATTTTATTTGTCAGTCCGGGGTTCAAATTCTACTTTACGGCAACTCGACTCCATTTTTCCATCACACGCTATTTACGAATTTATGGAAACGCCCTCCATGGTGTAGTAGTAGGGACGTTTGACTTACGCACGGAAGGTTCCGGGTTCCCGATGAGAACACAAATAAAATTATGGGATTTTTGTTAAGCCTGGGTATTCTGTGCTGTAATTGACCACTGTAATTGGGCCTCCGACCTGTTGTGGTGCAAAAAAAATATGCATAGGTGTATCATCCAAAATATTTATTTTTTTTATTTTTAAAACACGGATGATCGCTGCGATCCTAGGTACAATTTATTATTTATATCTTTATTAGCCACCATGTTTTGATACAAATTTTTATATTGTATGTATTTTTCAATAGATTTTGGAATTTAAAATATTTGTAAGTAAACTTATTGATATATTACAGGAATATTAACGTGCTTTTAAAACTCAAAAATACAATAAACCACTCATTTTTGTTACATAATTGCATTGTATTCTTAGTTGATTCAATGTAAAAAAGAAGACGTCAATAAAATTGACTTAAATACGAAGCGTACAATAAATGCATTTTTATAAAATCGACAAACAAATATTTGAAAATATTATCATTTATGTATCATCTCGAAATTTGCAAAACATCGCAATAAAAGTCACATCTCATTCCTGATCTTTAAAAGCACTTATTATGTTAATTTTATTTGACATTTAATTAATGATCGCATAATATTCGAGTGATACATGGAGGAGTAATAATTTCTTACGATTTCTATAAACGTTTATATTTCCAAATCAAATTATGTGCAAAATTACTTAAGTCGTGCAACATTTGCGTCATTCGTTACAAGATTCTAAAATTATCTGATCATGAACATCAAATTTATAGTAATCGTAGATTCCTACAAAAATTATGACCAACTTGTGTATTTTTTATTAACTCCTAAAGGCACAGTATTACTTGGATATTAAAATATAAAATTCTCATAAAATTAATCAAACGTAAAGATCATCTCTTAATAATTTTATCGCAATATCATAAAGAAGTCTTTTTGGCTTGATGGCATTTCGGTATCGACTTTAAAAAGTGAATTGTGCATTTCCTGGATTCAAACAACAAATAATCAAAATATCTAAACTACTGAAAAAGTGAAAGCAATAGAAAAGGCTTCTATCAAAGCCGTGAAACCCTTACAAGCAGTCAATAGTAGTTCAGTAGAGTTTAATTCAGCTCATCAGTTCAGAAAGCTCTATTACCAATTACGTTTATATTATTTAACGAATGATAAATACAAACCGAAGCATTAACAAAGTTTTATTCTGTCATCTCCAACGGGGGTAAAAGCTTCCTGATTATTTCATTTCTTCAATATTCAAAATTAAAAAAAATAATAATAAGAACTTATTGCTGAAAGCAATATCTTCCGGCTAATCAAAAAACAGACTGGTCAAAAAAAAAATTGGTCAAAAATTTGTACAAATAATAGCAAAAAAACCTAATTTATTAAAAATAACAGCTGTTTCTTCATAGCGAAATAAAGTTTGCACAGATAAACTAAGTTAAAGTACGTTAGGGTATTCACGTTAAATATTTTTTACATTGTTTCAAAAAAGGAACCGGTTAGCATATTATTTTATTTATTTAAAACTTCAAGTACAAAGAATAAGTTCTTTGGCGGACTTATTGCTATAAGCAGCATCTTCCAGTTAACCAAAAAACAGCCTGGTCAAATGAAGAATTAGTCAAAAATTTATACTAAAAAACTAAAATATATATCAAAAGAAACATACATTTTAGTGATTTAAACAAATTAATTCATCCAAAAAATACTAATTTTGTGCTTCAATTATTCATTATTACGAGTATAATGTTACGAAAGATGTTTATACTACTAATAACCACGTTACGGATAGTATTTTTAAAATTCTCGCTTTTATTATGTTAATCAAAACTAATTAATAAAAAGCCTGTATTTACAAAAAAAAAACATAAGTCTTACGTAGAAACATTCTGCGTTGAACTAATTAACTAAACACAATCGTAAATCACACTTAGATTTAGAATGTTATTGTTTAATTATGCAGAGGTAGACATAAATTAAAATTATTTAGAAATTTAATGAGATTAGCTTCCTGTTAGAATGCAACATTAATTTGTACCTACATAACGTTCCCAACCGTTCCCAGTAAATTATTATTTCTCGACAGGTAAACGTGGATTCAGAATGTATTGGTTAATTAATTAGGACAATGTTATACTTAAGTAATTTAATCCACAATAACAAACGCGATATTATCCATTTTGAATTAAGAAAAAAAATATTATTTAATAATAGTATTTTGTCTTATTTTTAAATTCTCCTTATTTTGAGTTATGACGCTATTTTATCGGATATGCGATATGTGTATACTTATATAAATGTGTGTATATATGTACCAGAAAATGATACAAGTATTTTAAAGATGAAAACATAAATTCATTAACCCTTTAGACCTGAACCATATCATGTAGATTAAAAAAAAAATATTTTATGTTCTGAAGGAATTATTAGTATTTTTTACTTTACTTGCCTTTAATGTCTAGAAATGATTTAAATATGATTTTTAAAGAACTAGCAAACTGATAGATAATTGACAAAGTTCACAAAACGTGTTTTATCATCTAACAACACAGTGTATAAATTAAATTAAATAAATTAAATGTAGTTGAAATGTATTTTATATTAGTTTGAAATCTAATTCCGAAAGATGGCAAAAATTCGCTCGATCAAAATGTCACATCCAAAACCACGATGATCAGTATGAGCAAGAAGACATATTGGCACATTAAAACAATTTTTTAGAACGAATAAAATTTACAAAAACGATTTATTTAAAAAAATAAATGGTCACTTACTTCTGCAGGGGAAAAACGAGGAGGGGGAGGGGGGAGTTGATGCACAGTCAACAGCGCGCCCGCGTTCTCCTCGCTTCTCCCCTACAAAAGTAAGCAACCATTTGTTTTTTCGAATATTTTATTTAAAAAAAATTTCTTCGTTCTAAATATTTTTTCAAATGTGATAAAATGTCTTCTTGCCCATACTGATCATTATGGTTTCGGATGTGACGGGGTTTAAAGAACATCCTGTATATACGCACGCACACATTTAAAAATGTACCATGACTTAATATTTATTATTCAGAAACTTCGTTGGTATGTCTTTAACCTTATCATTATTATGTAATTTAATCATTGCTGACTGTACGATTTTGTAAAATAAATAAATGAATATTAGAATATACACCTGGTTGAAAGGGTTAACTAATTAGTTGCTTATTGTTAGATGTTTGGTAGATTGGCTGCCTTTCGCTAAACTGAATACATTCAGTCGTGGGTTGAATGTACTCTCCCATGTTGGATTAACATGTTAGAAGTTTGTCTAATTTGTGATTTAGCGGATTTTTATTTTATTACCAAGCAACGGTATTTTCGAATAACATTTAGAGTTGAATAATGTAATTCCGTAAGAGACATGACATTTTTATGTTTTATGTTATTAATTAAAATAGGTGCTAATTGAACAACACGATTCTTGTCAAAGTGTTGATTTTTTTTTTCCACACTAAAATTATTTTAAGTCTTACGTTAACCTACATTGTGTTTCATCAAAAGATAAATCACCTCTGTTGGTCGTTATTCATTCCAAAATCATTAAAGGCCAGATGCGCCAAAAAAGGTGAGTTTAAAAAAAGTTAAATTTAATTGTTGTTATTTCGTCAAAGTTTATAAAATGGAATGCTCACGAAAAAATGCAACCAATTTTTCTGAAAATAACGTATTTCTTTAAACTCATTTTTTATGGTGCATTATTCATTCAACTGGCCCTTACACAATGAGGAATTCCAGCCCAACCCGGAATTTAATTTTAAAAATGTTTTCGTGTACACGTGAATATTTAAAAAATTTGGAATAGGATGAAATATCTCAAAAACGCACGCAAAAATAAATAAAAAATGTTAAAAATAGTATTCATTTTAAAGTCGTAAATAACGACGTCACTCCTTATATCTACGTGTAGTATTTCCGGTTTCCGCTTTAAAGGAACCCCCCGCACCTTCTACGGAACGTTTTGACCATAGAAAAAAAAAAAAAGTCTAGTTTGTATAATTTGACATTTCAACCAAAGGTTATGTCAACTTTCTAGGTTTTTCTAAATCGAAACGTTCGTAAAAACAACCATAACATAGAAATAAGCTAATTACGATCAACTAAATGAAGTAATCAACGCAATATTCCATGGATTCTTGTCAGTTTTGTTATTGGCTGGAGAAATACAACTTACCGCGGTCAGTGAAAGTAAGAACGCCAACCGTTTCATGACGTCACCACTGAAAAGTGACACACTGATTACAGTCATTTGGCGCGGTATATGATAAATGTAACTTTAAAAAATCATATCTTTGTAAATAACAAACAAAAAAAAAAATTTTTTTTTAGTTAAATAGTAAACTAGTAGAAAAAAAAATTAGAAAACAATTTGTCATTATATATACATATTTATGATAAAGATTACTATGAGGAAACTTCTTGATTACAATACGTGATTTAAAATTTTAATTCTTAATTTTAAAAAAAATATGCATAAAATGTACATGTATCATTGTTATTTTATTGGTTCTGAATCCATGCAATATATTTGATGTTTACTATAAATATGTATGAGTATGCAGAGCTGTTGTTTTCCCCGGTATTCCGTATATAAAAAAAGATAAAAATGAATTAAAGTGAAGTGGCACTAAGAGATGCCTAATGCCTATGTACTTGCTCTAACTTGCTAATAAATCCGTATTGAATGGGAGGTCACAGCGCAATAATAGTTTTTATTTTTTATCATTTATTTATTTATTAATTCAAAATTACACTAATTTAAATATAAATGAACTTATTAAGACTTTTAAGGCTATGCCCGTGTCAAGCCATAATTAATAACAATAAAAAAATACATGGTGAAATTAATGAGATTTAAATATAATCACATATGATGCAATGTAATAAAAATCCAGATATTATTACTTTAAATTATACAAACTCATTTATTTATTTATTATTTATTTGACACTTTATATACATATACAATAAATTTACATATAAGGGCGGGCATATTGCCTTAAGGCAATTTCTTCCTACCTACCCAAACCGGTTAGTTTGAGAAAGTTATAAATACATGGACATATTGAATCTTACAATTGTATACAAAAATCAGAGCAAAGATTAAAAAAAAAAATATATTTATATAAAAAATACCACTATACTATGAAGAGAGGAGAGGGGATGGGAAGGAAAGAAGAAGGATAAAGGAACAATTTAAATATTTAGATAGTGACATTTCAATCTTGACTTAAATGTAAATAAAGAAGGGGCGTCTCTAACATTAGTGGGTAAATTATTCCACAATCGAGCGGCTACTACTGTGAAAGAGGAGGCAAGAAAGTTAGAGCGATGACAGGGTATTAAAAGGGTTCTCTCGTTACTAGAACGAAGAGATAGTCCGTGTTGTGAAAGAGGTTGGATGAGCTCTCTCAGATAAACAGGCGAAGTGGATAAACAGGCGAAGATTCAGAATAACAGGCGAAGATTCAGAATAACAGGCGAAGATTCAGATAAACAGGCGAAGATTCGGAATTCATACATAATCAAATATACAAAATAACAGTATCACTGAAATCAACAAAATAAAAGAGTAAAATATAGTAGTATTGAAAAAAAACAAAATAATAGTATCATTGAAATCAATGGAAAAATAATATATTTATAAAAACATAATTGAAAATTGATTAGTTCAATTTAAATTATATAGCAAATACACGATATACAATACACCAAACATATACATCCCAAATAAATAATCACAAGATTCTCGACACAAAGACAACTTAAACAAATAAAAAATTTAACCACTTTCGGTCAAAGGGACATGAGTATTGTGCCATCAAAATCTTTAACCCACTTTCACTGTCCAATAAAAAAATAAGTAACAAAAAAATATTTTTGAAAGTTGTAAAAAATGGATAGTGGAGTTTGTGGAGCAAACCAATTAAAAAATATCTGCACCTTTACAATACTTCAGTGAATGGATGGTTTATTATATACGGGCGCCGTAGCACAGTTGGTTTGACGGCTAACTATGAGACTGGCGTTGCGGGTTTGATTCCCGTCAGTTGCAAGAAAGAAATCCAAGAAATATTTTTTTCTCAATTGATCTGGGTGTTCTGGTGTATTTTTGATAGTTTTTTCCACATCCTCTCTTTCCCATCTGCTGACGAGCCTCAAATATAGAGGCTTAGCAAATTTTTTATTTTGTCTAGTTATATTATTTTTAAATATATTTTGTTATATGAATTATGTTAAGGAAAGCATGGAAAAATATAATATATGTAAAGTAGGTAATTTAAAACAGTGGGTACTGTTTGAGAAATTAGTTATTTTCCGTCTGCGTATAATGTTTTTTGTGTGTATACTTATATGTAAACAATAAATTAAGGGTACGTTGAAAAGTATCTTAGGCACGTGAGAACACATTATATTTTATGTTTTGAATTTTTAAAAAAGCTAAAATGAATAAAATAAAACAAAAAAATAGTCATCGGCATATAATTGTATCGAAATAATTATGTTTCTTTTATCGGTAACAAAATATAACATATTGCATAGTTTCATTCGAATATTTTTATTTTCTTCTAGAAAACTTAAGTGAAACGAATAAGTGTAAAATTGACTTATGACAGGGTTGCGAATAATATATCAGACATAAAAGGAAAATTTGGGAAGAGTTCAATTTTTGAGAAACTATCAATGTTCGCAAATTTGACCACATAACCGAGTATCGCACGCAACTACACTGGCTCAGTATCAGGCATAGAAGAAACATTCACATTCTATCACTTCTTCACAATATTTTAAATAATCCCACTTCGCCTGTTTATCTGAGAGAGCTCATCCAACCTCTTTCACAACAAGGACTATCTCTTCGTTCTAGTAACGAGAGAACTCTTTAATTACCCATTCATTGCTCTTTTTTTTTTGACTCCTCTTTCACAGTAGTAGCCGCTCGATTGTGGAATAATCTACCCACTAATGTTAGAGACGCCCCTTCTTTATTTACATTTAAGTCAAGATTGAAATGTCACTATCTAAATATTTAAATTGTTCCTTTATATTTCTTTTTTCCTTCCCATCCCCTCTCCTCTCTTCATAGAATAGTGTTATTTTTTTTATATATATATTTATATTTATTTTTGTTAATCTTTGCTTTTAATTTTTGTATACAATTGTAAGATTCAATATGTCCATGTATTTATAATTTTCTCAAACTGAACGGTTTGGGTAGGTAGGAAGAAATTGCCTTAAGGCAATATGCCTGCCCTTATATGTATATTTATTGTATATGTATGTAAAGTGTCAAATAATAAATAATAATGTGGATGGTTTTCTCATGGAATGAATTATAAGTCAGCTTTCACATGGCGAGAGTTAGTAGAACTAAGACGGCTAAAATCTCAATTTTTGTAATGCAAAAGTAAACAAAATCGAATTATTGAATTACTATGTTTATTCACATGTATAATCCCGAGAATATTAAGATTTTACAAGATAATAATCACAGTTTTTATAACCGTTTGTGTGATTTCAACGTGGGCATGAGTCATGAGTCATGAAAAAGCATGATAATGTCCAACTTAAGCCTTCTATATGAATAAAAGGGACAATAAAAGCAGTAGTCAAATACAATTGAAATCGCACCTTTCGAAATTAGAATTTTAAAAAAGCAACTTGATTTTTGACAATGAAAATTAATTTAATTATAATCTTAACCAACACGAAGACCTTCGGTCTTCAGGTATGTAGGAAGAGTGCTTTTACTGTAGACAAAATAGTAAAAAAAGACACATATCGTCGGTGATACTGCAATACCGCGTAAAAATCAATTGCATTTTTTAGCAGGGGATTCTATAAAGCTTTCTGTTAATATATTACTTCTACGTTTTGTCGTTTTCCTCCTCTCTATAATTACCGAACGGAGCTTCTCGCTACTATCCGTTGCCCTTTTATGGGTCCTGTCGGATATACAGATCTGGTGGCTTCAAAAAATAGAATTTCAAGACTTTTAAATAGTTTTGTTATCATTTCGGCGAAGCTTAATCCCAGTCAACGAAGAATTCACTTCCCCCTTTTCTCAATCTGTATCTGTATTTCTGGATTACCTTTTTTCAGCACAAATATGTTAAGGCTGCCAGATTACAGAGATCTCCTTCAGGCAGCTTTTCTCGTTCGGCAACGAGCAACTTTTCCGTGTATGTGGGCATCACCGAGGAGACTTATGTTCTCAGATGCGGTGAGCGGTATATGGTGGGCAAGCTGTAAATCTAAATATAGTTGCTCTAATTTCCAGTCGGTGATGTACCTGTTTTATCGTTGATTTAGATAGCATGACAAAAGAAAAACTTTTAAATCAGATAAAAATGACACAACCGTTCTGTGTTCGCCATTGAACACTGTGTTAACGGTGTTATTAAAAACGGAGATAACGCGTTATAATGCGAACCGAAAACCTTTCATCTAACTCTGCTATTACTCATTGTACTCGTGGTCGCGCGATACAAAGCGGGGTCCGCACCACACGCCCAATTCACATGACGAATAAAAGGAAATTGTTCCATTTTACAGAAACAATTACTTACAAATGCACTGTAAACAATGTGATTAACATTTACAAGTGGTCATTGTCCTTTGCTCGCCATTACAGTTAGGCGCGACAATGGCTTGTCGGCCAAGTAAATATAAAATATATCACACATAAGTCATCCTACGCGTGTATATTGTACGGTGAACAGTGCGGAGGGCGTCACAATGTATCGAGCCATGGGTGTGAATTGAAATGTCTGCTTTCGGCTTGACGAAATTCTTTTCAAATTTATTATTTCAACTTTACGTAAGAAGTATCCATTTTTTCATCACAAAAAATGTGTTAGCTAGCTATCGCAATAAACCAGAGTGCTTAGGTAGTTTGATTGTATACAGGAACGATTCATATTTTTTGAAGTACCTACTTACCACTTCAATGTTATATAATATAAAATACGCAGATATAACTTTGTGAAGTGAGTTTCCCTTAACGGGACATTCATTTGAGTATTTAGACCTCTAATTTTATTCCAATGTAAAAAAAAGTCTGTAAATTCCAATGGTCTTTGGACCTTTGGACCATCAACGTTCTTACATATCAAGTAAAATCGAAAATTACCAACATTAGAAATAATATAAATTATGATCATTCCCTTTCCGCACCTCATGGTGCATAGGGCACTGCATTGGTACACCAATCGCAGCGTATCTCACTATTTTTTTTTAATATATGAAGTTGGGATGGTCAGTATTCTTACAATTCAGGTGCCAGTCCAGGGACTATGAAATATTCGAGTGTAAAAACACATTTTTAAATAAAAATTTCATGTCGACCATGTCTGGAATCGAACCCTAGACCTCTCGCATGGTAGACAAATGCACTGACTACTATACCATGAGACTGACAGGTGACAACCCCTGTAAATGCCTAGACTTCCATTTTAATTTTTAAACAACTTTCATTTATGTTTTTTTTTCCTTCTCTTTTGTATACTTTCATAATTAACCTTACATATAATTGTTTTATAATATGGAAACTTTACTGGTCCATTAGAGTTAAGTCTAATTGTGTAAAATATTAAACTTTGTAACTGTACTGTATGTTTCGTAAATAAAAGAAAATAATAAATAATACCTTAATAAAAATCAAACTAGAACCGGATAGTGGTCCTGTGGTAAAATCAGAAGGCCTATATTCGAACCCAGTTTTACCACAAGTTGACTTTATTTTCAAGCACAATTATTTATGACTAGTTGAAAAGTCCTTGTTAAAACCTTTGTATGGAGTTTCTTAATTCAGCCGTACGGCTGCGAGACATGGTGCATATCCGAAAAAGACATAGAGACTAAACATTTTCGAGATCTTATTCCATATAAGAATTCTCGGAATTTCCCGGAGGGACCGCATCACGAATGAAAAGGTTCTTAGTAAAATCAAAAGAGGAATGCACCTGCTTAACACCATCTCCGGAAGACGTGCTGGATAGATTGCACACATAGTGGGTCCACGAGGGTCTCCTAAGTGAGGTGATAGAGGAATTGTTTGAGGGGACAAACCACAGATGGCTCCCTCGCTGAGGATACATGGAAGATTTTGGCAAATATACTCGTATGAGCTGTAGGTCGTATGAAGAGCTGAAAAAGTCAGCACAAGACAGACCGCGATGACAGAGGTGATGGAGAGCTTTGCTAAAAACCAATATACTCGTATTTTAGAGGATGGAAAATGAGAGGGTAAGAGTAGAAAACGGACTCAAAATTTAAATATCTGGATAGTAAACTTTTTGAAAGAAACTACGCGTAACCTAGTGTTTTTATTATTTTCATAAGTTTAATGATAACAAGGAAGATGTATAAGACGGATGCAAGGAATGAGTAAGTAGTTAGGTTAGGTTGGTTTTATGGAAAAATTATGTCGATTCCGGCATTTTCAGTAAAATATTTATTTATTTTACATAAACGGCATAACATATCCTTTAACATATATTGAACATAAATATGAAAAAAAAAATACATAAATAAAAACACAACAAAAAATTATAAAATGCATAACTATAACAATAGTAACAAGTAGGTAAATACACATAAACAACCAAAAATATTAACAAAATAAATAGATAAATAACTATCAAGTCCAGAACCAAATGTATCAGCCTTGTCCTCATACTGATTGCCATATCTATGGAATATTGAAGAATCAGCGCATTTCCTGGAGAGATATTGATCATTCAAAGTCGACCAATTTGCACAGGAAATTGTTTACTACAGAAAGATGCACCGATAATTGTAGAACGTTTTCTCATCAAAGACAAGTGCGCCAACCACTTTGAACTTTTCTTCACTCGATTTACTATTTTTAGAATTTTTACCTGAGAATAATAAATAGTTAAAAACACTCGATCGGGATTCTTGTTAAAATAAATGCAGTACGTACTATAACAAAGTAACATATTATATTTTCACTTCAAATGTACATCGGTAATTGGAAATAACTTAACGGTAATTAGTAATTGTAAATGGTAATTAGTAATTGTTAATGGAAAAAACACGTCAATATCACTGCTAACAGAATTAAAAAAAGTATGCACTTATTCTACAGTTTAAGAAATATACAAAGCTTAAGGAGAGTCTACTTTATGCTATGCCAAAGTGTAATGGAGTATGGGATTAACGTCTAAAGCCGCAGTAAATCTCCTAAAATTAGCTCAAAAAAGAATCTTTAAGATAATGTTAAAGATGCCAATATTTACAAGTTCGGTATATGTGTTCCATACAGCGGCTATCATGGCTGTTCTCCTAATTTCAAAAAAAAATACACAAAAAAGTGGCATAATACATTTTTACAGAACACCTTAAGAACTTTTCACTGTCCGATGGCGCTACAGCCCAGCTTTGGCCTCCTGCAACTTTCACCTCCAACTCTGCCTTCAGCTGATGTCTTCCAATTTAGCACCTGGAGAAACTGCGCTGCACCCTTTCTCACTTCATCCCCCCATCTCAGCCTGGGTCTCCCCACTAATCTCTTTCCACCCGGATATCCGCTCATCATTTTTTTAGGGACACGTAAATCAGGCATCGCTGTACATGTCCGGGCCATCTTAATCTAAGTACCTTCATATGTGCCGAAATGCTCGGGACCTGGTTGCCTGGTATGTATTGTACAGTTCTTCGTTATACAGAATGTGCCACTGATTATTCTCTCTCAATGGTCCGCAGATTCTTCGGAGTACTTTTCGTTCAAAAGTGAATGAAAAACTATTACCTAAGAAATAAAAATAACGCGAAAATGATTTAATTAATGTATCTTAAATGTTTAAATTTTTTTTAAATGCAAAATTATTTTGAGAGAAAAATTGAAAAATTAAATAAAATAAAAATAAAAGCATCATGTTCTAAACAAGACGTTTAAAATACGTTGAGGTTTACAAAAAGTTAGTTGCAGTCGTTGAGATATAATACAAATAAAGAGATAACACTTAATACAAATCCGAGCTAAAAAGTCGTCCCCAAACGAAAGGATAGACCAGCGGAGGGAGCAAGTATCGTCACGACATATTACGTCGACTTTGACAAGCAAAACAAGTAGTGCAGTAAAAAGCACGTACTGTTTACGTCTGTCTACTGTAAGTTCTATTCAGTATGTCACACCCTTTTCCATACGCGTCACCTTTGTTTATCGTTTCACTATACGACCGATTAATTGAGCAGGACGCAGGAGATAGCTGGTAAAATATTAATAAAACGAATTCAATCCAATAAAATAGCTATTTTTAAACAAGTATTGATTAAGATAAAAACATTACTTACCGGTGAAAGGTTATACCATCGCCTTTCCTTATCGATTTGTGCAGTATCTTAGCGTACATATAGGCATTTTAGTAATTTCTGGGAGAAAAGTAGCCGGTGAACGCTCGCAGCAGACTAAAGTCCGTTCTATTAAACATATGCCAATTGGCCGCAGGTTGAGGGAACATATTTCGAACGCTCATGTTTACTCTAATTATATACCTCAATGGTTGCAGTTAGTTTTTTTTTTAAAGAGACAAAGCTTGTCGAAAACGACTTAACTCAAAAAAACCTTAAAATGAGTTAAGATCATAAAACGACTTCAATGAACATTATTCATCTTTTTGCATTAAAAAAAATTCAACATTCGGGTAAGAATAGGACAAAACCATTGCATCGGTCTCTTTGTTACTCAAATTTAGGTTCTTTGTCAGTACGGAAGCGACGCTATTAGTGTTGTGTTTATATTGCTTTGTGAAGGACGCAAAGCTAACAAACATATAGTTACCGAAAGCCGGTTGAGTCGATTTTATTCCGATAAAAATGGCAATTTTACTTGATTTTGTCAAATATTAAAACGACCAATTTAGCTTTGTGATTGTTTCGTTCCGACTTACCAATAATCTTAATGACGTATTTAAGTTTATGTCATTTCGTGCATAAATAAAAAAATCTGTTTGGTAACCTGATCTGACCGAATAAAAATTATATCATTATTTTATGTATAAAAGTGCATTTGTTTGTTTGTTTATTTTTTCAATCTAAAAATGACTTATTATATCAATGTCTCGTTTAAACTTATAATAATTCTTTTTTATTACGCTTTTTTTTTTCATAGATTCGTAGCTTGCCTTCGGCATAATTTTTAATTCCATATTCGGTGCTTGCTTACTTTGAAAAATATGAAACAATCGACGAAAGAATACGAAGGTATCCCATTTTTTACTCGACATTTTTTTTGCAGTTTTCCAAAAGGTTGATTTTTTTAGTTGAGTCGTTTTCGAACTAAGTGTGCGATGTAATGTATTAAATAATTTAAAAGATTTATAATTATTTAAGTTTACGTGCAATATAAAAGCAATTGATAATAAATTACTATGCAGTTTTTTTGTTGCATTGTGCGGGTGTTAACGAAGGCAATGTCCTTATCTTTAAGTGTAATTGTATAATAATTGTAATAGACCATTCTAAGGGACGTATTAATTAACTGAGTTTTATAGAGTAATTTAAATGTCGTTAAGTTCAGATATTTTTTTAATTATGTACTTGGTAGGTACTATTTCGACGTATAAAGATAAACGAGATACTAAAATTATGAAAATGATGCAAAACAGTAATTTTATATATGTTCTTGTATTATGTGTTATAAAAATGCACTTTGTATTTTTACATAAAAAATAAATTTAAGAATATAGCTGTCGAAATTTATTGCAACAGAAGGGAAAATATTTTAAGTATTTACAGGGCTTATGAACTGTCATTGGATGGTTTTTGTGGCCACTTTACGTACTTTGTTTTAACCATTCTGCCTATATGTGAACATTCACAATACGTTCACTTTTTGACGCGTTGATTTTTGCGAAGTAAAATAGCTGAAACCTTTATTGATGTAGGTGAAATTCATCTGACTGAATTATTTCACCTACCTTCTAGGCAATGAAAATATTTTAATGTTTTAATGCTTTTTCTCGGACCAGTTGGTTTAACCCTTTAGGTGCCACGGGCGAGATATCTCGCGCATGGTACAGGGTACAGTGTAACATGAAAATTTGCATGTGAAAATTTAGAATATGCGTTACCGCCAGAACAACACACTGCATAAATTGTAAAGAGAGACTTTTCGACTTTTGATTTCGTATTTCGTAACTTATCACTATTGACCGTATTTTCGGTTGAATATTCCTGGCTTTAAACGGTTAATCGGCTTTAACGGCTTTAGGCGGTCAGTCCAAGTGTTTGTAGACACGTTCTGGATAGAACTCCATAGGACAGCGGTTTCCAACCTTCATGCTACTACGCCTCCCAAAAAAAAAAAAAAAAATTCTGCGCGTCCCTACTTTTCATTTTTACGGTGGATACATAATAAAGGCAGGTTTTAAAAATTAAAAAAACAAAAATACAATAATAACAGGAGTTAAATGCATGCGTTAAAATGTTTCAAAAATTTAACAAACATTTATTTATTGACTTTTTACTGTTACATTGCGATATGAAGTTTTACTTATTTGTAGATATTATGGTATGAAAATAATATATTTATTTTTAAAAACTGGTGCCTCCTGGGGCGGAAACCGCTGCCCTAGAGGATTATTACGATAAACATATTACAACAGACATGGATAACATTTGAGAGAAAGGAATATGGAAGTGCAGGCATTTAGAGAGCTTCTGATCTGTCATCGGCAGGTTTACATAGGCAGAATGGTAAATGTTACACAGTGTGTACAGTGGCCACTTAAATAAACCAATGATAGGTCTTAAGCTCTGTAAATGCTTTCGTATTTTCTTTTCTAAAATGTCTAAAATTTCTGTTGCAAAAATACTATACATATTTTCTAATATCTGATATCATCTGTCAACATCAACACTTATTCCCATATTTTCTTCCTAGAATAAGGCACTAGAGAAATGCTTTTGCGCGCTATAGATATTTACTATTGGTGTGTATTTATCGTTTTGGTTTTCTGATTTGTTGTTTTCTGAATTGTTTCTTTTGGGAGCTAGGACCACCCAACAACTTAAAAATGCGCCAAATTTTATCTGCTGTCTTCGGATGAACGGTATACAAATATTATGCATAATTTTGAAAAATAGAAAAAATACTAACACAGAAAATTTAATTTTATAATTTTTTTTCTTTATAACCAAATCGGTTCAGTTTTGGGCTGCGGAAATGGAACAGCCAAACGTCGATTTTGTCCATTTGAGCTAAGCAAAATTATTCCGATTTCCAGTTGTTTTTGTAGCACAATATCGAAGAGGCATTTGCGAGAGAGTTACAGAAAAATAATGTTCAAATACCCATTCATCAAAATTGTCTGGCGTCGCATTTCTTTTAATTACCTTCCAAAAAGTGTCTTGAATTCCTCGATCCATTAAGCACCGTCTCTGACTGTGGCAAGCCAATCATCTACACCCACGAAAGCCAACAAACAAAACAAACTTAACATCTGCCTAACCTAAAACTGGTACTGCTAAGCGTGGGAGGGACCCCATTGTACAATGTACAATAATTCCTTGAGACGACCCTCAAATTTTAATATGACGGTGTGAGTTTAACCCTTTTAGCCTAGGTGGATATTTAGTAATTTAATACTAATTTCAAAAAAGTAAACGGCTTATAGATAAAAGCAATACCTCCAGCCAACCGAGAAAATGACCGGTCAAAATAAAAATCAGTCGAAATTTATACCTTTTTAAAAAAGAAAAAATATGATGTATGTGTGTACATATATTTTACATTTTTATTTTTAAATTCCAACTGTTTTTTAGTGGGTTAACAAAGCATTTAAATATGAAATTATTAATAAAAATACATTGGTTATACATACACATTATCAGGTAACAAGTTTAAAAGAAGATCAGAAGAAGATAAAATCGGGTTAAATAATTTTAAAATCGGGTTGTGGTCCTGTGGCTAGTGTCTCCGACTCATGGACCAAAGGTCCGTGGTTCGAATCCCACTCTACCCCAAATCGATTCCCATTTTCTAATAGAGAGTTATTTACAACTCGTTGTAAATGGCCCTCAAAAAGTTAAATATTTGAGTAAATCATAGGAACTCAAATATTTCTTTTTTATAAAAAAAAAAAGATCCCTGAAAAAAAAGGAATAAATATACCGCTTCTATATACCCGCGTGAAAATTTTTAATGCTTCTCAGTTCATCGTTAACCTCTTCATTCTAATTCTCAAGGCACTCTCTTAATACCCATCCACAATTCCTCTTTCTTCTCTTACTCATATAGTGTCCTTGCAGCTTGACTGTGGAATCATCTCCCATCCACCATCAAAGATGTTACTTTATTATCTCTGTTTAAATCACGTCTGATGAAACATGTCCTTTCTCTTCCTTAATCTCTCCTCCTTTCTTTTTTCCTCTTTTCTCCCCTTTTCCATTTAGTAATAGTTTTGATTTAAGGTAATTTATAAACAAATGCGTTTATTAAATTTTTTAATATCTTTAGCTTTTTCGTCTTTATTTTCCATTGAATATGTTCTGTAACTTGAATTATTAAAATAAAACTTTTATTTTACTGGATGGTTGGAAGAAATTGCCATTTGGAAATAAGACCGCCAATGTACAAATAAAATAATGTACAAAAAGTTAAATAAAAAAAAATTATCATAGGATTGTGGCCAATTGAAATGTAAACCAAAGTAAAGATTGATTTACCAACGTATCTACTGAAATTAAAAAGAAGCATTTTTTTTATTACTGGTATCCCCATTATTTTCTTTTTCATTTAAATTATACTCATTCGAATATTAAACAAATATTGTAAGATGAAAATAACACATGTTTCATGAATTTCGACAATTTACTATCAATTTGAGACCCAGTTATCATTAAAAAGAACCTATAATCTTTATATTTATAATTTTTCTCTACGTGTGATGTCGACGCTTAACCGATTTACGTGCGATTTTCAGTGGAATGTAGATCTTTTATAATTTACCTACCAGAGTTGCATTCGATGAGAATGCATATACAAAAAAAAATGGAATGATGTTGTTTTTTTGTGTTTAAAAAAGTTGGTTTTTAAATGTTTACAAACAACTTTCGCTTTTTATGAATCCCAATCAGATTCTATCCTTAAATTCCTTCTAATTTCTTCTCATTTATTTCTTATTATATTCTTAAAATAATATAAACTGACATTAAATACACTTTTGAAAATCGCATTCATGAATAAAGTGCTCCCTTTTTAGTGGGAAGAGCCGAGTTTGGAATTTGCAAAAAGAATTGTATATTTTAAAATGTATTATTTTATGTTTTGGAATTTAACCCTAAACAAGTACCTAGGTACCTACATAAATTCAATATTTGAATATTAATAATTTTTAGTTTAGGAATTCAATCATAAACAAGTACCTAGGTACCTACTTATCATTGAAAAGTCTTTTTCCGAGGTAATAGCAGGCAAGTTTGTTCGGGCAGAACAACGTCTGTCGGGTCCGCTAGTAATTTATAAAATATAATAGATAAAACATTAATTTGTAAATAATTCAATCAAATAATTCCTTAAGTGTATACAGAATGCAAGAAACATTATAGGTGATGTACACAGAAATAGATTCAGATCTTAAAGTGTTAAGTGAGTGGTACACTCTTCCAAAGCGTAAATATAACACATACAAAGAAAAATAAATCACTACGACAATACGAATTCACACTTATTAATCACATTTTGGATAGCTGATTGTAATTATTATTAATATTATGGATTAATTACATTGCGTCATTTTCAAAGTTTAATAACGAAATGCAGTTTAATAAAGGGATTCTTCGAATACTGACTGAATTGAAACTGAATTTAAAATTTTGATTCAAATTACTACATTTCAGTAAAAAAAATGTCATCATATGCAACGGATTTGTTGAAATAATTTAAAGAAACAGTGGATTTTTTCCGAAAATTATAAATAATTTCACCTCAAACAGCATTAATATACTCGTATCTTTAGGTGTACCACAGGGTGCTCATGTTGCTCCTTTGCTATTCAATCTATTCACCAATGATCTAAAAAATGATTTTCTTATTTCATCAATTTGGCTGTTCGCTGACGACATAAAGATTCTCAACAGATTCTAACAGATTGACAACCCTTCCGATTGTTCACTATTACAAATTAATTTACTGTCTTTTAGCACCTGGTGCTCATTCAATAATCTACATCTCAACTTAAGTAAGTGCAAGGTTATGAGATTATTTCATCTGGAAAATACAATCATATACTACTCACTGAACGATGAAATATTATCATCTGTGTTTAGTATGCGAGAATTAGGTATTATACTTGACACTGAACTTTTATTTACAATTCACATTGAACATGTTTTTAATAAATCCTTAAAACTCCTTGGATTTATTGACAGAAGCACAGCTGACTTCAAAAATATCAATTCCCTTAAAACTTTCTTCTGTTCCCTAGTTTGCACGCACATACAGTATTCCTCTGTAATCTGGTCTCCATATTAGGTTGTTCACATCAAAAATATTGAATCAGCTCATCGATTTGTAAGATAAGCTGGAGGTTGGGCTTACCCAGCGACCAATATACGTATTATGAGTTAGAAACTAGCTAAAACATATCTTCTCTTCAAGATCGTCGAAATAAATCCGACCTTCTAGTCCTATTCAAAATTCTCAACTCACTCTTTGATGCACCTGAACTACTGAGTTCAATAAAATTAAATGTTGCAACTAGAAACCTAAGACAAAACTTACTTTTCCATATTAATAACCATGGAACTGACTATGGTTTTCATTCCCCTATGCCTAGAATTCTTAGGTCTGCCAACAAACACACCAGTCTTGATTTCTTTGATAACAATTTGTCTTCTTTCATACGATCACTGAATCAAATTTAACTATAAACACCTCTCTCCCGCTTCCACTCCCACCAAGTCTACTATATACCATTTTGTCTTTCTACTTTCTTTTATAATAATTTTATATGTATAAACATGTCTTTAAAAATGCCCATTGGGCGTATATATATAAATAAATAAATTAGATTACGTTAACCTGCCACAAAAAATAATACATATATTTATAAAGCAATCCATTTTAGTTTATTCTGCCTTGCCTTTGGATATGTACGATCCGTGTAAAATAGGCCAAAAGTGGTAAAATCCAGTAAGTAGTTGCTTGTTAACATTTGGAGATAAAATATTGTTGGAAATACTAGGTTACACCACTGCATTTTATCATACCATTCTCTATCTTTGAACTGCTTACCCCGGAGGTCAGAGGCCACCCACAACTGGCTGCTGAGCGCTAAAACTGGTTACTGTGCGTCATCCAATTGTCGCCAGATCTGACGTCACCGCCGCCGGCGCCGCCGTCACACCAGCACGCGCCACGCGTCGTGCCACTGAGACACGCACTGACCGAGCCAATTACTTTGTGCTGACGACAACAAGAACATGACAAGAGAGATGATAATATGATAAAACAATTATGGATATGTCGAATATTCGCATAAAAAATATCAATAAATGAATTCATCTACGTACATATTGTTTTGTAATTTAATAATTTCACAATTATAATGTTCGTTCGAGGATTTCCCAGAAAATAAATTATGTAATTACTAAAAACTACACGATTTCTGCTCGTAGGCAGCTCTTCTTTATCGCGCATTTAATACTTTAGATAATTCTTATAATCAATTCAATGTTCAAGAGAAAGGTTCAGGTCAGGATCTTCCTTGAGGAAAGGCATTTGAGTTGCATACCCCTAAATGCTTTCATTAATTATTTGAGTTGGTTGTTTAATGTAAATCAAATGTTTGTCTTTATTTGTTATTTCCATTAGTTGAGTTGTATTCCTTGACACAGGATTTCCCATTCAGGAATAAGTTATTGTTAACAAATCACTTTTTTATCTTTGATACTGTTTTTTTATTCGTTTGCTTTATTTAATACGAGTATAAACGAAACATTTTTTTTATTTAATTGCAATTAAAATGGAACAGCTTTACTTTAAACCATTTTTTTTCTACCTAATGGTTTTGAAGCTTCAGAAGCTTCTGATCAAGATATGTATAATTAACTAATGATTGTTTTTTTTGCTTTTTTGTTTTATTAATAAATTTCATAAAAGGTGCATGTTTTGAAAAATTCGATACATATCTACTTTTACACGTCTAGTAAATGTTATCACTGTAACTCTCAAAAAAAGAGACTAACTCTCGTGCATGGAGAGTAACTTACACTGTTGTCTTTGTTTATTTATGAGAGTTTATATAATTTTAAATACGAGTATATGAGAAAAAAAAACATAGGATATATAAAGAAAAAACATTTATTTATTTATTTGGGAAATCAACAGTTCTACATACATATTTATAGTAAACAAACAGATATAGTGTATAAACTCAGAACTAATAACAGATTTCCACATAGTATACAAAGTTAGTAAAGAAAATATATTACATATCAAATAAATACATATAATTGATACATATAAAAATGTTATTTTCATTTTTCCAACATAAAACAAAAATACGTTCATACTAGTTAAAATTTAATGTAGTTTTTACACGTGTTCAAAAAATTTCTTTAGATTTATTTTAACTTATTTATTGATGTAGAATTTTTAATATTTTTTAGTTCATTGGGAATATTATTGTAATTTTTAGCACCTTTAAAGACAAAACTATTTTGACCATGACTTGTGTGGAATTTATGAATTTTAATATTATGTTGGTATCTGAGTGACTTATTCATCTCTATTTTTTCTTCTTTATAAATTTGTATAATTTAATTTATTTTATAAAGAGTGTCTACTGTGTGAACCTTAAATATCTTATATAAACTTTCCGTTTTGAATGATGAGGGTTTCTTTAGAATTACTTTAATAATTAATCTTTGTACTAGTTTAAGAGGGTTTAATATATTGGCATATGAACCACCTCACCCTACAATACCATATTATCATTATATTGAATTTTAAGAGGTTTTACAGTAAATATATAGCTTATGTTATTTCGAAACAGGTCGGTAACAAAACAAGTTTGACATTAATTTTAATTATAATGAATCCACAATGTTAGTACTTCAAACATAAATTTTATATAAATTAAATACAAATTATTTGTTTTTAATGAGTAGTTTTCCTTTATATATTATTTTCATTTTCATGACTCGAGTTTTTAAAACTTCAATATCTTTCTGCAGCCGCTTCCTCTATCAATAATACTTCATCTGGATTGTATTTAGACACATCATACTGCGCAAATATTAGTTGACAGTTTAATCTTGGAACATTCATGCTTTATAAATATGACGAACTTTGCCAAAAACACAGGCAAAGTTCGCGATTGCTGGAACGAGCTGGTCTTTGTCAGGTTAAGAAAGGAGTTTTTAAAAAATATAGTTTGTAAAGTTAGTCTCGTGGTGTAATGGTCAGCGCGTTTGCCTACCATGCGAGAGGTCTCGGGTTCGATTACCGACATGGTTGATATGAAATATTTCTTTAAAAGAGTGTTTTCACACCAGAATATTTCATAGTCCCTAAACTGGTACTTGAAACGTATGACTGATCATCTTACCTTCATGTAACAAAAAAATATCAAGATACGCTGCGATTGGTGTACCAATGCAGTGCCATATACACCATTAAGTGCGGAAAGGAAATGTTGTTGTTGTTGTTGTTGCTGTAAAGTGATCACTTGAAAATGCCTACTAAAATTTTTAAAAATATATATTTTGTGTAAAATCATAAAATTAAACTTTTGTTAAGACATAAGCTGAAAACTTAATATTTGATACACTACCAAACTAAAATACGTCTTATAAAATAATAATCAATAAAGATACATTAAAAAACTAGATATTTAAAAAATAAAGATCTAAACCCATTAGCAAGATACTCAGTAGGTTTTCCATATTTTTATGTACCTATTCTTAATGACGTTCATTAAAAACACAATAAAATATTTCATCCATTGTTCTTAAATACATGCAGGTATCGACATTAAATCATAAAAATATCCCGGTACATGATTGCGATTCAAAGTAATACGCCCACTCTATGTATGTACATATATTTATATTGGATAAAGCAATACAGTTTGTAGGAATTTGCATAAAAACTATTAAACCCCATAAGCTTAAAATAGAATACATAAGTCAGTCATAATTGGTATCATTCAGGGTTAACAAAAGATCTTAAAGTTTAAAAGGGAAAGACTTGGTGATTAAAAAAACATATTTATTTTGTACGGAGATCTCGAGCAGAGTCGTGAAAATTATGATGAGACCATTGGCATTGTCAAATTCAAAGCTAAGATTTTGAATCCAGCCATTAATGGCGTCAGCGCATTATTTTCGGAAAGTGAAATTTATTTACGTAAAGTGTATACAGTACTCCCTCTATACTCCGGCACTTCACTTCTGCGGCCCTGCCAGAAAAGCGGAATGAAACAGAAAATTATTTTATGCCTTCCACTTCAATAGAACAATGAAGATTTCTTCTTTTTCTTCAGCATTCTGTCCTCCGCTGCTGGATATAAGCGTCTTCCATATCCTTTCATTTGTTTTGATCGGTTGCTGCTTGCAGCCAATTTTTACCCCCCGCAGCAGCTATGTCGTCGGACCATCTTTTTTGAGGTCTTCCAACGCCTCGCTTATTCTCCGAAGGTCTGCATCTTAAAATTTTAGGGGTCCATCTTGTGGGGTCTTGTCTCGCAACATGTCCTGGTCATTGCCAACTTCAGTTTTGCTACGCGATCTATGATATGTGCTATTCTGGTTCTGTTCCTAATTTCTTTATTTCTTATTCTGTCTCTTAGGCTTATACCAAGCATGGATCTTTTTATGCTGCATTTGATCTTTTCTACAATTCTTTTTGTGAGGGCCATAGTCTCTAATGCATATGTAGTCACTGGCAGTATTCATGATTCATTTGTTTTCTTTTTCAGACAAATCGGCAATGTAGACTTTTGATACAAAACGACAGTAGTACTGTATTGTAGGTTATTTTTTTTCGTTTTTGTATTTTTAGTTTATGTTCACAATTCTTTTTCGTAAAAGAACTAACGTAGAGTATTAGTGCATAATACAGTATTATATGCATATATTATGTAAACAAAAAATATTGTTTCTACCGTTTAAGTGCGTCATTATTAGTGATTTCTAGTAACCCGGTACTCTGGTCTAGCATCTGCCAGTTTACCGGAAGTCCACTGTACTAAAAACACATGTAAATATTTCAATCACAATTTTTTTAAACACTATAATGCAAAAAAAAAAAACAAATAACAGCATGGAATTCACATTACGCATACTATTTTTGTAATAGTTTGAAAATTATGAGTATGATTGAACCATCGCTTTTGACTTCTGCTGAAGGTTACGAAAAAAGATCAACAACCTGCTAAGTCTTCAGCCAACAATTGGTTTTCAGTAAACGTTTATTTTTATCTACATAATTAAAACGTAAGAAGAACACTAACCCTTTTTAATTTTTGACAACCCTGTCTAGAGTTTTTTGTGAAAAAATATGGGTACATATTTTTTGGTTTGCTAATAAGTGGGTTTATTTATGTGTGTTTATTTATCACTCTTTTAAAAATAAATTATAAACATTTAATTATTACGCACCGGCAGTTTCTTGAAACGAACGCGTACACCCAGTTTTATACTTAAAAAAAACCTTTGTTCAACAACATTAAAAAATATAGATACATAAAGAAAAAAACGAACGATTCATTTAAGACATGCTAAAAAATGATTTAAGTGTTTAAAATAATATAAAATAAACTTTGATTTTAAATTTTTTTTTAAAAGCAAATAAAAATAACAATAATTAAAATGACTAGACTGTTTAAAAAATATATATATAAAAATCACACCTTTATAGAGACACCAAGATTTAATCTTGTCGTTAATGGTACATATTTCTTCAGAATAGAAATAAATATTCATTCATCATTAAAATTTCAGGATGAAAACGCTTCGGTAGAACGTATTACTTATGAATAACATATAAGATTACTCTAAGACAAATTTTAAAGTTCAAAACACAAAAATCTGATTCTGATTTCTGGAGGCAGAGAGCTTTTACATATGACAGAAGAAAATGGCATTATGCTTCGATGTGTAAAAATTTACTATAATTTATGTTAATTAAAATACAGAATTTGATTTTAAAAACATGAGATTCATTGAATTGAACGTGTCTTATCTGGTTCATGTCTGAACTGAACTACTAATGCTAACTAAAGGTGCTTCTGGCCATCTAGTTGTCCGTATTTTCTTTACTTCCGAGTGGGGAGTTTAAGTTATCTGCTATTTCTCAATTTGACATCCGTGTAGGTAATAAGTATTTTGGATGTTTTTAATTTTTTTTAATGCACAGGAAATTCATGATTCACCTTCTGCACTGTCTTTAAGGAGATAGTAGGTTAGGCGCAGTGGGCATTGGCATCCAGGTGAGTCACAAAATTTAAAAATGTAATTTATCTGTGATTGATTTATTCTGAAGATATTGACATTTCGGTAGACCATAAAATAACGAATTTAAAAAATAAATAATACATACTCTGTCTTAACTAATAACTTCAGTCATTAATATTATCAGTACACAAATAATTTATCTAATCCAAAAATATCGGGACTTTCCTTTGGGCAGTTTTCGATCGTAAATGTAAAAAGCGAATTAAAGCATTTTGAGATTGAAATTAGTAAAATAAACAAATACATTTGAAGCAAAGCTAATTTGCATCATATGTAAATGCCACCCCTTTGCCATATTATGTATTAGATATTAACATAAGTTATCTACCATACAAAAATACCTAAAGTTTAAAAAAATGGATGAGGTTGGTGGGTGATATAGTAATTAGACATGCTGCAGTATTTAAACGCTAAAACAATACTCGCTTACATATTAAAAAACCATCCTTACTCAAACGAAAAACATATCCTCAACAATACAACACATACAAACAATATAATCACTAGATCCTAAATAGAAAAACAAGTTAAACAAATAGACACTAATATCACTTTTGGACAAAGAGATTTTGAGTATTATGCAATTAAAATCTATACACTACTTCCAGTGTCCATCAAAACAATTAAGTGACGAGAAAATGTTCAAAAAGGCTATAAAGAAATGGATAATGGAGCTGGGTAGAAGTTAAATGAATAGTCTCATTTGCAATTTGCTCCACAAATGTATAGTTTATGTTTTTGTTACTTTATTGTGCGTTTTATAGTATAAACATATAGGCATACATAAATTTAATATAAACATAAATAGGCAGTGTTTAAAACTTTCTGAACATGTTGTTATTTATCTCCGTTTATTAAGTCTTTTCGCCCCCCCTGTACGTAATATACGTAATGTAAAAGTAGAAAAACAAATAAAAAACAAAATCTTGTAGAACAGAAAATTTACTTTCGAATGACGTATTTTTTTGCTTTTGAAACTCATTTTTAAATTTGGAAAAAATGTACACAACTTATGTTAACACCCAATATTTTGCTTGAATGTTAGTGCTTTACAAAGTTAGAATCGGGTAAATGTTTGCAACGAAAGATATTCATTAAAGAGACATGTTTTGCCGCGCCGTCTAAACTAAAATGCCGAGATTTTCTCATAGTGATGAAAACTCTGTACATTGTCCTTAATCGATAAGTAATGACTCGCCAGATTATTCTCAATAATGTCCAACTGGGTGCCATTCCCAAGCCTATACAATTCATATTCCATTTAAATGCGTTGGCATCCGTAGAAACTGAAATGAAAATGTTGCGCAGGGCAGGTGGTGTAACACGCATAAATAGTATAAATGAGTATATCAGAGGATTTCTCTTTGGGATCTATATCCTTCGATTAGTTTCCTGTACCACTAATTTCTTCATTGATTATGTTCGCATTGTGACTTGACCAAAGTAGTAACGTTTTATAATATGTTTCTGTTATTATCTCAAATAAATGTCGAATTGGTCAACTGTTTTATAAAAATCCCTCTTCTCCACTGCTTCACTTTTTTTCTCATCCCCAAACTTCTTACAGGGCTCTTTTTTTCATTTCTTATCAAATATTTTGTCTTTATTTTTGCGTTCTTTTGTTGTGTTATTGTTTATGTTCTGTCATTATATTTTTGGAAAAATCTAACTGGACGAATGTACTGTTTAACAAATTTTATTATTTTTTATAAGACATCAGTTATTTTTCCTAATAAAAATAAAGTACATTGGAAGTAAAACACACAGCAGAAAAAAGCGTTGTTCCAATTTCAACTTATTGCGTAATTTTTATTCTAAGAGAATTGTCTATTTACATTTGCACTCTTTTTCTAAAGATCAAACTGCACTAGAGTGGCACTGCGCGGTGCGCCGTGGCAGCAAAAATATTACTTTTACTGTTTTTCATTAAACAAACCGCAAAATAGTTGCGTTACACTGCATTACACTCATACAAAATTTTGTCGCGCAAAGCCGCTGAAGTGCAGCGACGCGATTTGACCTCAAGGTCCATGCAGGTTTCCGCAACGAACAAAAAGGTTGGAAAAAAGTTTTAAATGGGTTAATTCCACCACAAGAAATTAAGTTTCAAAGGTTTAATGTTAAAAGATTCCTGCACTTTTGTCAAAATATGCAAAATTTTATGTTTTTATTATATTATTCATGCACCCCGTTTTTTTATTTTGAGGAAAATGACCATTGCCTATGTTTGAACATTAGTAAATCTTAAATTTTTTAAATTCTTTTTTGTGCAACTAGGTCCTGACTTAGCACTTACATATTTATTGAATGGCGTTAGTATCAAATGTCCCTTCTCTTGCAAACTGCAATAGTGGGTACCTACCGGGGCCGTGATTACGAACGCTATCTTTATCGGTACATATCGAGACGGTATGAAGTAAAATCGATATTTATGTACGAAAAGGCGTATATTTGTATGAAAATTGAAGAATCTTCGTCGGTAACCTGAAATTGAATATGTTTAGAAAAAGTATACATATTCTATTTTTTATCGAAAAAACTTAATTTTACTTTGCATACAAAATTGAAGATAAATGTTAAGCTTAATATTGTAATACGTGCCCAGGATAGATACAAGATGCAAACTAACCTGAACTACAAGCAAAACATAAGACGGTTATAATCATTAGATGGAACTTGCGATCTTAACTTGTAAAGTATAATAGCCTCAAGGAAATGTTATGATAAAGGTCATATTATCTTTACGTTTATCATTTGTTTATAAAATAATTGTGTAATAATGATTGTGCAAAAGTTTATGAGAAGGATCATAATTATTACCAATATTTTTGATATGTCTAAATCTTTTTAGACAAATTCTTGATTTCTTTTCCCCGATGAGATTGATATCGATTGTTTCTCAGGGCCAGACCGCGAAACTTCAGAGTAACACTCTTCATGGTTGCTTGAAAAAAAAATTCTAATATTTTTTCCAAAATGTCATTTAAAAATAAAAAAAATAAAAAAATATGATCTCAAAATGAAGTGAATTTTTAATTTATTAAACTGAAATACCTTCCACAAACCCCTCTCCCCGATAAAAAAATCGCAATAAAAACGAATTTGACCAACGAAGCGACACGCACCAGACGCGAACAAGGGAAGCGGCTGGGTAGGAGAGGAGTAGGGGTTTGTGGAGGGACTGCTTGTCCGAGAAATAAAGGAGTTACCACATTTTGAGAATACATTTTTTTTTTAAATGACTTTTTGGAAAAAAAATATTAGGATTTTTTTAAAGCTTCCCATGAGGAATGTTCCTCTAAATATTCGCGGTCTGTTCTTGAAAAACTGTGTATATTACAAATAATATTTTAAATTACAAAATAAATGTCAAACAATTTTTTTGAAAACCACTTATTTTTTTGTTTTTTCGACTAAAAAAAAACTAAGTTTTAAAAACTTCATCATTTATCATTTGGTTTAAATATTAGATACGCATTTGTGCTGGCCCACGATAGGGAATCAATATAAGAAGAAAACTAGCTACATCTTTTGTTGAAAAGGGGTCATTTAATATGTAATATATTACAACAGAGATGAAGAACAAATTTATAGTAGGGAATATAGAAGTCTAGGCATTTACAGGACTCATGACTTGTCATTGGATGGTTTGAAGTGGCCATTTTAGGGTTGAATACGAATATTTGTACAAGATATAAAATTTTAAATAATAAAATTTTTATATGTTTGAAGCACTCACTTTATCGCATCTAGGGTTATGATATGTTATTAGCTGGTGGCCACTTTACACACTTTGTAATATTTACTATTCTGCGTACAAACATCTATATTCCTTCATTTCTTCTAGACTTCTGAATTCCCTTCTCTAAAACGTTCTTCATCTTTGTTGTTATATGTTAACATTAACAGCTTCCTAGGGAGTTAAGTCCAGTCCTTGTCTGCGAAAATTTGGAGAAACTCAAAACACTGTTTTAAAAAATCAGTTTATTAAACAAGTACCCATATACAGACTGTTGTACAATGAAACGCTTTCTTCTCTAAATCATCATGTCCTTGCGGCTCGACTATAGAATCATCTCCCATCCACCATCAAAGAGGTTAATATAGTATCTCTGTTTAAATCACGTCTGAAGAAACGTCTCCTTTTTCTTCTTTGATTTCTCCTCCTTTCCTCTTTTTTTCCTTCTTTCCATTAAGTAAAAGTATTGATTTAAGGTAATTTAAATGCAAATACAGTCATTAATATTTTCATATGTCTTTAGCTTTTTTATTTTTATTTTCTATTGAATATGTTTTGTAACTTGAATGATAAAAATAAAACTTTTAATTTATTGGTTGGTTGGAAGAAATTGACATATGGCAAAAAGCCCGTCAATGTACAACAATTATTATGAACAAAAAGTTTTTTTTTAAAAAACGCTTGAATCATAATTTTGTACATGTCATGTCATGTCTGTGTCTGGGCGTATATAAAAAATAAAATAAAATGTAAAAAGTGTAGTAAACAAGTCCGTCGAGTCGCGATTATGTATTCATAAAAAATAACAAAACAAGGTAAAACTTCAACATGGCAATATAACTTGTGTTGTGATTATGCTTTTACAAGAACAACACAGGGTTAAAACACTTTGCTCGTTTCTTGCCAGATACAGTTACATTGGTACATAAAATGCCGATCCATGTTTAATTAGTGACAACACACTGCAAAGAAGACAGTGTAAGACTCCAACTGTAAGAGAACTTAACGGTAATTCTTTGCCTTTGTTAAAGCTGAAGTTAATAAAGCTCAATTGTCCAATTAACACGGTCTTTCTCGGGTAAAGTGCACCCACTCTCCTTTTGTTAAAGGCGGTCCGCTAATTAGACCAATAAAATTTAAAGCATTCAACTTCAACCCTCGTGATCAGATATCCACATTTATCCTGATACTTTATTTTGTTAGTTCATGTTTTATATCATTGTCTTCTTCTCTCAATAGACATTTTATTAATTTATTTGTTTCACAAGTGTACAGAGGTTCATTGTTTCAGGTCCGCGCTATTTAACGTATTATAATATGCAGATTTGAAACCACATGATTTTAGTAGACAACCCTTACATGCACTGATTAGGTTATGAAAATATTTTATATTATTTGATAATACACGGGAGGGGGTGATAAGCAAAATAGAACATCGTATAATGGACTATATTGAAAGGTTGTTTGATTTTTGATTCAGGGAACATTATTTTTTAAAGCCTATCTAATGCGAAATATTATTTGTATGTAAGATTTTAACTCCTGTATCTCTATAAACCTAGCTGGACCGAAGGGGGGAATCGAATCTCCCATAGACCGATTTTTATTCGATTACTCAAGTATTATAAAAGCTATTGGCCTTTTATTTTTCTGTAATCGTTAAATTAATAGAAAGAAACATTTTCCTGTTTTTGTTTTAAATTTTTGAAATAATTGTTTTTTTTGTATTATTAAAACAAAAAAAGACGTTTATAACACAAGGGTCAATTTTACTTAACGTGCATAAGCATTCGGCAAACTAACAAAAATGAATAAAATACACGAATGAGTGTACGCGAAAACCTGAATAAATTATTGCACGGTCATAAACACTTCCAACATTTTATTCTCCTGACGCCATATACAAGTAGGCGCTGGGGTCGTTTGGTCCCCCCCGTTCGGATCATGTGTTATTTTTGGATGCTTAGTGAGGGAAAGGTAAAAGTCGTGATTAAAATTAATTAGGTAATTTGCATATTTGAGAAATTGTTGAAGGACAAGAATTGTTTTTTAATTGGATAACACCTGAATTATTCAATAAATTATTTATAATGCGTTTCTTGTCTGTCAGTTTAAGTTGGAAAAACAATAAGAAATCTTGATATTCATGTTCAAAAATATACTAAGTGTCTTTAAAATAACAGTTCCTCCGAATTCGAATTAACATAATCAATTTGAATTGTGAATGCAATAAAAATACAGTGGTTAAAATCTTATATACAAATAATATAGGATCAAAAGTAAATAATATGGAAATATTTCACATTGGGAAGGCTTTAAAAAATCATGTTCCTTTAATCAAAAATCAAACAACCTTTCAATATATCCCATTATACTATGTTCCATTGTAATGGTCACCCTACAACTATCAAACTCACGCCCCTCCCTCGTTTTTCAACTATTTCTTCCACAATATCAAACATTTTCATAACCTAATTAATGCATGTAAATGTTGCCTACTAAAAGCGTGTGGTTTCAAAACGCTATGCTGGTTTTATATTTTTTTGCAACTATGGTGAAGGTGTATAGTGAGTTTTGCTTGTTAAATTAATTAGTGTCCTGACGAAGATACGGGTACGTCTCAAATACAGTAGACATAGAAAAGTCAGTTAGTGGTGACATACAAATATTTTATAACATTTAGTAAAATGTTTAACCACATAGTAATGCTTTAAATATTAATAAAATATTACTTTCTTAGTATATATATATTTTTAATACAACAACCATAGCGTAACTTGTTTTTTGTAATCAGTCTTAAGCGGGTCAGCCCAGGGACTAAGAAAATTTATATGCAGTGTAAAAACACATTTATTTTAATATATTGGAAATTAAACGGAAAACGCGCAGACCTGAAACGAAATGACGGACTTTTTTAGCGTAGATTTAAAAAAAATAAAAGGTTCAATTAACAGTTTCAAACTTCAAATTAGTCATGTTTTTGTACGTAGTAAATCGTAAACGTATTGGATATTTCTTAATACATTTGATTACAGGCCATTATAAAACCATTTAAAGATCGTTTAGATCAATTTGTAAAATTATAGAGTGGAATCCAATCCAAGATTAACTGGAAGATATTGCAAGGCGCCAATTCAGGGTAATAGTAAGTTGATCTTACAAATTTGGGAACGAGGATTAATAGAGGCCGACCTTATAATGCTAGATGGATTAGATCTTAGTGACTTTAATTGTTTCAATCATTTATATATCCATTACAACGTCGCGCGTCGTGTAAATTAGTACAATATGAGACGAAACTCCTAGACTACATTAATTATTTATTAACAGACAATATGTTAAGTTATTCAGTAAGATTGTGACTGTAAAAAAACAATATATGTAATAAAATCCATTTTCATTTTTGATTATATTTAACGTCTGATCGTAAATTGTTGATAATTTAAACTTACAGGTAGAACACAAAAAAAAAGTGATTTTTCTCAACTCTGGATTTTCTGTGCTGCAATTGAACGCAGTTGAGTGCAGATAGCAGCCAGTCCACAGTTTAAAAAAAATAGATATTGGTGTTATCGAATTCAGAACGGCCAATTCTATGTTCTGTTTAAAACAGCCAGGCTGCTTTCACACAAAAAACTGTAATGATCAACTTATGAGAATGTCAAATGTCATCATACACTGAAGTTTAATTCAATATTAGATCTGGCTGTTTTCTGCAAAGTGCATGTTTAAGGTTGTGTAGCCAGCCAGATTCCAAAATTCATCAAAATTCCTTTAAAACGTAATGAAATTATTTTAAAAGTTATTATAAAAATGAATTGAGTGATTCTTTACAATTGTAAAGACACTTAATTAAGTGCCGTAATATAAGCATAATATAAAATAAACAATCCATAATGACATAACACATATTTTAGTTTTACTAGGGCTAGCTGTTTTCTCCAAAATGCACATCTTAGGTTGTGTTGTCAGCCAGACTTTAAAAATCATTGAATATTGTCAATAAAATATTTTTTGATATTTAAAAAAATGAATGGATGCATTATTGATCATATGTCAAAGTAAGAAATATTCCAACGTTGCATAGATTCGATTATTCACTTTTTTCACAAAAGTGCTTTTATCTCAGTTTCATTTTTCTATGGCTGGCTGCTTTCTGCATAACTACATTCAATTCACCACTGTAATTAATAAGGCCTACTGGGCCCCGATTTTAATGGGAAATTAGTAGAGACTGTCATGAAGAAAAACAGATATTTGTGTACAAAAATGAGTATATTTGCATGAACATTCAAAATACCTTCGTCGGTAATCTATAATTGAACATGTTTAGAAGAAAAAGTTGTATGCATTTCTGCTTTTCATGCAGAAAACTTATTTTTAATTTGTAAATAAAATTGAAGATAAATGTTAATTTCCCATGGTAATCGGGGCCCTGGCCTATTGTGGTGCAAAAACGTATTTATTTTGATTTGAAAGCTTTATCAGGAAAAAATAATCATAAAATCAATCTACCCAATATGATTGATTAAAATTATTTATTTAAATTTTGCATTATATTTATTGTTTTTTTAAGGCTAGGTGTCAACTATATGCGACTCAGATTTGAGTGTATTCATTCATACTAATATTATAAATGCGGAAGCATGTTTGTTTTTTTGTTTGTTTGTTTGTTTGTGTTTGTGTTTCCGTTACGTCGCAACGGAGAGACCGATTGACACAGTTTTTAGCATAGGAAGAGCCGAAAAGGTGAGAAATAAAACAAAACACTTATTTTTCATCCTGCATTAAAAAGAGGACAATAAAAAAAATACACAATGCATAAAAAATGAGAAACATTTATTTAAAATGAGTAAGATGGGATGTGAAAAAGTATAAATTTTAAATAAATTCTTTAAATTTCTAAAATTGACTTGCTTCCCCTACGGTTAGTTTGCTTTGCTTTCTGTTTTGGTTTTGCTGTAGGATTTTGGATTTGTGAACAGAACCACGATGCGACGTCGCCATAGACTAACGAAACGTCGCATATTTTTCATAGCGATAGTTGGAGAACCGGCAATCGATACAAGCTACTCACGGTCTTGAAAAAATGTATTATTCCATTCTAAAATTCTTATTGCTAATTTAAAACTGAAATATTTTTTCATTTATACCACGTTAGCAAAGCCATGGGTAAATGCTAGTAATATATAAATTACCTACATGTAGTGAATATTAGGAATAATTCATTATTGTTAATAAGATACTAACTGCTTTGATTATTTCTGTGAAGCATATTTTTGTAAACGGTTCTTTGAACTTTCGATGTATAAATAAATAATAAAAATAACTAGAGTACGCAATGCCTACGTCAGTAACAAAGGTTAAAATGAGTTAGTCGAAATAGCAAAAGTTTCATTGAAAAATATTTCACTATTAATTTGAGGTTATCAAGTAGTAAATAATAATTGAAATTCTATGTAAACGTTAGTTTTGGTCGTTAACAATTAATGGAATTACCATTAACTATTGTACAAAAACAAATATGAAATCATATTTTAAAAACAATTTTGAAGAATAAAACTATTCCAATTCGCAAGACAATGCCTAATCATTTCTTTCTAAAATGGCGTGCGGTGAAGAGACCAAGTAGGTACCTAAGCAGGTCAAATTTAGCCAAGTTTGATTATAATAGATCCATTAGCTTTGCACGCCTTCTTGAAAATTATGGCTTAGTATCTGCTGATAAAATAATTATAAATAATGCATACTGTTCATTATTGGTGGCAGCATTGTTGCATACTCTCGCTGAAATAAAATATTCGCCATTTTGTACGTGATACTTGTAAGGAGAATTTTCCGGAGGCGTCACGTCTTGACAAGCTGCTAACACGAACACCCATTTAGATAGTCTTACAATTTATACCGATGTTTTCCAATTTGCATGCAACAATATTATGAGTTTTATTTAAAATAAGGTCACATAAATAATTGTTGACGATTGATTTAGTAAAACTTTAAAGATATTTTTTAACAGGAAAAAATGTAATATTAGAATTTTTATTTTTACCCGAATGTTCAATTTTTTTTTTCTAAATAACTTACCTGGAAAAATGGGAATCGAGTTATGATAGAGTGAAATCTGAACTTCAGACCTTTGATCTGTTGAACGGATATTTCTATGGTGGGAGGACATATGAGTGCAAGTACAAAAAAATTTTTTACAGGAGAGCAAAAACAATGTTTGTAAACCTAAATATAAGCTTGTTCTTCTAGTTATAGATAAGATATTTTAAATTTAATATTATAAATGCGAAGGTGTGTTTGTTTGTGTGTCCTTCGCGTCTTAACTTAGCCACCAATCGATTTCGTTTTTTGCACCAAAATACCGGAGAGATGAGAAGTAAAATAAGATACTTTCTTTTCATCCCGAAAGTTAAAAAAATAAACTAAAAAATAATTAAACAAAGGTAGTTACGTTGATTTAAAATGAGTAGGGGAGAGTCCAGCAGTACCGGCCGGCATCCATTACCAGCCAGAATCTCAATATATCGCTGTTATTGGCCAATCAGTTAACAACTTCAAAGCAATCGTTTCAGAAATTTCACCAGTTCCTGATGCTTTGAAAAGAAAAGCCACTGTACGACGTTGTAAATCTGAAAAAAGAAATTTGAACAAGTTTACCATACAAAAAAACTTTGAAGAGAAGAGAGCAGAAAAAAACTGTGTCTTAGTTAACCGAGGAAAAAGTTTGCTGTCAGGTAAGGACTTTGGCAAGAAAGGCAAAAGTTTGCTTTCGGGAAAAGAAGTCAGCAAGAAAGGCAAGGAATAGAGAAATTAAAACCAGTCTCCCTCATATTGTCCAGGGAGAGGCAATTTGCCATTTGTGCCTTGAATCTTACGAAGAGGATTGAATACATTGTAGAAATTGAAAAATTTGGGTCCACGAGTCTTGTGGAATTATCAAATTTGTGATTATTGCCTATTTCAAAAACATTTTATAATGGCCGGTACTGGAGAACTACTTTTTAAATGTTTATTTCTCAAATCGGTTTTTATTATTTCCATGTATAGCCTAAAAGTTTCTTTACACAAATCAGCAAATATTGAACATGTAATTTAAGTCATTGTTATTTTATTCTAAATAAATTTTAGGGTGGCGGTACTGCCGGACTCCCCCAAGGTAGTAAGACGGGATGTCTAAAAAAAATAATTTAAAATTAATTCTTTATTTTTTTTATAACTGACTTGCTTTATCTGAAATGTTAGACAGTGTGTAAAGTGGCCACTTACACTAGACAATGACAGGTCATAAATAAGCCCTGTAAATGCCTTGACTTTCATATTCCCTTCTCTAAAATGTTATCCATCCCTATAGTAATTTGTTCATCATAGTACGTTTATTTGACCCACGAATAAAGTTCAATTCCCGATAGGCCAAAATCGTTTATTTTTTTTTTTAAAGTAATCTGGATAAAATCCTCGAATACAAAAATTCGGTTATTGCCATATTGCAAATTTTGTAAATGAAAATATGGTAAAGATTTGATAAATTAATTTTTATTCTCATTTCAAAGAAACTTTGAGAAATCTTTATTTGTGCATTTATTTTTTTTAACATTAAACAACCGAAGAAAGGATCGCGTGACTCGTGACTAGTTAGGTGGTGTTGAATGAAAAATTAGGGAAAATTCGTGCAGAAAAAGCCCGAGGAAAATATATCATGGTGTTTCAAGATAAGAAACATTTCGTTGTAACTAATATACTCTCCCCTACATTATTGGCGTTAGAAAATGTTAAATTTCTTAAATTAAAATATTTTTTACGTGGGCAAAGTACATGACGAAATTAGCCCGTTATGAATTACATTAAAGAAATAATATTAGTATTAAATAAGCTACGTACGTGTGCCATGGTTAAAGCTCATGTTACATGGGTCAGAAAATGGTACAAGATACACAAATTGGGTGAAATCTGTGGTGAAACGAGGAACTTCAGCCCTACGGGGAATCGGATATAATAAATGTGTTCTTACGCGCGGTAAAAATTGAAGCATTAAATTGTACGGAAAAGTTTCCTGAAATTGTACAAAAATATAATAAAACATATTTTGATAAAAACTTACTACTTTGAACGACGTCACTGGGTTATATGAATCAACTAATGATAAGAGAGTTATGGAAGATTTCCGGTTTGCTTGCCGTCAAAGGACCAATGACAGAATCATGGCGCTGATAAAACGATATATTTTTATTTTTTTTAACATAAACAGCAAATCTGCCTTTTACAAAAATTTATAATACCAACATATTTAGCTAAATATTTTTTTTTAGAAAACATAAATTTCCTTTTCCCAAGATTTATAAAAAAAATAATCCTAAAAATTAAACAAGATTTATTAAAAAAAATTATACAACATATTCAGTAGAAAGTTTAAACAATTTAAGAGTAAATTAAATAACAAATTAAATAATACAATATAGTATAGTATACAATAAGTTATATAACGAGAACATCTTAAGTACTGTTTCATATAGCTGGGCAATGTGAACAAAAAATTGTACATATTATGAAATGTATAAATAAATAAATATAATTACCATTCACCATCTTTGAAAAAGTTCAAAAGGTTTGTTCTATAGGAACAATACCCTACACTAAATATATCCGATACGTAGGAATAACTATTGCCGAGATCATGAAGTCTGTTTAATACGGCATTACAAGTATACACTGTTCGTGAATTGTTGCTACAAAACGGTGGCACCTGTCTAGTCATTCTTCCAGGCACCCTGAAGTTTATGAGAGATAACAGTTCAGGGCAATCCCATATTAAATTTACAATTTTGAATAAATTTAAAAGGTCTGTAATTTTTCTTCTATCATTAAGTTTTAACTAATTTAATGTTTTTAGTAAAAAAAAGTCGTTTAAAATTTATATACCTCAAGATTTTTTTTGGACCCTTTCAAGAGAAATCCGGTAAGTTGTAGTAAGAGTTATGCTCTAATTGGATATATAAAAAATGAAAAAAAAATGGCTTAGTTTTATTGTCTATAAACAAATACAAAAAAATATAAATACTGATCTTCCTCATTTCAGAAAAATTAGAACTCGTCTTATATTTTAACAAATCTTTGAAACGAAGTAGGTATGCGCGCGCTCATACCACGAATGTGATGCTGAACTGTCAACTTCAACGATCAACCCATAATTTCTGTTGCGTGTCACTTTTTGTACATCTGGTCTAAATTGTTTAACTACACTTTTCCCTTCATGCTCTAAATGCTGGAAATTTTGAATTTCAACAAGGTTTACGATTCTTGTTATTTGATATACCTGATGCAAATTTTTAATGGTGGAATAATATATTGCTGGTTGTCAGTACTTACGTCGTCACGTCTTCCGAGAAATTGCCCGTTAACTTTCATAGTGCCGTAAGTATCTACGTAATGCTTAGATCATGCGTAATTAAGGAATTTTTATTTTTTAACCTGGAATTCTCCCCACATGGCGTTTTGGTTTTTTTTTAAATTACCTGAAAAAACTGTTACGAAAAAAACAGTCCTCAATGTTGTGTCCCAAAAACTGCTCTGTGTAAAACGGATCAAGATTTGGCCCAAGAGTTATCGTACAAAAAACTGCACAAGATCTAGCACAAGAAGTTATACCATTTTATATCCCATGGAATACAAGCTCAATCCTACAAACTAAAATAGGTCATCATCATTCCCTTTCCGCACCTAATGGTACAAAGGGCACTGCATTGGTACGCCAATCGCAGCGTATCTTGATCATTTTTGTTACATGAAGATAAGCTGATCAGTATTACGCTTCAGGTACCAGTCTAGGGACTATGAAATATTCTAGTGTAAAAACACCTTTTAAAATAATATTTCATATCAACTATGTGGGGAATCGAATCCGAGACCTCTTGCATGGCAAAATGTAGGCAAATGCGCTAATTATTACACCCTGAAACTGACACCTAAAATAGGTAGGAATATTTTTTTTATTACGAGCATTTTTTATTAATTTAAGTCTAATTTACGAAAAATTATTTTTTTGTGCAGGTGTCTTCCGCAAGTTTTAAAACATATCTTTAAGAGTACAGAACTATTGAATTATATTTAGCACTAATTAATTATGCCCGTTTTGTGTTAAATTAGCAAAAAAGTTTGCCTGCCACGCACAAAACCGGGATTTTATTTTTGATAAGTTTGGGGAAAAAGTTTTTTTTTAATGCGTATACTAATATAATTGTCGTGGTGTAATGGTCAGAGCGTTTGCCTACCATGCAAGAGGTCTTGAGTTCGATTCGACATGATTGCAAATGAAATGGCTCAAAACTAGACACTGGTGAGACTATCACTCCCTCTCACTTCTGATCAATGTATTTCATACTTCATAGTCCTAACGCTTTTATATACCTGCATGAAAAATTTCAACGCTTATCAGTTCATGGCCTACCTCTTCGTTCTTATTCTCAAGGCACTCTCTTTATACCCATCCACAATTCCTCCTTCTCTGACTCATATAGTGTCCGTGCGGCTCGACTGTGGAATCATCTCCTATCCACCATCAAAGTTGGTTATTAAGTATCTCTGTTTAAATCACGTCTGAAGAAATATATTATTTATCTTCCTTAATCTTCCTTCCTTTCGTCTTTCCTCTTTTTCCCTTTTCCCATTGAGTAAAAGTTTTGATTTAAGGCAATTTTTAAATAAATACGTTTATTTCTATTTTTAAATATCTTAAGCTTTTAAATCTTTATTTTCTATTGAATTTGTTTTGTAACTTGAATCGTGAAAATAAAACTATTATTTTCTTAGTTTGTTGGAAGAAATTGCCATTTGGGAATAAGCCCGCCAATGTACAAATAACATTATGTACAAAAAGTGAAATAAAATTATTGACATGAAATATTTATTTAAAAGGGTGTTTTCACAATAGATATTTCATAGTACCTGGACTGGCTGGCACCTGAAGCATAAGACTGATCATCTTACCTTGATGTAACAAAAATGATCAAAATATGCAGCGATTGGTGCATGATGATGATTATTTGTTTGTCTTAGCATTGTAAATGTAAATTTTTATTTTATGTCATTTTCTAACTCCCGTTACGTGAAAAATTTGCTATACGATATGTACTTATGTTGATGTTTTATGATAGGTAAGTTTTTCCCTTTGCGGTTTTTCTGGTATAATTGTTCTAAAGGGAGTTTATTTTACAATGAACAACGCCTCGATAATCAAAGAAAACTGTGAGCACCTTGATTTTTTATCAACTTTGACGAGCTTTTTTCGGTTTTTGTTCATTTTCATAGCGCTACTCGGATAATTGTTGGATTGGATCATATTTGTTAACCCATGTTTCGTCACCAGTTATTATGCGTTTCTACATGGTCGTTTGGAACCTCAAAAATCATCTCTTGGGCCACTGCCTTTTGGACCTATTTTTGAACGAAATTCAGATCTTTTGGCACAAGTCGTGCTGTAACGCGTTTCATGCCCAAAATATCCATCACAATGTGCTGCGCCGATACGCGATGTTGAGCTCATCAGTTATCTATCTGAGGCTTGCATAACGACTACGATTTGCTTAACTTTTTCGACGATATTATCGGTTGTCGATGTCAAAGAGCGTCTACTACAAGGTACAATTTCAACTTTACGACTTTTTTTTAATGCCATATACGATTCGTATGCTTATGTTTTCTAGAGAGCAGTCTTCGTATGCATTTTTAATGCATCGGCACAATAAATTTGGTTGGAAACAGGAAACTTTAAACAAACTCTTTGTTCTATATTTCGATCGAAGCTAAACTGGCAGTGCACTACGGAGTTTAGGTCCCTGGTATTAAGAACGTGTTCAATTGCAAAAATGTAAAATTATATTTTTAGTACATTTTAAAAAGGTACTGCCGTATAATCAAATGTTTGAATCATGCTCATGAAAGTGCTCACTTTCCGTTAAAACACTTCCTAAATTCAAGTTGATAATTAAATAAAAGAATGGCAGAGTAGAGTCTTGAGTCATTAAAAATCCGACAAAAGGTAAATAATCAGAACAAAAATCCACTTGGATCCGATATAAATGCCATAACGGCAACTCAAATCACGATTGAAAATACTAAACTCATTTCCACTAACTAAAGAATTCCATTTAATTAACCATCAACTCCCCGAATACTTAAAAATATAACTTTGGAGTTTTATACGTATGTTAAATAGATTTTCGATTAGTTTAAAGATAAGCCCCGTAATAAGAAAGCTATAAAGAATAAAGCAGCATATTCCTAACACGACTAACGATTTTGAATAAGCATCTATGTCAATTATGATAATTTTGATTGCCTGTTTGATTCGACCGCCATAAAAGACGCATGCCCGAGTTTCATCAAACGATAGATTTAGCAAGATGGCGGTTAATTAATTTGTGGTGTTGTTTATAAAATCAAGATGAGCATAGTCCTTGTAATTTGCAGGCGTACTTTACTGTTCAAAGTTGGTAATTGCAAACCCACATTTTTAAGTACGAAAGAAGCGCAGGGGCGTATTTTAGTTCAACGATTTCTACTAAAAAATGTACTTAAAATTACTACTGGTACATCACACCGTAGACGTAGATCTACGCCGTAGATATAAGCAAAGAATTGACACCGCGTGTTTTTTTCTTCATTTTATTTGCGTATTTTATTATACCACCAGAGGGAATATACAAATGATAATGGGTAGCTAATATGTCTAAATCAGGGCAGTGCAATACAACACCAAAAATGTAATATAAAATAATTATGTTAAGAAACAATTTAAACGTAGAGAAATAATTGTTAACCGGAAAGAAGAATGTTTAGTAGCTATAAAAAATTATAAATAATACATAAATGAAAACACCATTCGAGGTAAACAAGAAAATAATTATTTAAATCAATATCTCATAAATGACATCAAACACTTATTACACAAACTAGTTAACGTAAAAAAATTGCTTGTCTAAAAGATACTATACTTAGGCCAAAGCGCTTATTGGTCAAATATAACAAAATAATGAAATTAAAGTAATGATTTTATTGATGTTATTAAATGATCCATTAACTAATGAGTTTTATCAAGAAATATATACAAAAACATCAATGTTATGTCAGAAATATATTTTACGAAAAAATTGCAAACACAAATGAATAAAAAAAAACATATTTTATAATGAAAATAAAACTTTGTTATTAGTGTTACACAGTTTTATTCTTTTACAAGAACACTTCTATAGTATCGGGAGAGCACTCCCCCCATCGACGGGTGATATAAATCTAATATAGTAAACACAGAATATTGTTCACAATGTCATAGAATTTAAACAAAAAATAAAAAAAATAGTCAGTGAAACTTCGAGCAGGGGTTTTTTCCCCTTATCTATGCTGATCGAATGCCGATTCAATAAAAAAAATATAAAAAAATATTTAAAAAAAAACATGTTTCCGTATTAGTAAAAAATATATGGTTATAAATAGAATATAGAGATAACAAACGTGCATTTTTTCCATTAAAAGAATTTTAAAATAGGAAGATGTTAGCAAAATAAAAATTAAGAATACATATAGTATTTAATACATAATACATAAGATCCTTATTTAAATCAACATAGTATTTAGGTATTTTAATTTGAAGAAGAAAAGTTAATACACTGCCTTTTCAAAAAAATCGTTTGTACGATGGGAGTTTTTAGTTTTTATCATCGTTCCCCTTTACGCACTTAATGGTGCATAGGGCACTGCATTAGTACACCAAAAGCAGCGTATCTTGATCGTTTTTGTGGGTAATATGACCATTATTACGCTTCAAGTGCCAGCCTAGGAACTATGCTAGCTAACCATACGTATTTCCTTATTTCTGAAGTCTGGGCATATCTACTTGTTAATAAAACATATTATAGCATCGCATAGCACTGTAAAAATATGTTTATGGAATACATAATTTAATACAGTTTTCAGTAAAAGTTTGGCCCTGGATAGCAACTACTTCTTATAAAATAAAACTATCAAGAGAATAAATCTTAGCTTTTATAGTTCCTGTGTCAGTTACAAACAAAACGTTATCTACCGTAGAATCAATTTTACCTTTTCTTAATGCATTATTTTTTGAGTCCAATTAAAGTTTATAGAATTCAAAGCAAAACGAATAATTCCGAATTGAATGAAAATAATGGAAAATTCAATGCATTCACGGTAGAGTGGTAAGCATCTTAGTAACTCCATATAATTAACATACTACAACAAATATGAAGAACATTTTAGAAAAAGAGATATGGAAGAAGCGAGAGCGATAGGGTCACATGGAGGCGTCTGGTGATGTCCACATGCTCAAAAATATGAAAATAAAGAAGAACTGCAACCTGGAAAGTAACAATGATAATCTAACCTTCCGTAAACTACGTGTCATACCGTCGCTTCAGTTCGTTTTTGTCCAACAGACCAAAACACTAATCTGCCGAAATAGAGCTTTAAAGTTTTTTTTTCCAAAAAAGGAATAAAATTCGTCAAAAAACACCTTAACCCTTTATAGGACTGTGGCAAATATACGTGCCACTTTCGATAAAGGTCAATATCTCAATTAATTTCCATCTAAAATTATGTTTATGTACTTGTTTCATTAGGTAAACAGACAGTGGTCAGTATAAATGTCATTTTTGGTACAAATTGAAACCGGTGGTGCAAGTGGTGTCAAAAACAAAATATGTGTCACTTATATTTGCCACCGACCATCCCCGCGCGGAACTTTGCGCTGTTTGGACGTGTCTCGACTTGTTCCTCTGGTTTTTTCGATCCCAAACCGTCTTCGGGGAGAAAATAGGTACGATTTATATTTTTTGATGATCATATATGAGTATTAAATACTAAAAATATATTTAATGTTCGTAGCTTTGAGTATTTTGTTAAAAATGTTTACCCATGTGCCGAATTCGACAGATTAAATGGTTTCTAATATTTAATATTAAAATATTTTTATCACGTATTTTATTGTACCGTAATATTTTTTCTATAGAAATACATAAAAACTAAACTTGAGCTGCAGAAACATAGGGCTGACATGTTATTAGATAATAAAATCAGAAAATAACCAGAAAATATATTGATTTTTGTTTTGTTGCTTTATTGGATTTTATTTACGTTTTTATAGTATTAATTTCAATTCGAATTATGTTTCATACATTTTTATTCATTTTAACGCCCTTTTAGAACATGGCAGATAATTACGGGAGACCACTGACAGAAAAGGAAAGTGAATATTATATGAACGAAGGAAATTAAGAAATGGCCGACGAATCGGATATTCGAGGCGACTTAGATTCAGAAGATAGTTTACCCAAGCTCCACTCAACATTTTCCCGACGTACCACTACAACAACTGATGCATACGGACCATCCACATCAACCAATAGAACGTATTAAGCAATGGAAGATACCACTATAGCGATGATTTGGTGGCAGATGCCGATTACATACCATGTCCAGGAAACCTGGCCCCACCTTTTGATTACAGTAGCAGTTCCAGCGAGGAACTAAAAACACCTCTTTCAAATGGCAACTCTAATACCAACAACTCTGATTTTACTTGGACAAAGAACGGAGGGGATGCAAACCAATTTTCTTCAACGAATTTCAGTCATCAATTTGGTGTTAAATACTGCGTTGATACAAAAAGTCCGTATAAAACTTTTGCTGACTTGTTGAAAATATCATTTATGATTGGAATTATACATTAAAGTGACTTATATGCTACACAAAAGGGACATACCCTGGATTTGACATAGATGAATTCCATAAATGAATGAATTCATTAGACATGTAAATATTGGCAACCATATACCAATTGCTGGTACGTGGAAAAGGTGTGCATATTGCACCACAAAAAACAGTCAAACGCAGCAACCTAATATGCAGTTCGTGCGAAATAGCACTTTGCAAAAAATGTTTTGCTCCATATCATTAAGTTTTGTATAATTTTTTTTGTATTTTTTAATGTGATTTTCAATAATAAACTATATTTTATAATATTTGGTTTGTTTAGTTAGTAGTAATCTTGTAAAACAATTTAATTTTACCAACAAATAAAAAGTGGTCGAAATTTTTGATACCGTGCGTTAACAGTTTATTGTTTCCTAAACGTTAGGTGGCATTATGATTGACCTACCTCTGAAGCTTTTTACAATTGATAGGGATTTTTAAAAATAATTAATACTTACTTCATAAACGGACATTAATCGGCTTTAATCAAGTTTTCATCAAAAATGCAAAAAAATGGTCCCGTCCTATAAAGGGTTAAATAATTTGAAAAAAGAAACTTATTTTATTTTAATTTTATAAATACAGGTTTTCTCAGAACTCGTGCACACTTAACTCAATTTCGTTAAAAATGGTATGTTGGACAAAAACGAACTAAAGCGACGATACGACATTTCTTGAGCATCCAGATGCTGCCGAGGTTTTACAACGTCTGAGAGAAATAATTATTAAACGGAAAGTAGAATGTTAAGCAGTGATAATGCAATAATAAATAATACACAAATTAAAACACCATTCGAGATAAAGAAGAAATCAATGATTTTAATAAATATCTCAAAACAATTCCGTGGTTAATAAATGATATCAAAAATTTAGTATACAAACTAGTTTAGGCAAAAAATTACTATATAAAGCGCTTGTTGGTGAAATGAAACAAAATAATAAAACAAAAAAAAAATTATTGAGATTATTATCAAAATCATTAACTAAGAAGTTTTATCAAAAAAATATCGGCAACAAACGTTATCATATTTATTTATTTAAACGCCTTGTAGTATTTTACTTGTTTTAAATGTATAAAGTCAGAACCATATTTTACAAAAAAATAGCATTATTGCTTAATAAATAAATTCTTTATTTATATCTTATTTATTGTGATATATTTAGTTATAAAGATGTTAAACTTGCTGCGTTTCTTTGTTGTTTTGAATTAGAACTTTTGAAAAAATGAGTTTCCGAATTAAGTTGTAATATAAACTTTTGGAAATAAGACGAATACATTGTTTTCAATGTTTAAAATATAGATTTAAGAACTAAAATTTATTTACAAGTAATTTAAATATTTCAAGTCTAAGAAGGAACCGCGTGCTTAAAAACACGTGCTATCCTGGATTCAAACTGAAGAAATTAACTCCTTTTTCTATGATATGATATGATATGATATATTTTGTTGCCCAATAATAAGGAATATTTTTAATTTCCTTTTTTAATTACTATAAAATAATAAAGTATCTCCCAATCTTTCACATAATATTTTCTTTTCTATTTCTTATATTACACGAAAATATTATACCTGTCTATTTATTATAGGAGCAAAAAATCATTAACATTTCTTGTATACCCACGAACAGGCCATTCCTTTGTGGTACATATTTGTTTGTATAAGTATTTCATTGTTATGTAATTATACTTAATTTTTTGAATACTATGTTTTACTTCTTGTGTATATTTAAAACAATATTTTATCGACTTTATGACTTTATTGAGATCCCAGATACCTAGGTTTAGTCTTAATTTGAAATGGCGTAATCTGCCGGTCTAAAAGTAATTATATTTTAGTTAAATAAAACTTTCAAGTATATTTTTTAACAGAAATACCTTTAAAACATATTGTTTTCATCTAATTTATGTTTTTTTTATTTTTTTATTATTGCGTGATTAAAAAAAAACATTCGTTTTAAAATGGCAAAATCGTATGATTTCCTACTTTTGCGTTCGTTTTACCAGACTTAACTGTCCTGCGTCTGTCTTTGCTCTTTCAATGTGGCAGTGTTGTTGTTTGGTATTAATTGGAGTACGTCAGCATTTTTGGTTAATGTAATGCCATCGTCTTGTTTGTTTCCCGCTGCAGTTTTTTATTAGTTAATTTTCTCAAAACCACAGCGTTATTCTCAAATAGCTTTACTTAACTTAAAGTGTTGGCAGGTATTGTTTATTTAATATTATTAAAATAAACGACTCGATAAAACGTGAACTATTTACACTATCCTGAGTATTTGGTTACGATGCCTCACATTTTAATGATCCTACTTAAGCTTTTTTATCGTTGTCAATTAAGGTCTTTTATTGCATGTTTTAAAATTAAATTATTTATATATACCCACTTATTAGAGAGAGTTCATTTGTAATTTAATGATGGTTTTTGCCGTTGAAACAATAATTAATGTTAAAACGTGGTACAATAAAATATGGATTTCATGTTTCTAAACCAAATTAGTGTCATTAATTTATTATCAAGAAATAAACGAAACAAATAATTCAAAAGGTGTGATGGAGTTAAAGAAGTATTTTTTACCCCGAATAATGGGGAGTTTTTAATTAATGGTAGTGCTTCAATTGCAGCGTATCTCAATTATTTTAGGAGTAAGGTTAGGTAAGATACAATGCCCTATGGTGCGGAAAGATAATGATGATGATGATGGTAAGATGATCAGTCTTAAGCTTCAGGTGTAAATTCAGTAATTTTGTTTTGCATCACAACAGGCCAGGATGCCCAGTGAGGAAGTTAAGCGGTTTTTAAATATATTTTTATTTTTTAATCAACTTTCAAACAAAGCCGAAATTATGAAAAAAAAAAACATTTTTACGAATCGTTTTATCAGCGCTGTGACTTTATAATGCTTTTTGATTTTGAAATTATTCCGCCTGTGACGTCTCGAGTTCTCCACGGTGAGTTGTCCCGATTGGTAGGTCGGCTTCCCGGTAACCGGGAATGTATCACAATACTCTGTCGTTGGTTGATTTGGGAGAATTAGTGACGTTTAAAGTAGTTTATGTTTATCATAATAATTTTTTTATTTTTTTTTATACATTTTCTAGAAACTTCGCACTATTAAAAGCTCTTTTAGTTACCGTGCGTAAAAAACGATTTTGTGAATTCTGCATTACACCCAGCCTTGAGAAACTCACGATTATTTTTTGTTTTCTCATAGGAAATCGAACTACACGAGCTTTTAAGTTAGTCAAGCGTCTCTACAAAACCTACATCGATAATTTATTTCTGATACTCTTTCTAAAAAACAAAATTGGTTCGGAAGGGAAAATGGGAATAGGCATAATCAGTCCGACGTGCAGTTGTCTTTTTCGCACAGTATTTGGGAAGGCATCTGCGGGAGAGTGACAGAAAAACTATTACATATTCATCGAACTGCTTTGTCGTCGTATATCCTTAAATCAGTGTCATGAATCGATTTTTGGACAAACTGGTGAAAAGAATGTTTTAAAAACTGAGGAGTTTCTGCATACAATTAACCTTTTCAACTCCGTTTGACGCTTACGACAATTTCAATAAAATTGAATAATCATAATTTTATTTAGTCTTTTATGTATTTCATTCTCCAAATGTAAAATTTATACTAATCGCAACTAAATAAAAATATGAAAATTATTATTATTGATGTGATTTAAATGCAAATTAATTACTATAGTTTTATTCGATGCAAGATAGAAAAATAACCCACTTGAAATAATAAGCAAATGGCTTCTTATACCTACAATTTCATTAAGCCATTTGCTTAGCCTTATTTACATACAAATTTCTATGAGTGAATTCCTTAACTCGACTTTTATTCATAAGAGGTTAATGCCACAAAGGATAAGGATCTAGAGGAGTTACACAAAAATATTATGAAGAATATTTTAACGAATCTTAGTTTTCGTATTTACTTCTTTCGTTTGTTCGCATCTTAGTGCTTGGCCATAAAGACGAGCGTTTTGCGGCGTGGCGTGGGCGCCGTGAACTCAAACATAATATGGTAGCAAGTATAGTGTCCATAGTGACCGCGTGGGAGCGGCAAGGCACGACGTACCGCATCTCGGCGGCGCCGCAAAACGCTCGCCACTATGGTCAAGCATTTATTATTTTTAAGCGTTTTTTACTTCCGGTTGTTTGATAATAAATAAAAGTTAAAAAATAGAAGTGAAAATTAAATTTTTTGAAGTATTGAGTATTTTGATACAAGTACAGTTTTCGAAATTTGGTAATTGTTAAAGTTATCTTTACTTTTAATTTTTAAGTATTAGTAATGTGTAATGACAAAACAACAGGGCTTCAGTTGGAATAGTATTGCGGTAGATTTCAAAAACCACAATGACGGTTTTAACGCTTTCATTTCACAAAAATCAACAGATGAAGAATCAAAGAAACATGGATGCTTAATAATAATAATAATAATGTTTGGATAATTTATATAGCGCCATTTTTGTGAAAATCACCTCAAGGGCGCTGTACAATAAATAAATATCCCAACACGTCTTGCAGCTACAGAGCGCATGGACGGTTGGGATTCTAGTTCCTCGTCTCCAATTATGATATATTACAATTATGATATATATGAGCTAGATAACAGAACGTCTTGCAGATACAGAGCGCATGGACAATAAGAAATCTAGCCCCTATTTACATTTTGATTCTTAAATTTTTTATTTGACAATGAAGTTTAGAGTTTAAGTGATATTTTAAAAACGAAATAAAAAGCAAATTTATAAAATTCGAATTTAGATAACAACAAGTCTTGCAGCTACTGAGCGCATGGACGGTTGAAATTCTAGACCCCATTTACTAAATTTAGATATTTGATAGTTGATAACATTTACATAATGTGATAAAAATAATATGATAGCTAACATCACAAAGAGTCTTGCAGCTTCAAAACGCATCGACAAATGGAATTTCAACAACATAAAAATGATTTTTAAAAGTTAATAATAAAAATTTTTTTAAGAAAGGCAATAATAATACATTGAGCAAAGAACTAGTAAGTATGGCAATTAAGTGAACATGTAACAGCACAAAAAGTAAAATATAAAAAAGTAAAATATAAAATTATGATTTGAAATTTATTTATTTATGCACCCATCCTATATTTATTTTTTTTTAAATTTATATTCTATTGTTAGTAAAAATATTTTTAACATCTTTTGTAAAGGTTGTCCAAGTCATTTGTTTAGTTTTGTTTGGTAGTTTATTGTATAATTTCAGTCCCCGGTTTATTAGTCTCGACTGTCCTTGTTTCGTTTTAGAATGTAGTATGCGATATTATTCTGAGAGTCTCGTATTGTGTCTATGTTTACATTTATTTTTTCAGTTTTGGTACTTTGTCTTAAATTACGTCAGTGGCTAATTTATGAATAAATTTTCAGGATTCTAGTCAGCTTAATTTTAATTGTTTAGTCTGTTTAAAGAGTTCTTTATTTTCTGTTAGATAAGGGTGGTCATATACCAGGGGCGAACCGTGTATAGAAGCGATTATGCGCAGCTTACCACTATATTTCACTAACCATAATAATGTTTTATTGTTATTTTATTTGCAGAAAAACAAATAAATAATTACTGTTTATTTTAAATCATTTCCACCGTTTGTATCTTTATCCTAATATGAATTTCAATATTAATAAAGCCCGCCCAGCGCCTGCGGTGAGCCAAGAAACTAGCCAATTATTCCAGCTTATTATTTTCATACAAATAAGTATACTATATTTTAAATATCTTAACTCCAGTGCGGGTTGTTTCTCCTAGATTAAACTTGCAGATTACACAAATTATTTGAAGATTCTTGATTTGGAAAACAGTATTTCAAACATTATTTCTTATGGGCTATTTTTCTTTGAGATGTTACTTTTGACATAAGACATTTCAATTGAATACCTAATATCAACTGAATTCATAGTACTATTAAAAAAAAAAAAAAGAGTTGTGTATTAAAGTAATGGATAATATATCTAATAATATATCACGAAGTTACGTCGATTGAGTTGATTTCATGTATGAGAGTTTTTGTATCACACAGAACCACAGAAAAATATCAAATTATAATATATATTACTTACATTATATTATGGACCTTCTATGAAGGTACAAATATATGTTTATTTTATAGCTTACCTGTAAATAAAATCACCATTCGCCACTGCTTGACTGCCATCTCTACATACTCGTGAACTTTATTATCTTTCCGCGGCGATTAGTTTTGTGAATAAAGGATCGCAGATTTGACAATGCGTTTTTCTGACACACGCGTCAAATCTTTAAATATTTTTTTATTTATCGATCCTCCACGTATCTAACCGTTGCAATTTGACGTTGCATATCACAACGTTCGTTATAGGAGGCTGCTGCGTCCGTTCTCGGACTTCAATATCAATTATGAAATCGAACGACCTTATGTCTTATATTCTCCTCAAGCACCTACTCCCAAAATTCAGAAGTTTTGAATTTTAGTAAGGTGTAATTTTAGTAATTATTTTAGGATGTCTTTTTTCGATACAATTCAAGACAATATTCAACACAAACTAACTGTATTGTCCCATTTGTAAAAACCGCCTTTGTTAAAAAGCAATAAAATGTAATTGCTCCAAAAATGTTTAATGATTTATTCCCAAATATAAAAGACTCAAAATGTAATTTAAAAATAAAAATAACTGCAAATATAAATAGTGTAGCGAGAGATTTTTGGAAAAATATATTATGTAAATCAAAAAACGTAGTACTTTATATAATTGGTACACATGTTGTTTGTATTTTAATGTATTTCATTTGTTTAAATTTGTTTTTTATTATATATTATACTATATTATTGTTGTTTAAGTAACACGTATTCTTGGCACATAAATATATTTTATATTTGTATAATAACGATTTTAAATTTCTAACATTTAATTAGCTAAGCATTTATAATGAAGTAGTTTAAGTTTTTTATGTTATTGTTTTATTAGTAAAGGACTATTTATGCTCTAAAAGATAAAAAATGTCCATCTTAGAACAGGCTGAGCCATGTTAGATGGAGACTCATAAAGAGAGAACACTCAGTTTTCATTATATATTAATTATTTATTTATAGATTTTCTGTTATTAAATGTGTATACTAATATTATTCAATACATTTATAAAGTAAGTCTGTTTCCATGTCAAATTGTAATCAATCATATTTTATTTAATTACCGCAGGCGACATAGCCACCACCCGCCATTGCTCAAATAGAAGTCTTACTTGTAATTAAGTAGTAAAATCGCAAGAAACATGAATCATTAGAACAGTAAATGTAATTCCTTAGATTGAAGATTCTAATACACGACGTTGTTCGTGAAGGTTTGTTCTATTGTCTTGTCAGGTTGAATATTCTAATACGCAGTTGTTATTGTAATTTTCTATGTACGAAGGTCAATTTAAGTTCAGATATAAATCTGCCTCGAAGTTTTGTGGCAAGAGCGTTGACCACCACGTTTAAGGTTCCAGGTTTGATTCCCGGCAAGGTAAATATATTTAAACCTCCATCCCCTCAACCTTCAACTATTTCTCAAGCAACATAGAATATTTATTATACATAATATCAGTACACGTTTGTCCTAATCAGTGCATGTGCTTATTAAAATGCATGTCGTGTTGGTTTTAAATTTTTGTGCAACAGCTATGGTGAAGGCGTATAGTGGGTTTTGCATGTTGGTTTAATTAGTGTCCTGACGAAGAGACGGGAACGTCTCAAAACCGGTAGACAAAGAAAAGTCAGTAAGTGGTAAAATACAATTATTTAATAACATTTAGTAAATATATTTCTTACTTTTCTTTAAACGGAAAATAATCTGTTATTAACATATTACAACAGAGATGAAGAACATTTAAGAGAAGGTAATATAGAAGTATAGGCATTTACAGGGCTTATGACCTGTCAATGGCTGGTTTAAGTGGCCACTTTACACACTGTGTAACATTCACAATTCTGCCTATATTTGAACATCTATATTCCTTCAACTCTTTCATCTGTTGATGTTTGTGAAGTTAAAGAGCTGAAACCTTTATTTATGCGGGTGTAGAAGCCCTGTAGATGCCTATACTTCTATATTACCTTCTCTTAAATGTTCTTCATCTCTGTTGTAATGTGTTAATATAAACAGCTCCCCAGGGAGTTGAATCCAGTCCTTGTCTACAAAAATTTGGACAAACTCAAAATATTGTTAATCTGTTATTTTTATCATAAATATTTAATGCCCTTGCCGAAAACGATAAGGGCAGGTCTGAAGGTCATCAAAACGTGAATAAGATGTTGTTAAAAATTAAATATTACAACCAAAATTATCTTCTTTTTTTAAAAAAAGAGAATACAATTCTATAAAAAAAGGTTTCAACCAAAGTATTTCAATATTTTTAAAAAAGTATTACCGAAGGCATAATTTCACGTAGAAATAAAAGAAAATGTCACCAAAACGTATGTGATTTAAAAGGCTTGTATTTCTTTTCAAAATTAAAAATTAAAATTTGGCTTCTGTTCACCTTTCCACTTTCATGTTCAACTTATTACCTTTAAATTATTACAAGAATTTTTTGTTTAATACTTATACCCGTATGCAGAGACAAACCTTAAGGTGAGGAGAGTACATTCTATTGTCTTCACATTCGGGTTATTCTTTGCATTTGAAATTAGAATGTACTTTCCTCACCTTAAGGTTTGTCTCTGGATACGGATATTAGTCTTTATTGAGATCCCAGATACCTTAGTTTAGTCTAAATTTGAAATGGCGTAATCTGCCGGTCTAAAAGTAATTATATTTTAGTTACATAAAACTTTAAGTATATTTTTTAACAGAAATACCTTTAATGTTATGTTTTTTTATTATTGCGCGATTAACAAAAAACATTCGTTTGAAAATGGCAAAATCGTATGATTTCCTTATTTTGCGTTCGTTTTCCAGACTACAGCCTTAAATTAATATACTTACATAAGTTGATTACAAAGAAACAGTTTATAGTGATATATAATGTAAAAAAAAGAAAAAATTAACCGTTGGGTGCTTCTTCTTCTTTTTTTCCACATCCTATTCCCTTCTCAGTGCCAAAAAAAAAAAAAAAATTTTATCGAAAAACTATTTAACATACTCCGTCTATGAAGCCCGTGAAAGAAAAACAGTACTTTCTCCACGAATAGAAGAAAAACATTTTTAAGAAGAGCATATAGTAATAAATCAGCCAAAGGTTAATTGATATCATATCAAAATGCAGACTTAAAGTTTACACAAATGTGTTAAACTTTTTACAAATTAAGACTACTAAGTTTCCACTGATACAGCCCAATTATCCTTCCATCGCTTAGGGGGTCTTCCAGATGCACGCCGCGCCGCCCGGAAGGCAATTCGTTGGCTACTGTGAACACCAGATTATTGCAGCTCATTCGGTTAATAAAAAACCAAATAAAATTATTTGTTTAAGTGATATTCACTAAAATAACAAAGCACAAATTAATAAAAGCATGATGCAATTGCGGTACTTATAAACTGATTGCTGTTCTATATGTACATGGGTATTAGTTATTCGTTTTTTATTTTAAATGGGTATGATTTTTAAAATCATCATCAATACAAACATGGCATAAAAACGTTATCTTCTTTGTGTATTTTCAATTAATGTAGAACTATATTTAGTTAAGTCAAATAAAATTATGAAAATCGGATCAAACCGGATTCAAAAAATTGTTCAATAGTTAAAGTAAATACAAAAACATGTGTATAACCAAATATGCAGATATTGTCAATACGTTATTGGTTATGTTTCAATTTATTTTCGCATAAATTAATTTTGAAAAATTGTATTTTTATTCAAAATAATAACTCCCTGATCATGGTGCATAGAGCACTGCATTGTAATTTCAATTTTCACGTCTGTACAGAGCGGGGTTCAACCCAACAGTTTACCTACAAATTATAAAAAGTAAGTTTATGTTGAAATTTATTTCAAAAGGGAATCCTTTTTTGAGAAGGGAATACATTAGTCTAGGTATGAACTGGGCTTATGATCTGGTTCAAGTAGCCAATATACTTACGAGCCTATGAGAACAATGTTTTGAGTATGTCCAAATATTACATTTTTGAGAAGGGAATGTGGAAGTCTAAGCATTTACAGGAATTATGACCTGTCGTTGGCTGGTTTAAGTGGCCACTTTACACACTGTGTAACATTCACCATTCTGCCTATCTTTAAATATTCACATTTCCTCAACATTTACCCAAAAAAATTATTTTATCTCCATAGGAAGTAAAATCCACCTTTTTATTACAAATATTTTGAGTTACTCAAAACATTGTAGACAAAATTTATGTTTATTTATATACAAAAGCATTAACCTAAGTTATATATATATATATATATTATAAATATATAAATATATATTATAATATTAATATTTTAAGGGGGTAGGATATAATGGATGGATGTAAATTTTAACATTTTTTTTTTAATGCATTAAATGCTTTTCCAATACAGAGTTCCTTATAAAATAGATAATAAAGTTCACAAGTATGTAGAGATGGCAGTCAAGCAGTGGCGAATGGTGATTTTATTTACAGGTAAGCTATAAAATAAACATATATTTGTACCTTCATAGAAGGTCCATAATATAATGTAAGTAATATATATTATAATTTGATATTTTTCTGTGGTTCTGTGTGATACAAAAACTCTCATACATGAAATCAACTCAATCGACGTAACTTCGTGATATATTATTAGATATATTATCCATTACTTAAATACACAACTCATTAATTTATTTATTTTAAATAGTACTATTAATTCAGTTGATATTAGGTATTCAATTGAAATGTCGACTGGCCGAATTGTTCTAGAAAATAATAGTGCTAAAAACGGCCGCGTCGAGCACTATGTGTCCTGCAATATGACGCATGTAAGGAATTATGGTCTTATGTCAAAAGTACCATCTCAAAGAAAAATAGCCCTTAAGAAATAATGTTTGAAATACTGTTTTCCAAATCAAGAATCTTCAAATAATTTGTGTAATCTGCAAGTTTAATGTAGGAGAAAAAACCCGCACTGGGGTTAAGCCATTCAAAATATAGTGCACTTATTTGTAAGAAAAAATAAGTTTGAAAAATCGGCTAGTTTCTTGGCTCACCGCAGGCGCTGGGTGCGCTTTGTTAATATTAATATTTATATTAGGATAAAATACAAACGGTGGAAATAATTAAAAATAAACAGTTATTATTTATTTGTTTTTCTGTAAATAAGTTACAGACAAATATTATTATGGTGAGTCAAGTATAATCGTAAGCTGCGCGTAATCGCTTCTAAACACAATTCGGCCCTGCAGTCAAGTCAGAAGACTTGAAGACTTGAGTTTAGAAAAACTAAGATAAAAAAGTTAGTGAATGTTTGATATGTTTAAAAAGATAAAATAAAAGTAATTCAAAAGTGTACAGTTTATTTGGTACAAAGTGTAAATTAATAAATAAATGAATGAATATCGAAATAATAAAAAAATATAAAAATACACACATATTTAGAAAAGTACATTCACTGACATAATAATTAAGTAGTAAAGGAGTGACTAATTTAAACATTGTTTTTGCTGATAACTTATTGTGTTGCACTTGACATAATTTTTTATTTAATTAAAGCCGGTAAAATATTTTATATGTCAAAAAAACCTGAGGGTAGTTCACATGATCTATATGTAATGTAGTTCACATGATCTATATGTAATCTGACGACAATTCGCATGATCTAAATTTCTATTGAATAAACTTTGACTGTAGGCTGTACTTCCAAGATACCTGAACAATGAAAAAATGTATACAGTGGATAAAGGTCGGATGGCAGTTAAATGCTAAAAATAAAGCGAGAATTTAATTAGAATTTATTATGAAAACCATTTTTAATTATATAAAACAGTTTAGGCTATTTACATTAAGCAGGTTTCTTTTATATTTCTTCACAACTTTATTTAAATCTCCAAGAGATTTAAAAACTTGAAAACATTATATTTCAAAACTTCTATTTTTGACATTCATCTTTTACATTCGAGACCCTTCATTTACAAACATCACTTAATTTAACCATTGTGTATATGTTTTTTTTTTCTCGGGATTATTCTTGGAGATTTTTTTTGAAACATGGTGAATTTGTTTAAAATGTTTTGATCTCTGCAATATTATTCGTGAATTTAAACTGTATTTATTAAATATATTTACAATTTATTTTAATTATTTATTGTGGGATATTTATTTATTTATTCATTCATATTTTTCGCTTACAAACTATAATTAATAATAAAAAGAATGTGACCTCACTGGGGTTTCCCGTGCCGAGGACACTTAACAATTTAGTTTTTTTAAATTACATTTGAGAATGAACAAAGAAGACTAACTTAAAAAACCAACATAATTAACAAATATTCAGACAGTTTTAAAAACAAGGTATTTATGTACATCTATATTATTTATATTACAAAACACACGATGCACTTGACAAAAGCAGTCAATTGAGTATTGGTATGGGCGAATGAGACAATCCATTTTGTTTCTACCTAGCTCCACTATCCATTTTTTTATAGCCTTTTTAAACATTTTCTCATTACTAATTGCTTTAATAGATAGTGGAAGTAGGTTATAGATTTTAATTGAATAATACTCAAAATCCCTTTGTCCGAAAGTGGTATTAGTTTGTATTTGTTTAAGTTGTCTATGTGTTGAGGATCTTGTGATTATATTATTTGTATGTGATGTATTGTGGGGGTTAGTACCCGTATGCAGAGACAAACCTTAAGGTGAGGAATGTACATTCTATTGTCTTCGCCTTCGAGTTATTTTCTGCATTTGAAATTAGAATGTACTTTCCTTACCTTAAGTTTTGTCTCTGCATACGGGTATATGTCTTTCTAACTTGTTAGATTGTTCATAGAATTTTGACACGGAACCTAACCTTATATCTTCCATTATATCTGTGTTTATTTTACGCCGGTGTCTCTTGGAACGGAACCCCGGCGCAAAACGTTTACCTGTATTCGAAAAAAAATTAGAAGAAGAATATCCCGTAAAACATTGGTTTTGTCGGTTACGACGTTTTGACGATCACAGCTCGGTACAAGAAGGTACCTTTTTACGGGGGGAATGTTAACTATAAATATGTATGCATATTATAACAATAAAACAGAAGGCTAAGTATACTATAAAAGTTTATTACTTTATGTAGCATATTCTAATCGTATAAATATAAAAAGTTGAATGTTCGGTTATCTAATATACATATTACATTAGTTATATAAAGATAAAAACCACATTTATCTGGTTTTACATAAGGAGCTTATTCACGGCGTGAGTAATATCGAAAAATGTTCGCATTTATGTCTGTTTGAAAAGCGCAAGTTTAAAAAACATCGAGTTCAAACAAACAAACAAACAAACAAACCATCACGCCGTTTCCCCGTAAGGGTAGGCAGAGCGGATAGAACGCCACAACACTCTATCTTTGCATACAGATCTCGCTTCCTCTATATTCATACATCTTCTCATGCACGCGCGCCGATTATTCCGACTTTTGACATGTCCATCTTTAAGTATTTGTTGGATTTGGTCATGCCATGTCTTTCTCGGTCTTCCTCTATTTCTGCATCCATCAACATTCGCATTGTAAATATTCTTAGCCGTTCTCTCGCTGTCCGTTCGTTCTACATGTCCAAACCAGCGCAGAGCTCCTTTCTTGATTTTGTCGATAATGCTTGTCTGAGCCTTGCATAATTTACGGATCTCAACATTTGTGCATCTATCTTACATAGTTTTACCACACATTCGCCTGCGAGATCGCATTTCGACAGCATTCAGCCTACTTTCATCCGTTTTTCCAAGTCCATACTTCGCTCCCATACATCAGGGACGGGACCAGGACTCCGTTATGAACTGCCAATTTTGCCTCAGTTTAAAAAACATCGAGTTTAATAAATATAAAATGTACGAGTATTTTTAAACATCGAGTTTCATAAATATAATATGTACGAGTATTTTTAAAAAACGTCATAAATACTTGGGTCAGTGGCACCACATTTTTGATTTCAGATGGGCAACTTACTAATTTGGACGTAACAACGTACAGTAAAATCGATCGAAAAATGTGACACAACTAAACAGCATGCTCACTAGAGATGGGCATTTCGGTGTTTTTTTATAGACGTGTGGGAAACGTTTGCCTCGATTATAAACGCTATCTTCATCTGTATTTATCGAGACGGTATACTTAACTTCTTTACTATCTGTATCTTACCCCGGTATGTTCTACCTACTTGTCATATCGACATCATATGATCGAAACAAGCCAATGAAATGACTGCAAACAATTACTCCGCGTTCCTTGCGTCATTAACATTTAAAATAGTTCTAATTTATATTTTAAATAGGCTTCTGTAATAAAAAGTGCTCACTTCAAAGCGATTATTAACTCCGATAAATCCCAATTCAAGCAAAAAATGCTTGCTTGAACATGAATTTTGCATGACTTTTGGAAACCACCTCGACGGTAAGCTTAACGATTGTCTGTATGTATCTACCGATCTGTACCGATCGACTACAAAGCCGGCTCGATACATCGTTTCTTGATGTCTGATTTTGAATTACCTTCATGAGTCCAACCACCATTGTTGCAGAGTCTAAGAACAATGGGGCGTGATAACTACTACGACTAAGTGAATATCTGTTAAGGATATTTCATCTTTCCATTCTGCTTTAAGATTATGGCGTTGTAAACTGAAAAATGGAGACTGAAATAACTGATGTTCGATACTCTGTGAAGAAACAATGAACATGAAAATACGAGAGAAACTAAGTTTTTTTTATGTTTACCTTTAGCGAGTGCACTTAGTCTATCTTGGCTCATATAGTTTCTTCAAACGGTCTTAATTTGCTTTAGCAACGAAAAAATCTTTCACTCTGAACTGTCGTCATCGTAATTCCACAAGTAAAAATTACTGGTACATTTAACATTTAAAACACAAAGAAACTACTGAAACTGTACAGGATTTAAATAAACGCTAGGTAAATTGACACGTGCAAGAAAAGATAAATTATTATAATATTAGTTCACAAAGCTCATTTCAATCTTGTAACAAGGGACGGAAGATATAAGCTTAAACTAATTATTTCCATTAATAATTCGGCCGTTTTTAGTGTAGTTATGTAAAATAAGTAGGAATTAATTTATCATTGTATCTCTTCCAGTCTAGACCAATGCAAATATTATATTTGTATTACCGATCCTATGCTAATCTTCTTTGCCTCATATCTCTACCGAGACAATGCCCACGTTCCAACTAGTTTTGGGCAAAATGTTTTGATATTCATGTACGTACGATACGTTTTATCTCTTTTTTTCTCATGCGAAAATGTAGAAGGAAGAATGATTTGGGACAGTTACATAAATGACCCGCGCATTTAAATTTGATGGCGCACGTGCGGTGATTTTTCTTAATAGTATTTTAGATAACATGTATAAAAATATGAAAATTAATAGGAACCTCATTAAACTTAATTTACATTATATTATTCTATGTGATATATTTTAGGTACATATTTTTAAAATTGGTAGCAAATTTTTGGGGTTATTGACCCAATGGACATAAGGGAAAGCCACCACTGGTTTAGAGTATACGGTAACTATTTTATTAAATAAAGCAGTTTATAAACCAATTATTTAGGTAAAAGTACACACTAAGCCGGATGATATAATTTACGACATAAGTCGTAATTTTACTTGTCGATAGGTGCTTTAAACAATACATGTACTTGAAAATGTTTGCACAGATGCCATGATTCTCCGGTCACAGAAAAAATGAGAAAATGTTTTCAAAATTCAGAAAAAATACAGCTTGCTTGACAATTTGATAGTTTTTCTATAATACTTTATTTAGTCAAAGCTGAATCAATTATTTTACCATACTACATGATGCACTTTCTTGGCAATTTTTATGAAACGCCTGAAACATTATTACATCTACGAATATATTTATATCCTTAGAACCCTAACATTCCTTCATTTTTCAATATTATTTTATTCTAACATATTACAACAAACATGAAGAACATTTAAGAGAAAGGTAATATAGAAGTCTAGGCATCTACAAGGCTTATGACCTGTCAATGGCTGGTTTAAGTGGCCATTTTACACACTGTGTAACATTCACCATTCTGCCGATATTTGAACATTTATTTTATTTATTTATCTATATTCCTTCAATTCTTTCATCTGTTGATGTTTGTGAAGTCAAAGAGCTGAAACCTTTATTTATGCGGGTGAGATTCATCTAACTGAATTATTTCACCTACATAATAGGCAACGACTGAAAAATTTATTTTTTAAATTTCTATACTTCTTCATGGACCGGGTAATTTATCAACAATATTTTGAGTTTGTCCAAATTTTTTTTTTTTACTCAGTGTTTAAAGTGGCCACTTGACCAGGTTGACAGGTCATAAACCCTGTAGATACCTAGACTGCTATATTACCTTCTTTTAAATGTTCTTCATCTCTGTTGTAATAAACAGCTCCCCAGGGAAATGAATCCAGTCCTTGTCTACAAAAATTTGGACAAACTCAATTTATTGTTGATTATTTTATTCATTTAAGTTTATAAATCCTATTCCTGACTCCTTCTGAACTCTGCTTTAATATCTGATCCCACATTCCTCGTCCTATAAAGTATTGTTATTATTAAGTACGTAGGTATATGTACAAACTCTATATGCTCACTTTAAATACAGTTAGACATAATTTAAATAGAATTACTAAAAACTTGCGTTGCAAATGTGCAAAAGTTGAGAAAGTAAACAACAAAAAAACAACAGTTGGTTGAGTTTGGCCAAATTTTCGTAGACAATAAATATATGTAACCCCTAACATATTACAACAGAGATGAAGAACATTTTGAAGAAGGGAATATAGAAGTCTAGGCATCTACATTTAACTTCACAAACATCAACAGATGGAAAAAGAAATATCGATAATTAAAATAAAGGCAGAATGGTGAATGTTACACAGTGTGTAAATTCCACTCAATCTGGCCTTTGACAGCCCTGTAAATATCTAGACTTCTATGTTCCCTTCTTTAAAATGATCTTTATCTCTGTTGTAATAGGTTATATATATATGATATCTCTGTTGTAATAGGTTATATACATTATAATAACAAAATAAAATTCAATTATGGAAATGATTGTCTTGTTCCTTCAATCTCAGGCACGGTTTTCTTCCACTCTTCATGAAACGTCATTTTTCTTTTTTGAACCATCGTCGTGGACAAATTGTAGACTTTGGCAAACCCAAGAGCACGGTATGAAGTTCCTACAATATGAGAATCAACGTAGGAACTCTATACCTCGCTGGTGGAAAATACCATTGTTGAAAAAAGTGCATTCTTCTATCTTGCTGGCATTGTGGTCATCGTCTTCGTAATAATGAATAAAGCTGAAATTAATTCAATCAATATGTTGTGATTAAACCAGGTACTCAATTATTTCTTTTTCTTTTATTTAAATTAATCCTTTTTTATCAAATATTCTTTCCATTTTTTAACATTAAATTTAAAAAATAATCTAATAATTTTAAAATCATTGGTACCTATGTTAATTATCGGAAATAAACAACTCCAAGTAATTTATATAATACAAAATTCATACATACAGGGGTATAAAATGACATCAAAGTATCTTTATTAAAAACATATACATCATCATTACCTTTCCGCGCCTAATGGTGCATAGGGCACTTCATTGGTACACCAATAGCAGCGTATCTTGATATTTTTTTGTTACGTCAAGTTAAGATGCTGTCTTACGCGTCATGTGCCAGTCAAGGGACTATGAAATATTCCAGTGTAAAATCACCTTTTTAAATAAATATTTCATATCAACCATGTCGGGAATCGAACCCGAGACCTCGTGCACGGTAAGCGCCGACCACTAAAACACAGGCCGACAAACATATACGTACAATGAAAACCTATACAGAACTCTTGACTGATTTTCTTCAGCGAAAATAAATCTGATACTAAAATCTAACTAAAAATCGTAAATGGTTGGAAGTGGGTTCATTTAGTACTAAATATTTATTTATGCCAGCCATTCTACGAACGGAATTATTATCCTTTTGAAGTTATTAACCATATTAAATACGATTAGGTGATGAATATGGCTGGTTTTACTTAGAAATGAGTGCTTTATTCATGATTATTTTGATGTGGTTTTTAATCACATGTTATATATCACGGGTGACTGTGTGCTGTATACCAAATAATATTCTCCTGGTATTGTTGTCCTGAAAATTCTTGCGAGATCAAAGGACTTGAAATACGAGCAGGATCATGTTGGCTTCGCGTATCCTTATAATAAAAGAAAATACATATTACGGGACAAAGTCCTTGAGATTTCCTTCTCTTGCGGGAATCCGACTAGAAGACTGAACAAGGGATGAAGTTCAGAGTTTGGAGGGAGTAATTTGCGAACGGGATGAACATTTTACTAGTTTCTTTATTTCAATATGCCCCCGGATAATACTACCCTTAAATTCATAACATCCCAGATGGGGTGAGCAGGAATTATTTCATATTAATTCTACCTATGCCGAGTATCGTGTATTATTATTACGCACGTGATATTTCACGAACACGATTTCAATAAGATGCGATTTAAATTTTAAATTAAAGCAGAAATAATTTCAAAAGTCAGGATCGAGAAAATTTTGTCAATGAAAAGCACACACAATCAACAGATAAGAGCATTTTTTTACAAGTATATTATGCATTATAATATTTCAAAAACAAAAAAGATTTTAAATAAAATATTGTAGTTAGGTCCACCGACGAGTAAAGTTTTATTGTACCTTTAAATTCATTAATTAATACAGGGAATAATTATATGTTTTTGTTTACAAATTTCATTGCATTATCTTCAAATTTGATTATTGTTATTTTAGGCGTTTTTTTTCAAGTGAGTAATATAGTAATTGGTATTTAAAAAATAATATTATGGATCTATCTAGCGACCAATAACAACGCTGAAGCGCTTAATTGGTCAATAAACTACGTATTCTAAGATTCATTTGGTTAAATACTACCGGTTTGTAATTAAACTTACATAATTTACGAATTACAATAAGAGTGGGCTATCTTGAAGCGAACGTAGCCTAGACGGCGTGATTTTAAGTTAAATTACCTATGAAATGTGTGTTTTCCGTAAATATCAATTAACATTGCAGAGTTTTTTGAACTTGCAAATAATCTCAGATATACGAATGCGGCAACTTAAATTGCTTTTAATTCGATGCCAGTGAACAAACATATGAAAAATGAGAATTACGGTGTTAAAAAAACAATTTAAAAAATCAAAGATTTTATCGAAAAATAGGTGCAAACTTTAAAAAATAGATTTTAGAACAAAATCCAAAAGATGTTATGTAATGTACTTATGTTAATTAGCATTTTTAATTCTAGATTTTAATAATTAATTGTCCTGAAAAATAACGGTATTTCAGAATTTAAATTCTATATCTGAAAATCGCCCACTGACACGGGCATACAAATTGATACGGCTAGGATTTTATTTTGATTTTTACCGATGATCATCAAAATGTCTTCATTGTTTTATGTATGAGTAAATTGAGTAAGTAATTATTTGTCAAAAAAATTTGAAATTTACACTAAGGCAACAAACAAAGCTTAGAAAATTAACAAATAAAAACGTTGCGTTCTCATAATAGAGAATAAATCAGAGAATAATTCAGAGAATATTCTCTTACGTTTTTATTTTTTGTAGGTGGCAAAAGAAGTAGTCTTTCATAAATCACAATAAAAATGAAGACTTTTTGAGAAGGGACTATGTAAGTACATTACCGAACGGATAGGTGTATTAACCTCTTAAAAACCGGTTTATTATGTGATACTCACGCATTTGTCAGATTGACATCTTGATACTTACTGCCTATATTAAATTAAGTGCTAAATTATATTTATAATACACACAAAATGGCGTTGTTTTATTCCAGAATCTTCTCAAGACATATTATGTTTCAGTTTACGAGAAACTATTTCAGCTCCTCGTTCTGAGGATTACCGCTTTAAGGGCTGATGATATTCCCCCTTCCAGAAACAAATAATACGAGATATGTTCGGGGCTTATTGCAACAAAGTACCAACTTTTTATGCGATTCCATCGCGGGATACATGACGGGCTTAGTATCTGACAAATTACTTTCTGACAAGGGGGATTTGCTTCAATGCACAAACACATCGTTACATCTCGGAAAAGATAGGAAATGGAAATCTCGAGAGAATTCCCTAATCATTCCATATAATACATATTACATATTATCTGAGAAATACTCGCATACGTACACATTTACGCTGAACACTCTTACAACAGACGGTTTTACACCATATTTATCATGGAAATTAAATACAAAATGAGAAATTTTTCCGTTTTTTGTTACCGGTGTTATTTTACAAAGTAGTACCGTTTAACTAAGCCAAAACAACAGGTATCAATGAAATAAATAAAAATTTTAAAATACAAAAAAATTATATACAAATATAAGCTAAATATGATATAATAATAAAGTCAGTCGATTAATTTCGGTAGGAGTAAAATTTTTAGAATAATGATATTTTTCTAAAAAGTCAAATGTGGCGTCAAATTTTAATCGTACATACTCGGTACAACTTTCGTTTTCTTTTGTTAAATACCGTCGTGATCGTAAAACGGAAACGAAAATGTTATATGAAGGCTTTATTTTCTAAGTTTAAAAAATAAAATCAATTTAACGATCCCAGGTATTAAATGATGCTTCGTTGTTCTACGAAAAGTATAAAAGTGATATATGTTTAAATTAGATATTTAAATTGGCATAACTTTTACAGACCATGTATATTTTAAAATTATTAGTTTTTAATTCAATATTTGTAAACTGTTTTGCACACTTAATAACTGAACGTTATTATTTTTTTTATTTGTAATTTCAAAATTACTGTTACGCACCTAAACTTTTATTGTATTTAGTATAAATCATTACTACAACATGAGGTTTGGTATTTCATCTGGAACAAAAGTTAAGAGTTCTTCTTGATTAAACAAGTTTTTTTATATAAAACCGTAAAACATTTTCCTCATTTCCTCAATCTCAATGGCATCCAACTTGGATGGTTCTCGAAATGAGTTGGACCATTTAGTATACGGCCATAAAAACAATTCCAAGTGCCGAAACCGAAAGAGCTCATAGGGTTGCACCCCCTTCACAAATCCCTGCAAACTACCCCTTTGTTAAACATTTACCCATCCCCTTTCCCCAACCTATCTCTTTACCCCACCCAATACTTTTTAAAAATCCTCCTGTACATAGTCGGCTGATAGGTAAAGTAGACTACTTCAAAAAATAAACAGAATAATTTTAAGGAGGCTAATAATTCAAGTGTTAAAATCAGCGCTTGTTTACAAATTTGCTTGCATACGCTTAAAATGTCGTGTTACATTATTTAAGTAAAGGTTTTTTTTGAATAGTTAACTATCCATTTCGAAATCTGGCGTAAATAAGGAAAATGTTAGACATATACGGAAAAAAAAAAAAAAAAATATTTCATGCGACCACATTTAGTGACAATGAAAACAATGTAAAAACTCATTGAGTTTTGTGTTTTATTAAGTTTTTGTATCACGATAGTTATTTATTGCATATTTTATGAGATTTTTAATATAAGAAGTATTTTTATTTCTCCCAAAAACTTACCCGTTTCATGCAATCTTCACAACAAAACGACAAATTCAATAGTGTAAAAAAATTCGTTGAATTCTGAAACTATGATTTTTGGTAATAAAATGAACATAAAACAACTTTGTCTTCAACCACTTATTTTTTTCTTCTACCGACCGGTTTCCATAATATTTGGTAATCACTGTAAAAATAAAATAGGATAAGATAAGATTGTGTTGCTTTGAAACCGGTCGGAAGAAAAAACAAGTTGTTAAAAAACAAAGTTGTTTGATATTTATTTTATTACAATGAATAACCACAAAGTTAACGCTCCAAATATAAGAAATATCAAAAATACAATGTCATTTTTGGTTTTGATATTTGAGAGTTTTACAGAATTAAATAATTCAACTTGTTTTATAAAAAAGCTGATGAGTTAAGAATATTTGGATTTGGTAAGTAAATATGAGTGTTAAGTTTGGATTTTTTCAACTTTTACCCTCTTAAATCGTAAAATAAAACAGTTTTTTGAATCAACAAGTTTTTAAATATAAAGTATCGTACGAGATGAACAAGAAAAACAAGATTCTTAGTAAATTTACGAACCAAACGGCCAATAAACGAAACATAAAAAACTCGATATTATTCAGAAATTGCATAGTCATTTCGGCAATTGGATTCTTTTGACATTTAAGACCCAATCCTTTTGAATATGCAAATTTTATAGGGTGATGTACCCTGATAAAGCGAAACGTCTGCTTTGAATCTGCAAGCGGGCCGTATATGGGAGCCAACTTTTCAATACTTTAATGTTTAGTTCGAGAATAAATAGAGGTGTATTTAGAAAAAAAAACTTAATCTAATTTATTTTTTTTGAAATATTTTCATAAACGTAAGAACTAGAAAAAGAAGAAATGTTGCGAATATTATTTATTAATGATTTTACTTAAGAAAAAAGCTACATATTGAATAAAACGTGATTTATTCAGACACATGAATAATTAATTGTATTTTATCAGGGAAAAATCATGTTGTTATGAACCAGGGTTAAAAAATTGTAAATTAAAAATTATAGGCACTTAAATGAATTAGCCAATGATTTAATAAAAGCTTAGTTTAAAGGGTAGAAAACTCCAATTAACTAAATATAACTACTCTCGCGGCCGTAGAGAACACTTTTATACAGGCTTTTATAATAATAAAAGCTTTTGCTACGGCCGCGAGAGCGTTTGGAATATCACCCCTGGCGTGCTATTCTGAAGCTTTCCTGCGGCACGAGAAAACAGTTTTTCTTGTGTATTTTGTATGTAAACACACGGCCTCGAGAGCGTTTGGAATGCCAGCCTTAGTATCTCATAATTAGACGTATATAGTTTATATATATATATATATATATATATATAATCTCGTAAGCAGTATTAATTATGTACGTGTTTTGATTTTTTAAATTATTAATTACTTTTATTACTGTAGAAAAGAACGAGTAAGAATTGGGTAAAAACATTAATTAATGTTATCATACTTTCTTCTTATTTCTTAAATAAGTCCTGACGATACGAAACTGATTGACATATAACTAAATTATAAGTGTCACATCTCAAAGCAAAAAACGTATTTGATTATAAAAATAAATCAATTATGTTTTGAGTAAACAGTAAAAAATGACAATTGTGCCAAGTTTTTTTCTGATAGACGTACTATTAGATTTCTGAATTTTAATTTAGATTTTTTGACCACGTATTTAATATGAAAAAAGTACAAATCAGGGGGTAATCTTTAAAAATGGTCACGTCCACTTTTGTCAAATTTGTGTTAATGTGACTTTTAGGTTCCGATGTTATATATTGAAGCAGAAAAGTGAAGGACTTGACCAAATTTGATATACGTATAACAATTTTAACAATGTGTCCGAATAGAGGTGATATTGATGCATTTGAATCAAAAGAAATATTCGAAAATTAATGTACAAAACTGTTTTTTAATTTTTGTAATTTTTTTTATACATATTTATGAACTTGACCACTGTTTAAGATTACCTCCTGAAATATGATTGTTCATGTGGTAGTCATGTGTGGTGGTATTAGAAAACTAGCATCATGCATCACAATACGCGGGTAACGTGTACTCACACATAATACGAATATTAAATCATACATGCACACATACATAGATACAGGCCATCAATATAATATGTCCGCACCACGTCCACATATCGGATACTAGGGGAAGCGCCCCCATTCGATATATTCGATATTCAAGGAGAAAAAATCAGAAAAGGGGCGGGAAAGTGGTGCGCGTTTATAAATGTCAAAACAAATTACGCGAGCGGCTAAATCCAAACATCTAGTCGACCCTTTCTAATGCATTGCCAAATTCGGAAAGGCGAGAGGGATGGGAATGGTGTGTGATGTGTGCGATAAGCGATTCGGCGCTGCCAACCGATTGAAATAAATTTATCGCTTTTTTTCTCGGTCGGTAAAACAGCGAAAGAATATTTAGGCGGGAGACGGACTAAGTGCTCCGTTAGGAGGCATAATAATAATTCATGGCAGTTTTTCGTTCATTTACACGTTAGTTTTATGACGTGCCCGTCAAAAGATTGTAAAAACGATATTTTTCGTACTCGAGAAACGTGGAACTATGTAAAAATGAGAATAATGAAAGCTAGACTACAAGAAAATTCGTACCTAGGTATTGAATTCTTGATAAATCAATACAGCTACCTACTTAACCGATTATTTTGACTACACCAACAAAATTAAAGAAAATAAAATGTGTAATACCTACCATGAAATGGCTCAAAGATACATATCAGACCTCTTTATAAGGGAAAATAATACCCGTATGCAGAGACAAAACTTAAGGTGAGGAAAGAACATTCTAATTTCATATGCAGAGAATAACCTAAAGGTGAAGACAATAGAATGTACTTTCCTCACCTTAAGTTTTGTCTCTGCATACGGGCATAAGTGTCAAAGAAAATCTAATCTCAGGTCAGCATTTGATTCAGGCGGAGGAAAACCTGTCGAAATCCGGCGCTGCCCAAACACTAACTAGGTTCAGAGACCGTGCTTTGGCCGTTGCCGGCCCCTCTGCCTGGAACCAATTGCCTTCAAACTTGCGAATCATCGACAGTCCCGTTAGTTCAACTGAAATATCCCTTCTTTCGTTTAGCATACCCTTAATTTTCAAATCAGAAAATATAATATTTAATGTTAGCGTAGTTAGAATGTGAGCCAATTATTATTATTATCACTACTAAATTTGTCAACGTCCGAGTGGATGAAGAATACAAGTCTGCGTGAATGTGTAAATAAAAGAGAACCAGCATTCTGGAAGATTGCTTTCGTATTGATAGCTTGAGGATAAGATTACCTATTGTAATGGATGGCGCGTTTGTTTACAGCTCTTGAGGTTTCAGGTTCAATTCCTGGTAAAGGTCAATATTAAAAAACATTCTATATTAAAAAAGGTGGTTTTACACAGAAGAATAAATAATATACTAACATACGAACGAACACTGTGACCCTTGTGCTAACTACTCTTGACGTTATAATCAATTTGATTAAAAATTGTAATGTATATATATTTGGATAATTTATATAGCGCCATTTTTGTAAAAATCACCTCAAGGGCGCTGTACTCACCTCTAGCCCCTATTTACTTTTTTTTATTTTTTTATTTGACAATGAAGTTTAGAGTTTTAGTGATATTTAAAAAAATTAAAGCACTCGTTCTTTGATAATTAAAAGCAATTGCAGGTACAGATTTATTTTAACACTTTTAACTATACAATTTTAACACATAATAAAATCCAAACAGTTTTATTTGAGAAAACACTTTGGATAATAATAGAAGCACTAGAGAGCTCATTTTTTTAATTTTCATACAAATATTTAAAAAATATAGAGGCCGGGATAAGAGTGCAAAAAAAGTAAAGAACGGAAAAACGTGATTTAAATATAAATAATAAATGTTCGGTATGCAGGTGAACAAACGGTGACGATTCAGATTAAATTTACGAATAAAAACGCTTCAGTTCAACCCCAACGAATTTGTGGCTTTTTATTACATCACCATCGAGAGTAAACGACTACTTTTTATTATAATTTCAACTTTATAAGTCATATGTTTAGTGGCCATAACTGACGACTTATGTCGCTGAATCATATCGTCTCCAGTAGAACAACCTGCAATTTAACGAGCCATTTATAAGTCGCTTAACCATTAGGTCACGTTTTTTAATAGAAGTCCTACGTTTTGCTAACCAACAAATTATGTGGTTACTAAAATGACAGATTCCCGAAAAAATTGCTGCCTATTTTTCTAATATATTTATTTATTTCTGAAACCAGCACAGTCATAGTAATAAACACTACATAAATAATAACAACAAATTACAAGACCAATTGTGGGTTTCATATAGGAACAAAAATATAAAAAAAACAAAACGTACAGTTCGCTAGGGGGAAAGAAAGCGGGATGGTAAAATAGGAAAGGAAGAAAAGAAGAAATAGTAAGTATATATAAAACAATGAATAAAAATGTATTTAAATGTACACATACAACATACATACATATAGATACACACACACATCTATACATATATATTTATATATACATACATACATACATACATACATACATACATACATACATACATACATACATACATACATACATACATACATACATACACACATAAACATATACGCATACACTAATGCACATACATACGCGTACATATTTTGATTTTTATATTTAAAAATATTAATTGAAAGAAGACGAGTCCGCCTCGATGTGTAATAGTTGCCGCGTTTGCCTCGGATTGATTCCTGGCAGGGTGGACGTAAATTTGGTTTTGACGGCACCTGAGAGGTAAGATTGACCTCCTTACGTCGTCATTTGGAATGCCAGTTCAATGCCACCATTGGGTGCGGATAGGAAAATAAATATTTCTCGGATATATAGTTTGGTAATGGTCAAAAGAAAAATGTAAGATTGAAAATTTACTAAAAAATAAGTCGTCTCGTGGCTAGGGCATAGAGCACTGCACTGGTACGTCAATCACAGCGTATCTTGATAATGTTTGTAGATGAAGGTGAAATTATCAGACTTACGCTTCAGGGCCCCGATTACAATGGGAAGTTAACAAAGTTATCTTCGACTGTCTTTACAGAAAAAAACGATATTTGTGTTTGAAAATGAGTATATTTGCATGAACGTTTAAAGTATCTTCGTCGGTAACCATAATTGAAAATGTTTAGAAGAAAAAATTATATGCATATTCTGCTTTTCATACAGAAAACTTAATTTTTTATACATCGTTAATTTATTATATCTCGTTATCTAGGTTATTTATATCTCGTTAAATATGCCTCCCGAAATTGAAATATTTGGGTAAATCATAAGAACGCAAATAAATATATTTAAAATAAGGTTTTCAATGTTGCGATTGAAAAACTACGACTCTTGAGACACGACGTTAAATACAAATATCAGAAGATATTGTATTTTGAGGGGAGTAATATCATATTGTGTTGTAGGTGTGCGTTGTATACGTGAGAATTTTACAACACTTACGCCTATACAAATTTAATAACATGATGTTAAATTTGGCATACATGAGGGGTTATTGTATGCAAAATAAAAGTCGCGAAAAGCAGCGTAGCCCGAATGAAACATTTTTAAACAGGTATTTTTTTAGTTTATATCAATAGAATACTAGAAATAAAAAGAGTACATTAGCGAAAACGTTACCCGTTTTTAATTTTAAAAAACAGCCCGTAAAAGAGTGATTGAATTAGCATATTATGGAGAAAGCGGCCTGGTCAGAAAGAGATAGTTCAAATATCTGTTAACTCAGACCTGAATTTTCCCACCAATGTAAAAAATACTTTTTACTTACTTTGTACTGAAGGAATTATAAAAAAATAGGTTTTTTAATGTTTTTTTATCTTTTATACTTTATAAATTTTTAACGTTCATGTTTTATGAACAATAGGTCTAAAACGAATAACCAACCGAGAAAAATAATGTTAAATGTGTTATTATTTTACAATATGTCTTTGTTAAATCAAATTCATTTAATTTTACTGAAATATGCTTAAAACTCGCCTTACAAATTATTTGTAAGAACCACAGGAATTCGCTCAAAAGCAAATAAGCTAGTTAAAAGCCATCTGTCAAACTTAAAACGAACTTTTCTGTGTAATGCTGATTACCGGCGTATACAAAAAAAAATAGACCTACTTGAGAGTTCCAGTAATAAATAAATAAACTCGCCGCTATTGAATTACAGTAGGTGAGGGAGTAAAAAAATCTTCTAATTAGGGTATTTTTAAACACCGCGGGCTTAAAGAGTTGGACCAATTTTTTGTCATTCTTGTTTTGTTCTCAATTATTTTGCAATCGGTAAAGGTTTTTATCAATTAAGTTTCCTGCGTGCCACCAGTAGCTTAATCACAAATAACTATCGACATGCTAATAAGCGACGTGGTAATAATTTCTCACCATGGTTGTTTATCGTATTCGCGATCACAATGGAACATCCGTGAACACCTAAAATTAAATATTAAAATATTTACGTTCCGCGACGTATAATCCTGCTGCGCAATCACATATTTGAATTTCACCGGTGTAAATATGGAAAATATTCCAAAACTGCTATTTTTATTTATTTATCATGCTATTTATTGCATTTAGCCGGCGGTTGGCAAGCCAAATGTTAAGAAAAACCGTCGCCATAGTAATTGTAATTTAATTTTCACTTTTTTTGCATTAGATACTCCTTACTATTTTGCAAATGTATTTTTTTTTTATAGTAAACGCCGATTTTTGCCAGTGAACTGTATTTATTTACGAGGAAAACAAAAAACAAACCGACACGAGCGTTGACTTATAACTGCGATAACTTAAGTATGTATATTATTCTTCATTGTGATCGCTCAAATGCTTAGCACGCTTTTAACCACGTCGATGGTTATTTGTGATTGACCTGCAGGTGCGGATACGGGTAAGAAGAAAAAAATCGATTGAAAGGAATGAATAGGAATACAGAAGTATCCATGCGGATGAAGAATACAGTTCTATGTTCGAAATAGAACCAGAACCCTGGACAAGTTTTTTATGACTCGATGGCTCTTCTCGGGCAAAAATCCTGTATAAAAAATTCGATGAACATAAGTGCGCCCGGTTGTGTAGTGGTAACGCGTTCTCCTACCATTCTCGCGATTCTGGGTAAGATTCCTGGGAGGGTGGACATGAAATATTGATTTTAATGTTTGCTAAAACTGCAATATTTCATTGTTCTTGGACTAGCACCTGAATCGTAGGAATGATCACCGTATCTTCATGTAATAGGTGATCGAAATACGCTACATTTGGTATACATTAAATATCATTGAATCACATGCCATTTTCCACTACTACTTTCCTTCACTCATCCTTTACCACTCCTCATCAATTTCCTTCTTTTCCTTCCCTCTATCTCCTTGTTTTGTTTATATATTTTTTTATTTTAATATATAGTATATTTATTATTTATATAGTTTAAACCGTTTTCGCTTTATTTTAGTACAATAAAGTGAATACATATTATTGGATGACAGGCCCTACTATTTTTATATATCGCTGCCTAAAAACAAAAGAGCCACAAATCAAATAAAAAAAACGAAATTTCGCTTTATTGCCAAAATGAGATTGAAATCGGTCATATTTTTCTGTAAGAAAAAGTCTACCATGGATTTTGCATTATAAATTACCCAAATCCCGAAAGATCCCTTTTGATCTTTGTGTTCTGTTGGCTAACTTCAGAGCGAAACCGCCATCACCGCCGCTCTTTGGGTTATAGTCAACACAAAACTCCATAACTTGATAGATACAGCTTTTAAAAACGCATCTAATGATAATTAAATCATATAAAAAAACAAAAGTTATTCATGTTAAAAACTTTAATTGGGTCTAGTGAAAAAAGTTAAATTTCGATTTGTGGGTCCTTTTAAATTTAAGCTGCGATATACACATTTTTAAATATTTTCTATTTATAATAATTTAAACATATGTTTGTATTCAAAATAAATAAAATACAAATGCAGCGCCCTAGCACCATTAGATGCGGAAAGGAAAGATACTGATAATTGAGAATTATTTGATTTATGCATTGCTACGTTTGATTTGTGTTATATTACGAAAAAAGCGCTATATAAGATGTAAAGAAATATGTTTTTTTTTTTAATGTGTGAATCGTAAAAAAAATAAGGTATGAGAAATATTTATTTTTATAAGGCTTTTTTAATTGATTACTGTGGGTGTATCAAATTATAATGTTTATAAAAACTCGTTTCCAATAGTTTCCATTTAATATTATTATCAAATCTTCTTCGGAAATAGTCTCTAATTGGCCATGAAATAAAGAATATATCATAAATTAAAGGTGATGGCATAGATATTAAATTACAGAACATAAATAAAAAATATCCATATAAAGATTTACTTGTGGCCTTCGCATCGGTTTTATCAAAAATATTGTACAGCGTACAAAATGGAGTGATAAATTTTAGAGTTTGGGTGAGATCTTTTGTATCTATTCAATGAAAAAAATCAAAAAATTGTTCAATTAAATACATATCTCATTTTTAAAACCATTTTGCTGTTAAACATTTAAAGTTTTACAGTTAGCCACAACGTTAACGATTGGCCAATGATGATAGTACCAATCTTCAACCGGTTTCGGAACTTTAAACTTCGTCTCAGATTTGGCCGAGAAAGGATTTGGTTAATTTGCATAAAATTACGCATAAACAAAATGGTGACCACTGAAAATCGATAGCAGAATAATATTGACATAAATCGTTGCACTATTCATATTTAGAGACGAATCTTTCTGATATTTAGCAGAAATATACTATTTTTATAATTATCAAAACACATCGTGTTTAAACATAATACAACAGAGATGAAGAGAATTTTATAGATGAGAATAAAAGGATTCGATCATATGAATCTTACCCGCAACAATGAAGGTTTCAGCTCTTAAACTTCACAAACGTCAACGGATGGAAGAATCGAAAGAATATAGATGTTAAAATATAGGCAGAATGGTGAATGTTACACAGTGTGTAAAGTGGCCACTTAAACAAGCCAATGACACGTGATAAGCCCTGTGGATGACTAGACTTCTATATTCCCTTCGATAAAAAGTTCTTCATCTCTGTTGTATTATGTTAATATTAACAGCTCCCTAGGGGGTTGAATCCAGTCCTTGTCTACAAAAGTTTGGACAAACTGAAAATATTGTTTACTTCGTGTTTTGATTTTACTTATTTATGTTTTTTTTTACAAACAAATAACCCGATAAATCTCTGTCGGAACGAGAGGATATGAAAGCAAGTTATGAAAAACACACAACGACCCCCAGATCCATTGAGAAAAAATATATCGTGGATATTTTCTTGAATTACTTTTTTGTGTGAATCAAACCCGCGTCGTCGATTTCACAGTTGGCCACTTAATCCACTGCGCCACGATGATTTTTATAAGAAAAACGCTTGTTGACGTTTATATTTATATTCTTGAGTGCGTTGTGAATTTCCTTTTGAATTTTATTTTTATTTTATTAATTTTTCACGCCCATAAGGCTTTTACATACATGGAAGTTATATAAAACATGAGTATATAAAAAACATAAAATTTAAAAAATACAATATAAAGCAATAAAATATAGAACAGTGTTTAGAAGTAAAGTTGGCATACAAAAAGATGAGTATATAAACAACATGAATTTAAACAAATACAATATAAAGAAAAAAAAGGAACAGTGTTAAGAAGTATAGTTTGTATAAAAATAAAAATATGAGTGTATAAACAAAATAAATTGAAAAAAATACAATTTAAAGAAATAAATATAGAACTTTGTTTAGAAGTATAGTTGGTTTTTTAAAAAATAAAAAAGATTAAATTGTTTCTACTTCCATGATAATTACTTAATTTATCATTATGTCCGTATAAATAGGATACGGATTTGACTATTTTTTGTTAATTCTAATTGCGTCTTAGTATTTTTCATGATTCTGCATATCGCTAAAATAAGTCAATTAGTATCTGTTCTAAGTTTTTCGTTAAAATTATGATTGATGAATTCAAACAAATGTGCAACATACTCGTATTGTTATTATATAAGACACTATGGTATTGTCAATATAAATTAAAGACGTGATTAAATTATTGCATCAATAACATTAAACAGGTTTGCAATTTTTAGAGATAAAAAAATACGAAAATAAAGAAAGGAACACGTAAATGTGTGTCTTGGGTCTAATAGTGTTTGTAGAGAGTTGATTTCAACTAAAAAAATACACATATTTAAAAAAATATATATATACAAATGCATATGTGTTTTTTAAATGAAAATAGTTTCTATCACCTCGAACAGTTTATTATAACGTCATAAATTAACTGTAAAATTACTCTGCCGCAATGTTGTGATTTACGACATTAGCTCTTTTAGACCAAAGCTACCGAAAAATCGTCATCATTTTGTCCCTACCTGTACCCTGTGGTGTATGGGGCACTACAATAGTAAACAAATGTAGGGCATTTCGATCATCTGTTACATGTAGGTCAGGTGATCAGTCTTACGTTTTAGATGCCAGCCAACGAACAATGAAATATTGCAGTTTAAACCACCTTTAAAATCAACATTTCATATAGACCGTGCCAGGAATCGAACCCAAGACCTCAAGAATGGTAGACAAACACTTAAACTTAGTTCTACTTGGTTTATTCGGGATTTTTACCTGAGAGTTAAATTGGGTTGAAAACAGTCATCCAGAGGTCGGGTTCTATTTAACTAGAAAATCTGTATTTATCATTCGCCTGGACTCATAAAATAAAGTATAGGGGACATTAAACACGATTGTAGACCACAGTTAAAACATGTGCAATGAATTTTTATATTTATACGACCAGGAGAATATATGTCGGTTTTAAGTGGTAATTTGAGAAATATAAATATATACTACATGTTGCCATTTTTAAGATAGATTATATTGTTACTAGAAAATGAGTACCGGTTTAATTAATTTATTGAGATGAAACACGTATGCAATTTATAGTAATAATAAAACGTACTGGTAACAGGAACACATAAATATCATAAAGATATAGGGGACATTAAACAAGATTGTAGACCATTATAAAGAGCCGTGCAACGAATTCCTTTATCCACACAATCACGAGAAAAAAAGTCGGTATTAAATGTGCCTTTTTTTACTTGGTGTATTACAGCATACGTTTGCCGAGTTATTTTAACGACCGGTACTTTGCCTTACCTATTTCCGTTCGGGTTAAATTGAAAGGAGGCGTGTCAATCCGTTACCGGTCACCAGATGGAGGAAAGGTCTACAAGTCTCTCGATCCTCGGTCATCAGTACTAACGAGCCCAGGAAACAAACGATCTCTGCCTTATCTGTAACAAAATAAAACAAAACACGTTAATATGGATTGCAACGGGTGTGCATTTAACACAAACTAAAAAAATAAACGCATTTTTTACGCAAATGCTATTTTTTATTTTTGAAAGGTATTTTGTATACGTAATTGATCAGTTGAAACGAAGGTATTTTCATGAAGAAATATATCGTGGGCATACAAGAGAAATTGACTAAGTGACAAAATCAATAATGTTCAGGGGAGCCATTTTATTATTTTTCTAGAGTTCAATTGCTTCTCAAAGATCAGATTTTTCAAGTAGGTGGTTGGTAATTTTACATTGTATGTACGGTACTTTTAAATTTAATGAAAAGTATAAACGTATTGAAAAAACATTATTACTTATATTTTTTAAAAAAAGAAAAACTTAGTCAATTTTACCTGTAAAATTTGACATGAAATTTTGCAGATAATCATTTTTGTTTCGTTCATTGGGGGAGGTAGTATTTTATTTTATAACTATAAATTATGTTTTTGGGATTTTTTATTTTAATAATCCATTTTTTTATATTTATGAAGGTTAAATAAACACACAATTACAAAATAAATTAAAAAGAACAAATAATTAAGAAGTGTTACGTTAATAATCTAAAGAATAAATTTTATTTATGAATTTTTCATAAAAAAAACCGTATCTGTCAAATACAAAACGTAAACTAACTTACTAACTACTAACTCTAACTCTTTACTGGTGACATCACCTACAAGTAAAATTGACTAACTGTTACTTGGTCAATTCTTCGAATCTTAAATTTACTAATAAAAATGACTGTGTGTGTTGGTCAGTTTTACTTGTCAAAAATCTGTAAGCATCTATCAAATGGTCACATATTTTACAATTTTTTTTTTTTGGAATGTCGGATCGACTTTTTTACCAGTCAAGTATTATGCTAAGACGATGTCAAAAAGTCAATAATCTTTATTTCGTAATTTTTTCGTATGGTCACTTTTACTTGTATAGCCACGATATAAATCTAGAAAAACAGTAAGTCAAAAATTAAGACCTTAAAGGGTTGCAATCAAATCATTAACCGTTAAAGTGACAGACAAATTAATGGTTTTTGGAATGCTTTAGGGAAAGAAAAATTCTGTCAATAGGTAATTTTGTTGGAGGGCAAAAATGGAATGGTCTCTATTCATTTTGGGCATTATGTTTACCCTGGATTCATAAACATTCGTCTCACAGGCCGAGAAAAACACGTAAACGTTTATAGTGAAGAGATAGAAAGTTCAACATTGAAGTACGTTTATATGTATTTTGCTCATTTATATTTAATCAAATCAATTATAATGCTAAAAAATCCAAAATCATTCATATAACGTGTTCATTTGAGGGGCCAATGTTTATGAATACCGTAATTCTTAAGCACGTTTAGGAATTAAGGGTTAAATTGGCGGTATAATATGTTCTAGATTAATGTGCAAATGTTGATGTCACACTGAATCATGTGCGAGATTTATTGCTTGTAGCACTTAAAGGGCTAAGGAGACATGCAATAAGAGGTATTTTGAAAAGCGCATAAGTTGAGACATTAAGTAAAATATCAGGGCTTTAAAAATGTAATAAATGCTGAAGTTTTGTTTTATCATAATGACGAAAGCTAAACAGTGCGTAAATTGATCACTAAAACCAGCCAATTCATAAGCAGTGTTAATGTTAATCCCCCGACTTTATTTTTTTCTGAAAAATAATTATACCAATACATATCTATAAAAAATGCACCGAAGTGATTTAGCAGCATCAAGTTTGAAAAATCGCTACAGTTTGATTCCGATATTCGAGAAAATTCGAGAAAAAGAAACCACCGCATGTTCCAAGGTTTGAACCTGGAGTATTTTGATTACTGTCAGAGGCGGTTCCTTAGTACGTGCATAAGTGCAGTGCACTGCCAAGTAAAAATATGTGTAAATAAATAAGTAATTTTATTGATAGTAAAAATATGTTATAGGTAGGTACAAAGAAACAGCAATACGTTGCAATATTATACTCGTAAACATCATAATATTTAATACTAGCGCCAAAAGATCTAGCGAGATCGACTCTAGCGGGCGATTTTCTAATCTTGTCTACGCATGCGCAATCGTCCCCGTGCACATTCTGTTTTCCACAATTTTTTACCCAAAATTTGTATGAAATATCCCATGTCTCCTAAAATCGTCATTTGAGCGAGATAGACAACGCTTCATTCCGGTGAATCGTGCGTTAGAGGGAGAAGATAATATACATACTACGGGCATTGCCAACGCATGCGCAAATTTGAAGTTCGTTTGTAATGTCACTTTAAGCATGCGTAATGACATGATATTAGTACGAATTTAGTTGATTTAGTTACCTATAACGTGCGTATAATGTTAGGCGAATTTAGCGTTCCTGGTTTGGATGCGCGGGCTGTCATACTATTGCTCGTTTATCATGTCAGACCTGTCATATTGTTATAATATTATTGAACCTAATATACAAGTTGACAAAATGTAAAGAAATGCACTGCCAATGCTTTCGGTCAGGAGCCGCCAGTGATTACTGGTCAAGTGTTTTGTCTACTGGCGTGAACGAAAAAGGTAGATAAATAATCGAAAACAATAACAATAACTTGGACTCTTAACGAAAAATGTTGGTATCTCTTTACCATATTTTAGAGAATAGCGCATTGTTACTTTTTTTACATCTACTTTAAAATATACGTTTTTGCATAACGGTCTCCGAACAATGCAATGCAACATCCCTTTCAATAAACGCACCAAAAATAGATCTTCAAGTAAACAATAAACTCGGTATTTTCCTTGTCGTGAATCATTGAAGGTGACACGGCAAAATTAAAGCCGTTACTTTAGTACTTAAAATAATTCGAATACGTATGCGGTGTATTTTTTGTTCATAATGGAAATTCGTTTTACAAATTAACTTGTTAAATGATTTAAAATAAATGTCACTTATTACGAAGCAGGTAGGATTGATAAGCAGAAATTACAAGGTACCTGCGAGATTTTCACAAATAAATTTATTGCTTATAGGAAAAAATTAAGATAATAAAATACCGAATACAATATGTACATTTTGATATATTTTTGGGTTTAATTTTAACACTTAATGGTTTATATAATTAGGTCCCATATTATAATTATTTCATGTTTCTTATAATTTCCACTTCCCTGAGATTAATTGTATCGGCAAAAATGTTTTATAAATATTTAAGGTTATGGATCTTTGAGTCAGGTACAAAAATCACTTTCGAAATTTCCTTTGTGGCATGTGATTTTTTCGCGTTTGTTCTCGTACAGTTTTATTATTTCTTAGTAGTTCAGTTTTTGTTTCGTTACACATGTACATACAATTGGGCACTCGTGTGGCATTTTAGCGAGATTTTAGTTATTCTTATTAATATCACTAGTGTATCAAGTCGATCCTTTACAGAACAGATAATCACGACATGTGTAGTATATTTGAACACATGGCCTGCCTGAGTTCATGCATAAGGCGAACAAACAAAAGAAAGGAACCACAGACACAGTTACTTATACAAGTATACACAGCACAATGACGAGGCCAACAAATGGAATACAGAAAATACGCGGTTGTGTTTGTACGTTCACAAAAAGACGGCAGTAATGAGAGGGCACGCCGAATGTCGCGGGTTATAATTTGACTCAGTCTGGTCTATATATTATACATACGAGTGTATTTGCAAAACAAATTAATCCTAATGCAGTACCAAAAGACATTTTGACAGTCGTGTTCCTAAGCTAGTAAACCCCTAAAATATACATTTTGGCTAAATCATGTTATGAAAATATTAAAACATTCATGTTGCGATAAAGAATTGGTAATACCTACAGACACATACATTGTTCGTTCATCAATTTTCGAGTTTTGCTAATATATTTGGTACAAGACAGATTTTTTATACAGGTTTTTATACATCATCGTTTAATCTGACCCAAGTCACACAATTGGAGTGTGAAATACGGGCTGTTACTGTGTCATTGACTAGAAATGTTAGCAGTTTCAAACATTAGGTGAAATCTCACAGACGATTTTCAAGAATTAATTTTTAAATAAATCTAACAAATAAATCAATTTTTGAAGAAATTTGTTAGGATTTTAGATGATTGGAGTTTCTGAAATCAAACATTACAATTTTTAAGAAATTGTTTTAAAGCATTGTTTGGTACTGAATTTTAAAGCATTGTTTGGTAATGCAAATAAAATAAAAGAGGACAAATAATATAGCAGCGATAGAAAACATTCCATTCCAAAAAAACATGTTTTTTCTAGATTAATTAAGATTTCGAAAAATGCAAATTTTTATTACACTATTTATAATTAATTAAAATACAGAAATATATTCTGATATAAGATAAATGAATGGATCTCTTAATGATGCAGTTGGTTTATCCTTGTATTATTTTGTATTGCAGGAGTACTGTTTGTGAACCACAAAACCTGACATAAGAATGGCGTCCCTTAGAAACCATTACTTATTAAAAAATACATTTCCGTTATAAAGTTAACTGATTTCGAAAGTTATTCACTGATACGACTTAAAAAATTGAAAAAAATGTATTTATAAAATAATAGTAGTGTAAAAATGTCGTAAATAAAATGAAATTACCTTCAAAATTCCATACAGGTATTTCTCTTTGCGTGCATCATTAAAGTTTATTTTCCTGAAGGAAATTAATTTAAATAAGAAGGGTTGTGTAAAACGTGCTTAATCATACTGTGAAGCAGATAGCTATCGAATCACTCTTCAAATCACCTCGCTATCAAGGTTTGATAAACAGGGAAGATACTTAATATTTGCATAATGATCAATTTGATGAGTGCTCGGGGGCAAATTTCCTAAAATTAATGCCCCTTTCTTTACATAGCTAGAAGCAAGGAAATTAAAGGAATTATAATATAGAGAAAATATATTTCGTACTGGTTGAAAGGGAATGAAAAAGTTTTGAAAATTATTGAGCTCTGAAGCCACAAATCTTTTTAGCGAAAATGTTGAAAACAAAATATTGTCAATAGTTAATAGGGCCGTAAAATTAAGTTAAAAAACATAGAGAAAAAAAACGCAATTCGCAAATGGCGTGGTGACTTTTGAGATCACCTACTTTTAAAGCTCATACAATATTGTATTGAACTTGGATGTAATTGCTTATTCAACAATAGATGGAAAGTAATTTAAAAACTAGCAAATAAGGAACTTCAGCACTACGGGAAATTGGATACAATAAACGTTTTCTTGAGCGCGGTAAAAATGGAACATTAAATTGTGTGGCAAAGTTTCCTGAAAATATACGAAAAAAATATTTCAAAATATTTTGATAAAAACGGACTACTTCGAACGACGTCACTGGTACATATGAATCAACCAATGATGAGAGAGTTATGGAAGATTTCCGGTTTGCTTGCTGTGAATGGACCAATGCCAGAACTGATCGAGAATAAGCGGAAGAGAATCTCTAACGTAACATGCGGAGTTATTTTAGAAATACGAAACTTTAAAAAATCGAAGCGCTGATAATACGATATATAAAAATTGAAGAAAAAAAAATGGCTTAGTTTAGCATCATCATTCCCTTTCCGCACCTAATGGTGCATAGGGCACTGTATTGGTACACCAATCACAGCGTATCTTGATCATTTTTGTTACATGAAGGTAAGATGATCAGTCTTAGGCTTCAGGTACCAGTCAAGGGCCTACGAAATATTCTAGTGTAAAAACACCCTTTTAAAAAAATATATTTAATATTAACCATGTCGGGAATCGAACCCGAGACCTCTTGCATGGCAGGCTAACGCGCTGACCATTACACCACGGGACCGACCGGCTTAGTTTAATAGTATATTAACAAATATTTATTTTTTAAACTACTTAATTTACTTATTCTCAATATTCTCGTACTCACAAAACTAACCACTGCGGAGGCTAGTTTTGAGATGACTGAAAATTTCAGATTTTCTTGAAAACCAAAAAGTTTTAAAAGTATCGTATAAACAATAGTTGTTTGTAAAAATAAGAAACATTATGCCGCGAAATTATCATTGTAAATCAATAAAAAAACTTGCGCTTTCAAAGGTTATTTAGTCTTGTTTTACAGCTTACATCTCTAATCGGCTTCATAGCACCCTGTTTAAATTATGACGGGTTTTCGAAATAAGAACATCAATAATTTAATAACAGGAATTCAAATTTTAAAAATTAACATGACGCTTTGATATCAACGTGTCAAATCTTATATTGCGTCTAATAAAAATATCGGGTCGTGTATAATCGATCATGTCATCGGTTTGTTCTCATTTACATATCTGATTGCAATAATAAAATCTGACATTACCGTGTACGTAAATGCTTAATGTATAGAAAATAAATGCGATGCTTGGAATATTATGAGGATTTTCACAGGAATTCTTATTGAGTAGTTTTTACACAATTTATTACAATTTTTAAAACTTATAATTATTTACTTAATAATGTTCTGATCAGAAAAAATAGGTAAAATCCAGCTGAAAAACGTTTTCCGATCGAATTGCTTAACTGCCCGAATACAAAAAAGAAAAAACCATTTTAAATCCCCTGGTATAGCCCCCTACAAACTACAAATGCATTCTTGATAAGAACCTCATTTGTTTGTTTCTTGCGTCTTAGGTTATTATGTTAGGTTTTATAATTGTAATTATTAATTATATTAGTAAAATTAAAACACTTAGTTTTAACCACTTATAATTTTTAGTTATATTTCGACCAGTTTCGAGGTTACTTTTTCATCATCAGGACTTAAATTAACTTAGAATTACTCGTATAACCTCTTTTAAAAATATTCTCGTTATGATTCATAGTATCTTCTATCTTTCTTCTGGTCCTTTCTTACATGATTTTATAATTTAAATAGAGACGCGAGTAATTCAAAGTTATTATTATTTTTATTTGACACTTTATATACATATACAATAAATATACATATAAGGGCGGGCATATTGCCTTAAGGCAATTTCTTCCTACCTACCCAAACCGTTCAGTTTGAGAAAATTATAAATACATGGACATATTGAATCTTACAATTTTATACAAAAATTAAAAAGTTAGTTTAAGTCCTGATGATGAAGATGTATCCTCGAAACCCGTCGACGTAAATTAACGTGGTTTATAGAAACAATAGTGTAAAATGTTTTTGCTTGTCATTGATCACTAAGCCTCTAAGCTACAGCGGGTTTCTTTATCAAGGTATAATTTAGGATTCTAAATTACACCTTGATAAAGAGGCACGTAGAAGCTCAGAAACCGGTTGGTAATTAAATAAATAATATGTGGTTTAAAACTAATTGTATTTATTTAAATTTCAATTAAAAATTTGTTATAGTGTCTCTAAATGATTTGTGCTTGGGAATATATATGTAATACATTTTGTATTTGATTGAAAACAATGAAAAAAGGAAAAGTATTATCCAAAAACGGAAAAATAAATCAGATTCCCGAACAAATTGATTTCAATATAACTTATTTTCAAGAAGGATTTAAATAGCTGGAAAGTTTTAAATATATGTATGGTTTTTGAACGGTGTCGAATCACCACAACCCTTTTGTAAATATTTTTAAATGTTGTGAAACATTTTTTGACTCTATGATTTGTATCAGTGAGCAGATTTTAAACAAGATATTTTGCGTGTGTAATCGTTCACACACAAATGAACAACCTCTCAAAATAACCGTAAGAAATACGAGTAAATTGCTTTTATGTAGCTTGCATAATATTATATATATGTAATTCGAAGTCTGTCGGTTATATTACGGTGTTCCTTTTAGCTGTCGGACCGCAAGATGCAAAACTAATGAAGAAATGCATCTGTATGTTCTGTGTACTATTTTCGTTCAACTGCAACGCCTGAATTGCATTGAAAATGCACCATTAATCACTGTAGGAAAGATGAAGAGAATCGATTCGTTGTACGCCCGAATGCGTTTTACTAGAGATTAATTCCAACATCATTATACTATGCATGCGTGCGTTTCTTATGTTAAAGTATACGAGTACCTTAAAAATAATAAGGTACATTACTTATATTTTATTTATCAAGTGAGAATATTTGAAGACCACACGGAAAGAAGGTGCTAATTCATATTTAAGTCATTTTGAAAAATTTAGACCTTTGCATTTTGCTTTTGAAAAACATGTTTTATTGCTAATTTTTAAACTATTATTTATTGATAATATAGTAAACATTACAGTTAGTAATTGTAAAAAAGGACATTTACATTTATTTATAAAAACGTAAGTTTTTTCACATTTTTAAGGAAACAACAGGCCTTTCATCAAAACTACAAACAATCCTTTGATTGCTAACCACCAAAGTGACTGTTGTGCCAGAGTAAAATATGTTAACTATAGAGATATCATTCTATTTAAGGGCAAGAACGTGTTATTAATGAAAGTAGCTGATTTGTTTTTTTTTTTAAATAAGTGAGTAAACATGTTCAGTACTACGATTTTAGCACGTTCTTCTCACTTTCATCTTATGAATTAGGAATTTGAATTTTTCTGAACTTGTCATTGGAAAGAGCATACGACAATTAGTTTAGACGGAATATAAACTTATTTTTGTCTAAATGTTAGTTAATAACTTCTCGCCTTGGAGTATTCAATAAATTAACAACCGAACATTATTTAGAATAAATAATAAAGTTTTAAAACAGCACTACAAAAACGATCATTAATAACCTACTGTGTTTACCGTTAGTAGTAGTAAGTAGCTAATACCCGTATGCAGAGACAAACCTTAAGGTGAGGAAAGTACATTCTATTGTCTTCACTTTTGGGTTATTCTCTGCATTTGAAATTAGAATGTACTTTCCTCACCTTAAGTTTTGTCTCTGCATACGGGTATTAATCTATTTATGCATCCATATTTTGTATTTACATTTTACACCTGGACTTATCATAATTATTACCCTATTTGCGTCGAGTGGGACATAGGACATCGCATTTGTGGTATTGCAGCGTATCTTGATATTTTTTATTACACGAAATTCAAGATGATCAGTCTTACGCTTCAGGTGGCAGACAATTTAAAACCAACCTATTATGGTTGCGAACTCCCCAATCACTATCTACACTACGAGGCGGACATGCCTCCATCCGATTTTTTTCAGGATTTTTTACCTGAGTGAAAAACAACCGTACCCGGTTCCATTCCAGTCTAAACTGAATTCTTCACCACCCTGGACGGACCTGAATTATTGTATTTTAATTTTGCGATATTTTCTTTCTTAAATATTGGATAAAATTATTTAAAATATCAAAAGCATTATTATCATGATCGTCATTTCCTTATACGCTATTACTAATTATGCATATGACATATGACACTGAGTTTGTTCACCTAATGCAGTGTATTTAATGATTTGTTAAAGGTAAAGGTCGTACAGTGCATGTTTTTATACCTACAAGAGCCATAAATCATTGATATATAAAACAATAAAAAAACCATAAAAAATCTTCGTTATTTTTATACAACAGTCATTTGAGTTTCCTTTCTCACAGTAATCAAAGGTAAAATAAATTAAATAATAAAAACGTATGGCCAATTGATTCGAAGGCCAAAAACGATTATAAACTTTCTAATATCCCCTTTTCCATTGTTCTAAACAAACTCGGTAGTTCCGTCTAATCATATCCTTTCCGGTAAACTTTTCTAACATCCCTTTACGGTGAGCGCTTTTGTATGGATGCATCGTTGAAAAAACAAACACAAAAAGGTACGCACACATCGGATATTTTTTGTCCTCTAAATGCGGCGGGGTACGTTTCGAAGGCAAATTTATTTAACCCGTATAAATTACGATTATGGTACCTACACTACCTACATGAATGCTGGCTTTGTGTTAGGCAAGGGTTATTGCCGTCTTGGGCAAAAAATGCCCGATACTTTAATTTGGACTCGGCCCATAGATGGCGACTCACACATGAAACAAAACAATAAAATTGTAACATACATAAATCAATCAAAATAATGCATATATTTTTTTAATAAGGCGAAATAAATCGGTGCGTGAAATTGAACCAGAACCCTGGATGATTTTGACTCGATTGCTACTTTCAGCTGAAAATCCTAAAACGGGAATCGAGTAAAGATAAGTCCTCAGAGATGCCATGTCTATTATTTCTAAAGGTCGACATTTCTTTTTTTATTCATACAAAAAAGCATATTACAAAAAAATAATAACGTTTTCCTAAATCTATTTACTTTATTAATTTCAACAGTTCACAAAATTATTATGTCAATTTGTGCTTATGAAAAATATTAAAATGCAATTCTAACCAACCAAAAAACATAATTTTCAAGTACCTAACGCCATACTTATACAATCGTATCAAACGGGTAATAATTGTATTTAGTATTATAAGTTTAAAGTAATAAAGTAGTGAATATACATAAACTAATATAAGCGTACAAACAACAGCGTAAATATTATAAATTAGGACAATAAGTGTAAACAATATTTAGTGTTAGAATAAGTATTGTTTGTAAATACTGTGTTTTAAATTACATCATATATTAGAATGATTATTATTATGGAATAAAAAAAATATATGTATACATTGTTATTTGTTTTGAAACTCTTCATTTTTAAGAACAAATTCAACGTGCTGTATAATGTTTAAAAATATCAGATATTTCAAAATACTATCTACTTCGTTCTCACACGCATTATTTTTCTTTTTGTCTGAATATATAAATATGGGAAGGAATGAAAGCGTTCATAAAAATTGAAAGGGGTAGCTTTGTTATTCAAATTTGGGACGAATACACTAGTAAAGTGCTATTTTGGTATCGTGATGAATTTGGTGCCAAGATACAGAGATATGACTGTTAAAATTGGTCCTGTCTGAACTCGATACTTGATTCTAAAAAAACACATTTTCGAAAGTATTCAACTAAAGCAAGCATGATTTTTTTTTTTAAATAGTCAAATTCAATAAATAAGATTATCAATACTCGTACGAATTCACAATTATTCGATATAAAAAAATGGTCCCAATGACATATTATTCAAATTTGGGGGTAGTTTGAAAGTGCTTTGTTTTTTTTTTATCGTTATGATGTAAAATTGCATGGCAAAAAAACATTACCATCATATTATATATTTTCCACAACATTTTTCTATCATCAGATTTTTATTATACAAAGGATTTTTCTGGATAAATTACTGTATTTTGAGGCAGACGTTTTCGTGTATTTTTATATTATAGATAATTAATAGAGCGCCATTCTGTGAAAATAACCTCAAGGTAACTGTGTAATTACTCCAGCGCGCATGGACGTTGGGGATTCTAGTTTCTCGTTTCCAATTATAGGTTTTAAAAAATACTAACTTATAGGAGCAAGATTCCGGCACGTCTTGCAGCTACAGAACGCACGGACGGTAAGAAATCCATCCTTTATTGACATTACTACAATAAATAGTTAACTGACGTACAAAAAAAACGAGAGTTTAAATGTCAAGTAATTTACTATTCACATCAATAATTCAATATGTTTTACAAAATTTCCTTAAATATGATATATTCTGCAGAAAATTCTACGCGCATAAAACTGTTTTAATAACATAAACAAAAATAATATAATTATCACTTCCATATGCGAATTTATAAATTACATTAGGTACACGATTAAAACGTGCCAACACCTATCTGTTTTACACTGAATTTTGTTGTGTGGTATAAACAGGTACGTATCCCTAATTGTATCAAGTTAATACACCTTGCAAAAATTGGTTAATTGCGTACAATCTTTTATGTGTTCTCGCTGAAACGTAAAATTAAATACAATTAAATTTCAGAATAAAATGAATAAAAAAATCCATTGTCATTCACGACTATGCAATTGACCTGGGAACAGGGAACATGGACTTTTAAAACCCAATGACTTCTAATTCATACTCTTTTTTTTTTTTTCATAGCATAGTATAAAATGTAATTATTACCTTTCGTCGTTATTCTTTCGCACCTAATGGTGCATAGGACAGTGGTTTTGTACACCAACCGCAGCGGTCTTGGCCATTTTTGTTACATTATAATGATATGATAATCAACCCTCTCCAGATGCCAGTCCAGTGTAAAAAGCACAATTTAACTGCCCAAAGACAAAATATTATAATATAAATATAGCGCAGGTATAGTTCCTTAAATGTTGATATACCATTTACAATAATTTTAATATTCTCGTAGAGATTTTTTCCCAATTCAGTTAATATATTGACACCGGTGTTAGTAATTTCTGCTATAGCTGGATAGGTGAAAGTTTTTTTATTGACACATAATGCATTTTTTATATTGATAAAACAAATAATAATTGCACAAAAAGCTTTAATAAAAATTATCTTAAGAGTCCCAATCAGAACTAGTTCCCTCGGTATATTCGCAAATCTTAATGTTACATCTGTAAAACAACTTTATTAAGCTCTGTTAATGTATGCAAACAAACATTTTTCTCTACTTATTCTTATTGCACAAATACAAGAGTTACTAGATACTTCACCCTGATGCTGCAAAAACAACTTAAAATTAATACAACTTTCGGTCAAAGAGGATTGGCCTACTACTCGGTTAATGTGTACAATCTTCTTCAATTGTTCATAAGGACAATTAGTAATTACTCTCAATATAAAATTGCTATTAAGAACTGGATAGTGCAGGTGGGTTGCGCACGGATCGATGAGTGGATCAAGCCGAATAGGTAAAAATTTGTGCACGGTTTATGAAATTTGGTCTACAGGTCTATAAAAATTGGTTATATTTTTTATGATAATTTTAGTTTACATTGCTTATGTTAATGATAATTAGGTTAACTAGATTATTTACGTTTTTATTTTCTTATTATGTTAACCTTGTTAAATAACTAATTAAAGGCATGTTTTACTGATTGTAAAATGTTTACCTCGGTAATGGACACCTTAGTGAGGGAAAACTATTCTGTATAAAAAAAGAATACAATAATTGTAAAAATATAAATACATATTTTTTTCATTAGATAATAATAATAAATATTTAACCTTAATATTTTACAACATTATGTAAACCCGCTGACCATTGCCATAGACCACGAGGTGAACTTAAATGAATTAATAATGTACTTGCATTTCTTGAAATGTATTTTTTTAGGTATATGCGGATGTCCCTTGTGTGCATGTTAAAAACCGTAAGGCAATATGGGTCCATTAGAAAATATTAAAAAGCTTATATGAATGTGAAATAAAATACGAAACTGTTTTAAAAGCTTCGAGATAATTTTAAAAATAGTAGACGTGTGTAGCTTCATGGTCACACCAAAGTAAACATAGGTGACAGTATTAAGTCAACATTTACGAAAGTGTAAAGAAAATTTACATAAAATCTTAAAGTGTAAAATATACGCCCAGGAAACTATTTGGACGGTCAAAATCAATGTTTATTCAAGAATCTTTAGGTTCTGATAATGTGGGGAAGAGGAGGGGTGGGGGTAATGTTTGCGGACATGGCAATGACCCCGTTTGGTCCAGTGTACTGAAGTACATATTATTCCTTCTACCGTATGGCCCATTTCACATGTGCAGCGCGTATCCATGCGACATCGCATAGTCAGTAGAATTGTATTTGTGTGTGTGAGAAGGGGATGGGGACTGCGGAACTATTTCATTCCTAAAGTATCGATTCGAATATTCGAATATCGATTCGAAGTTACGGGATCATGTATATATATAAATATACATACAAATTTCATTTGTATTTTCCAAATTATATACCTAACTTCTTTAAAATTTCATAACCTTGATTCATTGAAACACAGAAAAGATATCTTCAATCAGATCCTGCTTTACAAAACTGTAAATAATAAATTTGATTCCCCAGAACTAATTAATCTACTTGCATACCATGTCCCCTCTAGACGCACTAGACTGATATTTTCTATCTTCCTAACATTAATAGGGTATTATCACTCGGGAGGAATATCGGATTTAACCTACTCTACAAATAAAAGATTTTTTAAAGATTCTCCTAGTGTTTATATAAGCTCTTAAAATGAATATTTTCATTCATTATTTTCGTTTGGAAAATAAGGTCCATCGAAAACGATTCTTTCGTAAGTTGGTTATAAATTTCGTCACAGAACTTCACGAGTAATGCATTCATTTTAATGTTGGTAATGCCACAGGCCTCAGATAGAAAAATAAGGAGAGTTGTCTATGCATATTATCTTAAGCCCCCCCCTTACCCACTCCACTCTCCAGTTCCAAACGTTGACAGATGAAAGTGAAAACGGATTTCATATCGAATTAATTTGATTATTTTATGTTTTTCAACCTTTTCTAAATTAATTCAATTTATCATGACGGACGTGGCTTTGTACAAGGACAATCTGACAATTTACCGCATATTGATGTGTTTATGATGACTAATTACTTTACAAGTAACGCGAGTTTTATAAGCGCCGAAATTCGAGGTGTTAAAGCTTTCAGGTAAGAAATTAATACTATAATTTATCATATAATTATATATATAGTGTTGTATAGTATGGTTTGTTGTTAAAAATTGCTTTTATATTACTTTATAAACATTCTTTCGAATTCAGCTTTGTCGACTGAATACATAACCTCAATGTGTGAATATTGTTATTTTGGTCATCCAACAATCTGTTTTTTTTTTGTTTTGTAGAACTGTTTGGAATTTTTTAATGATTTTTAAGATTCTTTTCGGTTTTACGAAGTAAACTGACCTACTTTTGTATAAAAATTTCCCTGGAAGGGTAGCCGGAAGTCGTTTTTCTCTACTCGAGGTGAACGCGATATGGATGTCAAATAATATTTTATAATCTCTGGGTTCTTTTAAAAATACTAAAATTGATTACTTAAATTTACAGTTAGTAGTAACATGTTTGTTAAAATTTTAGATCGACAAGAGAAAACTACGGTGACAATTCGATAGGATATGTCCAAGTAAAACATACGGGCGACATTTGTACCGTAAAGGCTCGTGTAACTCCGGAACACAAAGTACGAGCCAAAGCCTATGCAGTCACATTAATATGTAATGAAGTGCAAGAAACAATTGAATCATGCCAGTGTCATGATTGTCCAGCTTCTCAAGGTATTATATTACAAAATGAAACACTCCTATATCTTGACTGTCAAACTAAGAATCGACGTATATATTTGCCAACACATATTGTACTAGTCAAGGCCAAAAAAAGGTTAATTTCCTATTTATTAACACAGGTCGCGGGTAATTCATATTATATTTAGGAAAGTCCATGAAGAGAAGAATGCACACAGATAATATTTTTCATTATTTTCTGTTGTAAAATTTATTCTCAACATTTTTTATTAATAAAAAAGAAATATTGGCGTTTTTATAATTTACCCAAATATTTAAATTTTGATGGCCATTTTCAACGAGTTGTAAATAACTCACTATTAGAAAATGGAAACCAAGTTGGAGTAGAGTGGGGCTCGAACCTTGGACCTCTGATCCGTGAGTCTGCAACACTAGCCACGGGACCACAACCCGATTCATTGGATTTGAACATGGATTTTAATAATTGTACTCGACACCAGTTTTTCAACCCAGTATCTAAATTATTATTTTTATTAACTAAAAATCATTGTAAAATTTATATTTGAAACATAAAGTTTGTGATTTTTCATGTTAAATAATGTAGTTATATTGTTTTAAGTTCGTTGTGATAATTTTGTTTATTTTTAATTTACAGGAGGATGCAAACATGCTTTAGCATTTGTGGCGTGGCTCAACAGGCGTTCTGAGGAACCCTCGAGGACGTCAACTGAGTGTTATTGGAGAAAATCCAAGATGGCTGCGATTGGAACCTCAAAAAAGTTCATTAAAGCCAAAGAAATAGGAAAGGACCCGCATCCCAATTTTGCTATCCATGCGTTAGATAACAATTTCTTTGCCGAATTTATAAATAAAACAATTCGGCTGGGAGTATTTAACAGCCAGTTAACTAAATACTACAGCCCAGCCACTGAAATTGAAAAACATTGTATTAATTACCTTGTGTATGAATTTATTAAAACAAGAGATATTTGGTCTGCAGATGATTTTATAAACTACTGCCGGTTAAATATGAATGAAAAATCATGTAAAATGGCAGCCAATGCCACCCTGCACCAAGCCGACTGTGCTTTATGGTATAGCCTACGATTTGGCAGGATAACTGCATCCAAACTCTATGAGGTTGCAAATTGCGGTACAGTAGATGGGACACTTATCGAAACTATTCTTGGTGGTAGAATAATTGAAACTGCAGCAATGAAGCGTGGTCAACTTCTCGAAGCGGAAGTTTTAGAAATTTTACAAAAGGACTTGAAAATAAAATTTAATAAATGTGGCCTCCTGCTTTCCAAGGAACTTCCCATATTTGGAGCCTCTCCGGATGCGATAGCTGATCATTTTGTAGTGGAAGTTAAATGCCCTTCAACAGAGTTATCTGCAAAACGATATTTTGTTCATGGGAAGGAACCCAATGCAAGATGTATGATGCAGATGCAACTGCAAATGCATTTGGCAAATAAAAAAAAAGCACTTTTCTGTGTGGCTGCGCATGATTTCGAATTGACAAAAAACATAACAAAATTGTATGTAGATTATAATGAAACACTCTGCAAAAGTTTTATAGATAGAGCTCAAAAGTTTTGGTGTCTAGCTATATTTAAAAAATTATTATTATAAACTTATTTATGAATAAAAACTTTTTTTATGAATACAACTTAAACATTTCTCCTTAAGTAAAATTATATTATTTTAACAAGTGACTAACATAATATGGTGTACAATGGATAACGAAAGTTTCTACTTTATTATTGTATGAAAGAACATTTTTCGTTGTAAGCATTTCCTTTTTTTTTTAAATTTGTTAAAATCAACCTTTCTTTGTTTTTTTTATTTACTGCTTCATCCATTATACAAGTAATCACATATCAACAGATTCATTTCCTTGAAATTTATACTTCTTCAATTTTAAATTTCCCACTTGTAAGTCATGATGAAAGTACATAAGACAGGCAACATTAAGGTATGAATGTAAATAAAATGTGCATATATTTAGTACGCAGGTTTTATTTTATGTGTTACATTATAGTTACAGTAAAAAATTAATCAAATAAAAAAACATTTAGCCATGAGATCATAAATCCCATATTTTTTCATAAATACAATATTGAAAATGAAAATAAAAGCACTTTGTTTATAACCGCTTAATATTTATTTTATTACTGATCAGTTTCAAAGCCACACAAGCCTCCTTATAAGGGTTTAATTTAGTAAACCTTGATAAGAAAGCTTGTGTAGCTTTGAAACCAGTTCGTAGTAAAATAAATATTAGTGGTTAGAAACAAATTATAAGAATGAATAAAAAAAATATGTTTCATTTTTGGGTGATACTGTGTGTGTTGGATTTGTTGCGACGTTTCGGCTACCATTGCAGGAGCCATCTTCAGGGTAAACTGAAGCTCAGTTTCCCTGAAACTCAGTTTACCCTAAAGATGGCTCCTGCAATGGTAGCCGAAACGTCGGAACAAATCCAACACACACGGTATCACCCTAAAAGAAACATATTGATAACAGTGACCGTAAAAACCTTCGCACCTATTTGAATAAAAACAAATGTACTGCTTCAAATGTAAAAAAATACAATTACGTATATTTATGTTTATGTATTATTTTTCAAATAGGTAATATTACGTTTACATACAATGTTTGCAGATTTATTCATTTATTAAAACTCCTTGCAAATTCACTAGTCCACACACAATTATTACAATTTCATCCATTAAAAAAATGTGATTATAATGGACACCTGCGTACATTTGTGTCATTGCGAATTCCCTGATTCTACTTATAACACGCTCAACGTGGATCCGTAATGCAGCTATTTGCTTGGCTCGCTGCACTTCCTGGGGTGTACACTGAACTCCTGCAGATACGCTGGGCGGCCGCACGAGCTGGCATTGCTTGCTTTCCAGAAGTTTGGATATGTTTTTAAATCCTCTGTCACCCATTATGTGAGTACCTGGTTGCAAATGACTAATATATCCACTATTTTCAACTATGTCAGTGTCCGTTGCACGTCCACCATATCCGCAAGACACAAAATTTATTAATCCGTCAGGAGTGCAAGATAAAAGGTATTTAAGAGTATTCGTATGTTTATACTCGGACCAAGTTAAAGCTTGATTTGTAGGATCTGACGGCTTATGAATTTGTATTTCAAAGCAATCGATAATTGATTGCACTTTCGAATATCTTGATATAAATGAAATAGGTAATTTGTACCTAATTTTCTCAGCAGATGGCCAACAAATCATTTCTTTTAAGCAAGGAGCTAGAATTTTCAGTTGTTGTGAATATCCGACCTATTGTACTTATGGACATCCCAAATTGAAGAGCAAGAATAGCATAAGACTCGCCAAGTTTAATTTTTTTTAGAGTAATCATAATAGCTAAAGCGTCACAATTTACTTTAGAAGTTATATATTCTATGAGGTGATACATATTTTTAGGTAATCCTAAACATAATTTAGGATTTTGTTTTAAAATCAAAACATTTCCCTCTCTCATGTTACATGAAGTCAAGTTAATTTGATCTTCAGAACCTAAACTAGATTTAATGGACATATCTGAAATGTTTTCTTTGTCAGACTCATTTTCTTCATCAGACACAGCAGAGACTGATGTAGAATCTTCTTTACAAAATTTAATTTTAATAATTTTTTTTATAGGTGAGCAAGCAATTGTCTTGTACTCTAGACGAGTTGAAGTCGATTTGCTTCTAACTGTAGGCATTTTTTGCAAACCAACTTGAATTCCTTTATTATGCTGGCTTAAAGGCACAGATATATTGGTACGTGGTGACACTGACATAGAATATGATGTACTCGCACAGGGTAAAGGCGCAGGTGTAACGGTGCGAGCTGGTGGGGACACAGAGAACACGCGAGGCACCTCGGTACACGGTAACGGTGACACTAATACGTGCTGTACAGAATACGATGAACTCGTACAGGGCAAAGTCTCGGGAGTAAAAGTGCGATGCGGCGGCGACATGGAGAACACTCGAGACACAGAGTAGGACGTGGAAGGTAGAGGCTCAGGAGTACTGGGGTGTGGCTGCCATTGCGTTGAATAGGTATCACGTGTGGAGGCGTCAACGGACCCTTGTGCACATCCCCCAAAGTGGCTCTTCATTTTCGCCACTAAAAATATGTGGAATCGCGTGATTCTTCAAAAATGGACGGCCTCCCATTAAAGTAAATTTAAGATAGTTTTGTATATCTTCTTTTATCTATAAAATAAATGTAATATTTTATAAAAAAATTCATTGCCCATGGATCTAAGTCATACACATAGTGTACCATGATTTGTGAGCCACGAAATTGGAAATTAATCCTCACACTGAGAAAATTAAAATGTGAAATTTGAATTTCAGGTTTTGACATTAATTTGTATATTATTAATATGCTCTGAACGCATAGTTTCTATAAAATTGTTACTGAAAGTCTAATATTTCTATTCATTGTACATATAAAACGGTATACTCAATGAATTCGTGTTTTAATACTTACATTAAAATGGTCCTCACAGAAATAAACATTGGTTTTGGCTGAATATATTTTGATGCTTTTAATCGCCCGACACCACTTCTCTGCCATTACTGGGTTCTTGGGTAGGCGAAAAAATAGTTTTTTCGGCATATCTTTTGATGTATTTCTGCATTTAGGCACAACGCATCGATAATACATCTTAAAAATGATAAATCAAAACTCGTAGCGTCTAATAATTGACAAGACGCCGCAAATGTAAACATACGACGCATAGAAAAAAGAAGCTATCTACAATACTCTATAAAATCCATAGACATTGATGAAAAAGAAATCCGATGACGTCACAAAACATTCGAAGACGTCATACTTGATGACGTCACGAACTGTTTGTTTTTGGCACCATTCAAATTACTAGAATTTAATCCTTTATATCTCCCTTATTTCTTAACAGATTTCAAAAAAAATAATACCGATCGGCGTGTGATTTTTTAGATTAATTTAAAAGCTAATAAAAAAAATCCATGATAATAGCCCATTCTGAAGATGTTTTTTAAATTAACTTAAACTTACTGTCTTTTTTTTAAAGTTGCTTTTCATCGGTTTTTTGAATCCCTTGAAATATGTAGGTACGTAAATATATTTTACCTTTAAAAAAAATGGTTTGTGCACTTGATCATGTTTTTTTATTCTTTTTTATTTTAACTCTTACTTTTTAATTACTTTAAGTAAGTTTTTTTATTAATGTAAATATTATTTCCATTTATGTAAATACTAACTAGAAACTTTTAACATAACTTTTTTACTTCGATTTTAATTATTTAATTACTTTCATTTATGTTTTTTTTCCCTTACAATATTGTACTTAAAAAATTCAAATAGTTAATTGATAAACTTAGCATGTAATATAATATGTAAACTTCACCGGTCCATTAGAGTTAACTCTAAATTTATGTACTATAAAACCACATTATTAACACATTATAGAATTTATACAATGGTTTCAATATGTCGGTACAAATATATACATTTATATATAATGTGTACAATTACATTATGAGGATAACTTTTACTGTACAATAATAATATTTATGCTAAGTACCTACTTGTTACAATGTATCAGTATTATTGTACATGTTAGGGAGGGGGACTAAATATATTGTGTGAGGGTGTGTATTTACTAAATATATTGTGTATTCATGTATGGGTGTGCATATATGTGACAATGTGTAGTGAATATAAGTTTTTATAATTGTCATGGTATTGTTTATAAAACTGGTTCGTAATATTTCCAGTTTTCTGCGAAATTCATACATTTTTTCATAAAATACTGCTGCGATAATATTTTATATGGCAGCGCGCTCCTCCCGCTGCCACGTTTTGGATACCACTGATTGAAATTACGCCACTAGCTAGCGGGGCGGTACGGCGGGCGGTCGGGAGAGGGATGAGCGAGTTCGTAAACCATATACAGCGTGTTTGTTAATTTATTTGAATTAATTTTAAAAACTAATAATATTTTACAAAATAATATAGAAAAAAAATCACACAGCTCAATCTTAATGTGTTTAAAATTGTTGGTATGTTTCCCAAATAAAATACAATAAAGTATAACACGGCACGAATTCCTTTTATCGGTTACATAGGTAGATATATTATACAATTTTACAGAATACGACGACTAAAAATAATACAAAATAGTAATTTCTATTACTCCACAGTAACTCCATGGCAAAAAAACTTTGAAAAATCACTAAATCGATTTAAAAAAAATTAAGTACAATAAAAAAAAACTCGAGACCTTAAAAAATCTAAAATACGAAATTAAAAAACTTGAAAATCAAATAATCAAGAAATAAAAACTCAAAAATCGAACAACGCCGTGTAAAAATTTATATAATATGCAAAATTAAAATAAAAAAAGTTAATTTGGACGTAGGACTAATTATGTTATGGGAACGTGTTGTTGAAGTAGAAAGGTAGAATATTGCTCCATTGGTAACCCGATTTAGAAGCGAAGACGTTTTCTCCGTCATTTTGGCTGTTTTCTTCTAAATTAACACTATCCCGGTCGAAATAATCAGATTCATCGTAATCTTCGATTACAAAGTCATCTGTTTCAGAAACATCATCTGAAGATTCTAACTCTAAATCACTGTCATCACTGGAAGACACTTCAATATCCGTATCGTTTAGAAGCTGCTCAATAACATCATCCGTCAAATTTTTTCTACTCATTTTGAGATTGGTGAAGTAAAAAAAGGTTTTATAAATTTTAAAAAATTCACTTATTATTCAAAAAACACCTTTGTATGCAAAATCCAATGCGCAATATCCAGATAGCTAAATATTAAAATTATGTTTATTTGAAATTATTAGTCATAATAATACTTTTTTCTAAACACCCTTAGCATGCAAAATCTTACTCCGGAAACAGATGAGACGTGCAAATTGACCGAAGTATCAAAGATCACTAAACTGTGGAGCAAATAGCAAATGAATTGTTATGCATGCTGTTTGCGCGGGGGGGAAAAAAAGACAAATGTGAATTATTATTAAAAGAGTTCCGCGGAAAAATATTTTAATATCTTCGATACATTTGTAACATAATGGAGTAGAGTTATGCATAAAATGAAATCAATATGATGATTAACAAAAAAGGTATTGAACAAATATGCTACCTGAGGGACCCCAGATACCCCCCTTAGGCACGGGAGGGCTAAGGGCATTATGTCCACCGATCCTGTTAAGTTTCAAAATATGATAACTTTTTTTGTCAAAAAAATTAAAAAAGTACACACCGAATGACCTTGAACGTCCCATACTTATAATAAATCTTGAAAACCACCCGATGGATCTAAACCTGGTTTTCACTGTCATGTAACGTGTCCTAAAACAAAGCTACTTGTATTTGTTGCATCTTCGAAAAATAAAAATTAGTACGTCATATTCATTTCTTACCGTAAATTACCGTAAAATACCGCGGAGATTTTACCGCCTTGCATCTCGAATTTATTGCGATACAGGTAAATATCGTTTTTGCTACCATTTATGCTTGCAATATACACATGTATGTTCATAAGGATGAATGACAATATCCGACTAAGACCCTCCATATAATCTTTCAAACTCACAGTGAAAGGGGCAGTGAACGTAATAAAGTTAAATTGAATTGAAATAATATACGAAATTAGAAATTTCAAAAGATCTACTCATTTATTGACCAAAATATTGTTTTTTTGAATGAGTAAAACCGATAGGAAGACCCAGTCTTTAAAACGGTTTCGGGTATGTGGAGGAATGTACTCCTGCTCCGGGGAATTACGCTTTCGGGAATTTTCCCGCGGTACATCATTGCTTGCACCTCAAGTACCTTATGCACCATTGGGTGCGAATAAGAGTTTGATGATAATGAACATAATGTCATTGTATTATTTTAGATGTTTGTAAATCTAATATTGTGGATCATCGTAATATATAATTTTTATTTGAGAATAAAAAATACTGTTTTGTAATCCACTGTATTTGCTTACACAACCGAATATATAATATATGTACTATGTATGTTTACTTGTTAAATAACCCTAAAGAGGGAAACATTTTGTAGCCGAAACTAGACAGTCAAATTGTACAAAAAAAAAAACTTTTTTTTTTTGTATAATTTGATTGTTTTGGTAATTTTGTTGATAGTTAATTTTCTGCTTACTAAAGTGAAGGTGTAAACAAGGACTTATACACTCGCATACGTTAATGTTTATTGTATGCAATTATTACTTTATTATGTCTATATAATGATTTAAATCATATATACATTCAAATTAACAATGCACTGGCCTATGCACCATTAGGTTCTGATAAGGGTTTGGTGATAATGTATTTCAATATAAATTTTACCGATGTATATATAAATTTACTTTAATATAAAGAAATATTCGTTTTTATAAACGATAAATCGATATTATTATCGAAACTTATTTAAACGAATAATGGCGGTACATTACTTTTTCACTAACACATTCGTAAAAAACTCTTTGCGATGTTCTTATGAATATTTTTAAACCTGTTATTATAATCGAATATTTTATATCAGTTTAAAAAAAAAGGTATTTATTTAAGAGCAATATTTTCCGAATAATAAATAATTTACATGAAAACTAAAAACTGCACTAATAAGTGCATATTATTTATTTATACCCTTTCTAATTTATATTATAAATAAGTGGGTTATATTGTTCATTTTGTTTATATTTGTATTTTAAGTTTAAGTAAAATATTATTAAAAGTGTTTGCACGTAATTGATGAAAAATAAGTAGTGCATTTTTTTATTTTAATGTTTCTGTATATTATTTTTCATTGTTTGTAAAGCAAATAAATACATTAATATCAGGCGGGATGGGATCTCTATGAAGACGACAGATATTATTTAATAATACGCTAATTAGCAGCGTGGTTTATTTACATTTCTGTGCGTTTGACTTAACGGTTCCTAATTTATCATTTCATTTGTGAATAAAAACTAGCAGATTTAAGATATATACGAATTAAAACATATAAACAAAATTTAAATAATAATACGTTGTGTATAAAAATACTTATTTAGTCATGTTTCTTACAATAAAAGGAACATTATGAAAATTCATCAAAAATATTTAATACGTTCGGTATTTTTTTACTTGTCTAAATCACTCTATAGCTAACAATATATTGAATACTTAAAAATAATACAGTTTTTTTTCTATTAAGCTAACGAAATAGTAAAAAAAATCTATGCCAACCTAGCCAAATAAAAAATATCTATCTTTGCTCTTTTGCCTAAATTTTGGGTTTCTGCCTGATCAATTTCAATATATGAAATTCAATTTTAAAAAACATGTTAGGTTTTTAACACAGAAAAATAATTTTAGTTTAGTTAAATTAATTTATCAATTTTTGAGACCAAATCTCAACTCCATAGAACCAAATTCCTGTGTATTGAAAGCAAAATACAAAACAATTGTGTTTATAAACAAAATGAACAAAAAATCTTTTGAACATAGGGAACAAGATTTTTTCTAATCAGTGTGAACTCGGATATGAAACTAGAAATAAAAATGAAGTAAGTCTGCCATTTAGTAAGAAAACAAAGACACGGAACTCGTTGGTTCACCGAGGTGGACCATCAGAAATAAGAGTTTAAGGAAAGACCATTAGAAATAAGAGAACAAAAAAAAATCATTTCATTTGAATGTTAGTTGATAAAACATGTGTGTAGCAGATAAGTTAGCTCTTAAAAAGTGATTGCATTCGAGTTGGTCTTAAAGAATTTTTTTAATTAGTGAAATGTTAATAATTATTATATATTTTAATAACAATTCGTCGTCGTCATTCCCTTTCCGTACCTAATGGTGCTTAGATTACTGCAGTGGTACACAAATCGCAGCGTATCTTGATCATTTTTTGTTACACGAAGGTAAGATGATCAGTCTTACGCTTCAGGTACCAGTCCAGGCACTATGAAATATTCTGGTGGGAAAACACCTTTTTAAATAAATATTTCTTATCAACCATGTCGGGAATCGAACCCGAGACCTCTTGCATGGGAGACAAATGCGCTTATCATTACACCACGAGGCCGACTAATAATTATATATAGGTTAATATATTAGCACATTCATGTATTGTGTTTGTACTATTTAAGGACAAAACAAAAATAAAAAAAAAACAAAAAAATATTAAAACCCATAACTTTATCAGACAAGAAAAGCACGAATATAAAAATGTAAAGTTTTGAAGTGACAGAGGCAATGTAGCATAATGTATTTCTGTATATTAAATCAGAGCTACAGACAGCTATATTATATGAAATAATTACAGTTTTGAAAAAAATGCCTCAAAAGTATCGAATATTTCAATATATATATACATTTATATTTGTTTTTATTTTATTTATGAAATATATAATACATATCTAAGATATTATACTCCCAGGAATTTAAAAAAACCTCATTTGGGACCGTAAATAAAAATGAGACATTTTTGTGACAATACATAATATCATACATAGTAAATACATTCGAAATTGTAAGAAAACAAAAAGAAACATAAAGCATAGTACTTTACACCATCTATATAAATAACATTAATAACTATCACCATCAAAAAGATTTAAGTAATATTTTTTAATTACAACACTTTTGAATTGGCTATTAGATTTTTCGTGTTTTAATATTTATTTAAAATTCGGAATGGTCAATACTTTCCAGAAACCTTTTTCCGAACTTCGTTGAGCAAAACTTAGGTACATGAAAATTCCCTGATTTACGCGTTATTATTATTATATTTATTAAATTATTTTATAGAAATACACCATTCTTTCTCAATGGTCCCCTTGATAAAACCTGTGTGAAGGAATATTTCTTTTATTAAAAAAAAGGTAATAATAATAACAAAAAATAGAAAAAATACCTAATTAAAAAACACCTTTTTCTAAACAGAAATGACCGAAAAATATTTTTTTACAATAATAATAATATTACGAGTACAATACATAAGTTTTTATGTATTTTTTTAGTTAGTGTATACAATAAAGCATTATAAGAGTAGGCATATTTATTTTATATATTTTTAATTAATATTTTTTCTTTCATTCTTCATACTTCATAAGTATTTTGAAAAAACAACGCATTATCCATAAATAAAAAGTCGATTACGGGAATAATCTAATTCGGTTATTCGAACTATTAATATTGATAATAATCGTTTGCGATTAAGCACACCCCAACAGATTTATGTCTGACAGACCGGGTCGTATTCATTTTACAACGCGTGTGAAAAGGTAACAGATTTTGTATGCGTTTGCAGGATAAGCGCGGTAAAATATCGGGTAGTATGGATTTGCGTGGTAGGTGTGAAAACGGCCTATTTCTCTTAATGCCCACGTGACCTGCACTACATTGTATGTGTTTCAGAATTAGTGACGCAAATGACTCATTGATCGGATCAATCGAATACTTTATAATCGGTTATGATAAACGCTAACTGAGCTTTAAAAAACGGCCTAATTAATGAATATATGAGCTCAATTGATATCTTTATAAAAATATCACGCGTTCAAACATTCGTAGTAAAAGAGTATCTCAAATCTTAATTTACGTGTATTATATTTGGATTGTATACAAAACAGTTTCACGATAAATATTAGGTTCCCTCCCAATGACAGATATTTATTTGTGTAAAATTGAAGTATTTATCAAAATAAAAATACGTATTCCAGTAACTTAAGTGATTAGTACTTTGTAATATTTGTATACGGAAAATGGTGCATTATTTTTTATCGAATCAAAATGAGATAGGCATTCGAATGGAATGTACGACATGCTTTACAATATTGTATGCGTTCAGTAAGTTGTGGCTGATACGTTCTCAAAACGATTTCAACATTGGTTATAAAATGAAAAAAAGTGGTTTCAGAAAACAAAGATGTCTGCATTATGGGTTGCGTACGAATCTACAGAGAGACTTTGGCTGGTGAGTCGCACTGATGATGATAACGTGGTTGAACGGGGTCAATTTCTCGAACTTTATATTTGTCATATCAGAGTTCGCAAGATTTACTCGTATTCAATGGAAAGAAATTGAAATACACAAAACCATAAAAACAATAGGTACTCGAACACAAAATGGCTAAATGACCCTATAAATTATTATTTCATTAATAAAAGTCTTTATTTAAATTTAGATACCGAACAGCAAAATATATCAATAGAGTTAAATTCATAATGTTGTCTCTGAATACGCGAGTGAATATAATATGAGTAATTACTACTAGATTTGTTTATATAAAATAGCGTTTTGTTAGTCTGATAAATACAATATATGTATTATTTAATTTATTTCTCTGTATTTTTTATCACTTGCATAAAAACTGCATACACATAATGTAAAAAGCCTATGAGCGTTTAAATAAATAAATAAAATAACGTAATAATCGAATTGCCATATTATTCGATATTCAAATCCGGTTTTCACATCACTATTTCAGGCCATTTTTATCAGAGGTTAACACGGCGAGCGTGGAGATACGTTGAAGTCGTAAATTATTTTCGAATTAAGCATGTTTGTTCTGTGTAAAACATTATCTGGCAACACTTCTCCAAATACTCTCAGCTCTCGAGTTTCATTGTAACAACTTATCTCTGTGAAAAATGGCATTCTCAGCCAAGACTAATAGGTACATGGAATTAGTGCTAGAACACAAATACTCCTTATTACCATTTATATATAAATATGTCGTTTATCAGCGACAGATCACAACTAGAAACTTTATAAACATGTGTATCAATAAGCAATACGTGTCATATTTTTTTATTAGCAATAATGTGCAGTTAGAAAGAAAAACATTTACATCTCAAATGAATTAATGAAAACAGTATTGTTATAAATAAAATTCTTAAATATTCAGCTAAAAAGGTTACTGCAAACCCACCAGGACCCCGATTACAATAGGAAGTTAACATTTACCTTCAATTTTATCTATAAAGTAAAATTAAGTTTTTTGTATGAAAAGCAGAATGTGCATACAATTTTTCTTCTCATGTTCAATTGAACGTAGTTATGCAGAAAGCAGCCAGTCCACAATTTTGGAAAAATGAGATATTGATGTTATCGGGTGCAGTAAGGTCGATTCTATGTTCTGCTAAAAACAGCCAGACCGCTTTCATACAAAAAAAACTGTATTAATCACCTTCGGAAAAAGGTGTCGATCACAAAAACGGCATTTTTAAATTTGCAGAAAACACCCGCAAAACTAGAAAAATCTTATGGTACTTTAAAAATCTTTTAAACTGGTCAAATACGTAATAAGATTCTTGTTTGTAATATTAAAAAAATCTTATGTATTCATTGTTTATCGTTTGTTAAAGTCAAAAACATTCCAACTATTGTGTAGATTTTATAATTCACCCTTTTTACAAAATGGCTATTATCTCAGTTGGACTTTTCTATGGCTGGCTGCTTTCTGTATAACTACGTTCAATTATAGGTTACCGACGAAGATACTTTAAATGTTCATGCAAATATACTCACTTTCGTACACAAATATAGGTTTTTCTTTATAGACAGTCGAAGATAACTCTGTTAACTTCCCATTGTAATCGGAGCCCAGATGATGGGGAAGTAATATCGAAACCGGTCAGTTTTATACAAGTGGCGATGTTTTTGCCACTGACAACAACATATATAAAGCAACGTCTGCAGCTTCCATATTTTTTGTCGCACTATATGTATTTTGCCAGTTTTTTTTAGTTGTTAATTCAAAACTGTTTTTATTTAATGAAGGCGCATGATATAATAAATACAACATATTACCGCGATCGCATTTCTGATATGCCACACCCAATTTTGATAAGAATTAACCCGCAGGAACTAAATGTGGTCGAGTTAGGAATTAGGAGTTAGTCATTCATTAAAGTGGTCAGGACATGAAGTCAGCGCGCGGGTAATTGCCGAGTATCATAAAACTAACATGGCTGCGCGATATACAATCAAACTGTTAAATATGAAAAGAAAAAATAGGAATAAAATGCTCAATTAAATATCCGAAAACAAGCCTAATCTCAAATATCGTTGTATTAATAAAGCAATAATGCTATGTTTACAAGGCTCTGAAACTCCGTTCGTCATGCCGCTGACGTATTATCTCACGACAAATCTCGCATTTTTCGTTATTACCGGCCGTAATTTGAAAATACTATTGCTGTGTACGAATTTAATCGCATTTTTAATGAGAAAATGACCGAAAACCCTTAAGCAGGAGAGAAAATTATATAAAGACTCTCGCAATTTCACAATTATTGTGCGCCAGTCAAATTACGACGTAAAATAAAGTATGTCAAAAAGTACATTTTAGCTACATATAATATGTTTGATTCGAATGCAAAAATGTGGTTGTAGAGAATACAGCGCAGTATTGATTTTATAAAAATATTCGGCAAAGTAGAACTAGGTACTTTAAAATACAATAATAACAAATGGTAATGTTTATTATAGTAGGCATTTCGTAAGGGTAAATTCTTGGTAGGCAAAGGGAGTTTTATGAATATTATTTATGTATCAAAACAGAGAACTGCCACCTTCGGACGTTAACGTACTCAGGTATTTATCGTACGCTCTCACGAAAGGAACTACTAAAAAGTGTTTCTTGGAAATCAAAGGGAGGTGCACCTTTATAAGGAATATTCCAAAATACAACTTTTCTATCAACTAAAGGTCATTCCAATCAAAATAAATACTACACCGGCATATTAAGGTAAGCGTCAGACCGAATAAGCTGTCGACTTTATTGTGAAAATGCACGGTATCGTATCATTGTATGCTCGCCTCGCTTGTGTAAATAAATATCCAAAATTTAATCTAAATACACATAAAACTAATATTTACGACAGTAAGACGTTAAATATGTAAAAATTACCGAATGTTCTTATCGTTTGTTTATTAATTCCTCTTTTAGGGTTTCGTAATCTATACGCTAATGTAAGATTAATATGTTCCAAAACTCAGCGTGAAAATAAAAAATTTACATTTACACGTTTTGCGTTTCAACCGAAGTTAAAATATTCGTTATTCGAACTTCTTCGGTAAGTACCTACATCCAATTTGGTGGTAGGTTTTGAATCTAGAAACCAGTTATAGATCGTTGATAGTTTTTTGAACCCCGCTACCAAAACTGGAAACCGAGATAGGGTACGCCCCCTGAGTTTTGGATGCAATCAACTCGATCTTTAATTTTAACGAAAAAAACGGGGTACCTACGTAACTGTGGTTTGTATTCTCGGGTAAAGAATCGTTCACCTCACCGAGGAAAGAAATTATCCCATGGATATCCTATTTGAAATAATAAATTAACACTTACAAACCAGTTTCCTATTGACTTGCAGTGTACACGAAAACTTTCAAAAGAAATAAATTGTGATTTACCGAAAATATATTGCTTCACAGTGGAAGAGAAATGCCCACGAGTGACTGAGGAGTCACATATGAATCCATTATAATATCGGCTTTTCACGGCTTTGTGTCGTTATTATTTATATTCACGACTTACGGAGACTTCTGGCAGACATTACTTTATAAGTTCGGTTTCGTGGTTGAGCCAACATCGGACGAATGGAGCTTAAACTGCCTAAAGTGATTTCGTAATAGGTCCCATAAATGAACACGCACTAAACATCGACATTCCTGAGCCCTCGAATTCTTTGGCATTTTGGTCACAACCGCGTCACAACTCTCAAACATACCCGTGGCCATTTTAGGCCGTTGACATCCGCGGGTTTATTTTCTCTCGACATTTTTATTGTTTCTGGGTCCATATATATCTACGACGGTAACTTAATGGACGAATTGACTGCCCTCGTCTTGTGGACGGTTCAACGAACGGTATAAAAGACACCCTCATGTTTATTAGGATAGGTATTAAAATTTGATAGAACTCTGGCTTTGGAATCAGTTCAGATTTAGCTCGGCGATATTTTAAGTTTTTGAGCAGTTGGTCTTATCTTATTTTAGCGATGAAGTGGAAATATACACGTCGCATACTTTCTTATCTAAATTGAAACGTTTAATTCAAATAACTAAATAGGTATAAGACATTCTTTATCATCAAAATACTTTATCTTATCACATTCTCGTGAGGTACGTGAAAGATCAAATCACGCACATTATATATACGGAAATGAAATGTTGAAAAGGCTCGGAAGCAAATTCCCGAACTGTTCATATTAAATAAAACGCTTACGAAACAAACTTCAAAATTGATTCAACAAAAAGCAATTTCCGACAATAAGGCTTAACAATTGACAGCACGGAGCCGTCAATCGGTCGTCCATTGATGGGATTGACCGCGGGCTCAACAAAAGCAAAAGGACAGTAGCTAGCAGATTTCGGTCAGATAAGTGTATAGAATTCACTTCACGTGCCTCAACAAATGGCCCGGGAATTAAAATATCGAAGGAAACACTTCAATGGGAAATAAAATAATTACGTTGATTAAGGAAATGGAATTTTCATTCAACGGATTGATTGAAATTTCGTTCACAGACCTATTCAGCCACCTATTCGGTCACTGAACATCGAGCCACTAGTTAAGCGCGCAGGTTAAAAATAAAATTCAATAACACTTCGGAATACTGAAATAGATATAAAGCGCCAGGTCCCTTTGTGGTTGACCGAATTGATTGGATGCGTTTAAATACACAGATCAACTAGGTATACGCAGATTTCATATTACATTTTATGTTTTATAGCGCATGAAAACCAATTCAAGATCCGAATTCATTTTGTAACCAGAAATATTTTCATTTTCAGTGTAATCAAATAAATAAAAAAAAATTACAATTTCAAAACCTCATTTTCGTTTAGAGAAAAACGGTTTTTTCTGTTCTGACCGTTTTTGGAAGAAAAGTCACTTTAGTCTTAGTAACTATGTACCTATGTAGGTACTTGATGTTCGACAGTTTATTTTATCAGATATATCCGAACATTTTATGGGCCGATGGCGATGCGACAGGCATTAAGGATTACTAGACTTTCAAAAATAACCCGGAATCAAACTGTCCCAAACTCCCTGTCGATCGTTGGCCGATGATAAAAATCAACGCATTATACATTTTTTATACCGAAAAAGCACCGACCGCCGGAAAAGCTTTCGATACCTCAATCATAAGACGCCATAGTGGTTGGTAAACTATAATTTATGTAAAGTGAGGCGACACCGCGGGTCGGATCAACCGATACTCGTATTAAAAAGGCGATTGGCTTGTAATTTGGTCTTTATATCGGATGACGGCATAAGGAGGTGTGCCGCTTTATTTTGTAATATCTCCTACACCTGCATTCCAAATGTTCAAACAAATTCATAAATTCGATAGAAGAAGATGACGCCAAAACAAAAATGAAAAACAACGACGGCAAAATTAGCAATTTGAACAAAATTTATATAAATAATGTCCGCGCTTATATTTGCTCATTCTGATCATTTGAGTATTCCACGTTTTTTATCGACGCTTGTTTTTTGCACGCAGGGCTGAGAAGGTTTGGAAGTCCCGGGTCCACAGATAAGATATTATGATAAGTCAAGAATATGTAACAAATAAAGGATTCGAGAAGATTAAAAATGTTAACATTAATGGAGTTATGAAGGTAATAGAATGATAGCGAGGGGGAATCAAGAGATGTGGAAGTAATTTCCTCGAACACGGGTGACGTGTGTTTAGCATTTTAAAAACTAACACAAGTTACTTGACAAATTATTCATGATCGTGAGTTGATTAAACTTGAAACTAATGTATTTTGATATCAGTTTATTTATATCGTAAATTTTACATTCGAATAGTGTTTTTCGAATATAAAATACACATTTTACCAATATGCAGATTTCTTTAATGGCATCGAATTTTAAAGCTAGCAATAAAAAATGGACATTGTGGTTTTGACCGCAAAATCCTTATCGATTTAACGAATATAAATGTTTGTTTTTATTGACGGAATGTTGCTGAAACCGAAAACCGTTACATTATTTAACGTATATATTATACGTAATATTTAAATACGTTTCCCAGATTCTTAAAACTCTCGTTTATCTATTACTGCAGACAAATCTTATTTGGCTTCGAAGGGTTAAACGGTTTGGCTTGATTTATGTTCGTTCGTTTCCCATCGTCCTTCCTCATAAATATGCATTTAACCGTAAAGGTACCAGTTGCTCTCGCACGGGATGCAAAAATGATAATATATTCCGAAACCCCGAAACTTGGAATCTGCGAGCTTCCGGAAGCAAAAAAGAATATTATATTATTAAATATTTTACTGGCTAATGTATTCATCCCTTTGTTAGTAAGTGAGAAATAACAAAGCCTTCAGTGTTCCCTTTACAAAGCACAAAACCCTTTCACTTGCATGGAAGGTGCATTTGTGGGTACAAGATCCCCGGGATTGCGTCAACCCTTTTGTCGCGTCTTTTTAGCCGCAAAACATGGGATACAAAAAATAGGGTCTGTATTTTGTAACGGAGGTAATGGGATATTTTTCACTACCGCTGCATGATTTAAAAATATCATATCCGAATTTAATTTTAATCTTGCGTGAACTATCTAAATTTACTAAGGTTATTTTAAATTCGAACCGTCGGATAGGGTATTTCTATTATCGTTTCTACATATTTACCGTAATCATATTTGTGAATATCTGTTATTGGTTTCATTTTATGTTTTTCCTTTATACTAAATTTAAATAATCATAATTTACTATAGTACAAAGGAAAAAATATATGTAATATATATTACTGTTGATATCCTTAATAAAAATTAATTTAATAAGCCGTTCGTCTATTCAATATTTAGTTTTAAGTTTAATATTACACTGTGAAAACACGGTTTATAACCAAAAAACAAAAACATATTTTTCATATGATGCTGAAATAATTTAATAATAACATTGTGACATATCTGTAAGTTTTGAAGCTACAAAAACAATTACTTAATTAATATTATCAGCATAAATAAAATCTCAATAAAAAACGTAATATAATGAATTTCTAAGCCCGCAGCAACAAAACGTGACCCAAAATTTCGAAAATTGTGACTAGGAATATCTCATTAGCATGCATTTTTCGGTACAAAGATTTAGTATGTGTACGATAGTGTAACATTAAAATGTTTTGTTTTGCTATTTTCACTACTTATTTTTTAAATTTACGGTCTATCCTACGACATTTAAGTGAAGAAACATTATAATTACATTATTTAGTATTATACACAAGAAAATAGTGATATACAATATATTTAGTCAACATGGACATAATACGAGAATATCAGACAATTACAATATACATCTTTCTAAAACAAGACAAGGACAATCGAGACTAATGAACCAGGGACTGAATTATACAATAAACTACCAGACAAAACTAAACAAAAGACTCAGACAATCATTGTAAAAAATATTATTTTGAACAGAGTATGAATGAAAAATGTTTATATTATTTTTGTAAAATGAATGTAATAATCCGTAAGGGTTTATAAATATTTTTTTATATAAAAAAAAAAACATATACTGGGGCACAAAAGCGAAAGTTGCCCGTAGAAGATTTAATAGTTGGCAAATTTTGACTTCTAGTGACAATACATTTTTTTTTTATAAACTGCTCGATATTTAGAAAAAATAGTTCATCTCACTTAAGTTTCGTATTCAACGTGATCGTATTTTTAGTTTCGCCGCCTGCCTTCGTTTCGTGTATATTTTTCAAAACGTTTTAATGCATGTCGTATTGGGCCGTTTATCGTAAACTTATCTCGAGATTATTTACTCCAGATTCGAATAAAAACGTAACGACCGTCAAAAAGCGCACTAAAATATACAACACCGACGTTTCGTCTGTCAGTCAGTCAAAATTGAAGATTAAATATTTAAATACGTACATAAAACAGCTTACACGCGGAGCTTCGAACCCTTTACCGTGTGAAAGGAGCAAATGTGTTTACTGACGACTACCTGTTCCAGCTCTTGTTTGCATGCCCTAAATATTAAAATTTTACGACGGTAAACTTTCTATTTTTTTACGACTGCACATGTCGTCTTATTGATCGCTTTTATAATATCGGATGATATATTATTATGGCCATTGTATGGTTAAAGTAAGGGTTCTATTTGAAATAGATCTTAACCTTAAAGTATCTGTTTTTTTAGTTCTATACATGATAATGGGATGTTTTGATGTATTACGATTATTATGAATACTTTAATAAGATCGGTATATTTTATTATATCGAAGTACATGCGTATTGACACACCTTTATAAAAATATTATTTAAATTAAATCAAACTTGTTATACAGATAACAAAGCTATCCGCATCGTGCTTGCCTACCATGCAAGGATGAAAGAGGTCTCTGGTTCGATTCCTGACATGGTCGACATAAAATATTAATTTAAAAATAAGTTTTTCCGCTAGAATATTTCATTATTTTTAAACTGGGGCCCGAAACGTCATACTGTATGTAACCTTGATGTAACAAAAACTATTAAGATAAAGTGCATTTGGTGTACCAATACAGTGCTCTATGTACCATTAGTGTGTAAAGGTGTAAAGGAAACGATAAATGATAAAGTTATTTGCGCAAAAATAATGTAGCAAATAAAAGATATAAAAACTTATCAACGCATCATCATTTTAAAACCTTTATCCGCACCGTATGGTGCATAGGGCACTTCATTGGTAAAAGAAATGCAATCAGTCTTGCGTTACAGGTGACAATCCAGGGACAATGAACTTTTAATATCTATAATTCTCCCAAAGCAATTTTGTAAAATTATTATATTATCAATAATAATAATGTGTATTTGCTAGAAGAAAAAGATTTTCAAAAATATTTTATTTCAGCACATCATTACAAAAAGCACACAAAAATCAGTTTTATATTATAATAAATCTTTAAGTATCGTTTTGAAAACACGGCATTTTAAAATTTAATTAAAGGTGTGATTTTTATTTTAAATTCTTAGCGGGCACCAAATGAATTTTTCTTGTACGAAAACAATATAATATTTAAATCAGCTATACTTGAAAAAATACGCCACGTCCATGACATAATACCTGCACACGGCTCGAGAGTAAAAAATAATTGAGGAATTCAAGATAAAACAAAAAAGGTCTAACCTACTCACGATATACAAAAAATATACCCTTGGGCAAAGGGTTAGAGCAGGTAACTTTATCGACCCCAAAACCGAATGCCTTTCTCTATCTCTCCGTTTCTTTATTTTCACAAAAATGAGTGGTGTATTTTTTAATGTGGGGATCGTCAAGGAATACATAAAATATTATAATATATTATCATGACATTTAGTATTATAATCATTTATTTTTCTTAAATATAAAAATTGTTACCCAAATTTCATAAACCCTCTCAAATAGTCTTTGAGAGGATTCGTCACATCAGATATTAATCTTGGCCATGGTTTGAATACGGAAAGTAATGAGGACTCTTCGAATCTTCGACAGGCCAGTAAAATAAATTCAGCACTCCAGGGGCTCGAACCCGGTCTAAGAGTTCGTGAAGCAAACAACTTACGACTTGCGCCATGAGCGGTTCTCGAGAGGATGCCAAAATTGACGAATAAATTCGACAGCAGGTTTATCCAAGACGCAAACCATGTTAAATTCTAGTTAGGCACATAATGAATTTAATATATAGATTTTTTTGGAAACTGATTTTAAAAATATTAATCATAATAGGTACGTGTAAATGGAATCGAAACGCGTTTTAATTAATTATATTTTTATGGTTTTTATTATTTCGAGCTTATAAAATATTCCGCTAGGTGACACTAAAAACGACTTACCAGCATGCGGCATTTGAATTCAACTGAACTGAGTCGGAACTTTTGTATTCCAAACAATTTCTGAAACAAAGAAGATATGACAAATTAATATGCGTTGGTATATTTAAATTATAAAAAAGTAATTTATTTAAAGTTTAGAGTTAATCCCGGTACATTATAATTCAGCTCATCAAGAAATCAACTTTTCACATTGCTGACGGGATGAAATCGCATGAGTATAAATAAATAATAAAAAATTCAGAAGCTAACCAAATTCGGCGATCCTTCTAGCAATTATAATGCAAATGTTTTGAATAAAAAGGTTAAATTTGCATAAATCGGGAGCGCTGCGGAGTGCGGTGGTCGCAGTGTCGAGTTGAAAAATGCGAATGCGATTTTGTGCCTTATTTACTAATGGAGAGTATAGCGAGCCATTAAATAATTTATATTGTAATTCGGCATGCCAATTACAAGCTATGTTAACTTTAATTATGATTTATATTTACATAATTTACGAATTTAAAAACAGAAGCAACGCCGTTTTCTGGTAGAAAAACATCGAGAGAACCGGACAATGAAAATTTTCTGAAATTATTGATTTAAAACCCAAGTTTTGTAAAGTCGTTTCTGTTGAAATTCTGCAGTAGATAAGTTTAGTCATCTATTTGATAATCATGATAACATATACGATGAAACAGTAAATGCCGAAATAATTTATCTTATGGAACATTAATTGAAAACAAAGTTATGGATTTAAAATTCTAAATGCGCATTAAAAAAAATAAAGTGAGAATGTTCCAGATATTTTTTAAATTTTAACGTTTTTTTAAATACAAATAAAACAATTTCTAAAAACATACAAAATAAATAAATAAAAGCGCTTTCAAAATAATTTTAACTTAGATCGTCCAAGAAACAGTTCAGGTAGATGTCCATAAGAGAATCGGGATATTCCATTGTGACCAACTTTGAGTTGTAACTTTGCCATCAGAATTCATACAAGAGTAAATTCTTTATCAAAAACAAGATGAAGAACCATTTTACTGTTTTCAAGAAAAAAAAGCAGTCAAAAAATGTTCTGTGTAATTATTACTTGAATAAATGAGGCTGGTGGGACACTGGAAAATATCATATTCTATCTTTGTGTATTCGAAGACGAATTTATGCTACTATTTTATGCTACTAATTTATGATACTACTCAATATTGATGAAAGACTTTTTGTGTTGTAAAACGTGTAATATCGAACAATTATGTTTCAATAAAATCTAATAATAGTTGTTTGAAGAAAACAACAAAAAAAAACTATATTGTGACTGGTGAGATTTCTTAAAAGTGAATGTGTGTGAAGTAATAAACTTTAATAGTGTCCATAGGCTAAAAAGTCATTATTTATTACTCAGAAAAATAAAAAATATATAAGTCGAAATTCAATATTTACTCATTTTGCTAACTTAAAAAATGGATATTTTTTTCAAACCAACAACGGTAATAATTTGAAATATAAATAATATTAAATATGTTAAATGTATTATGCTAATCTTTTTTGTAGCAATTTAATTGAGAGGAAACATGTTTTAAATGTTTGCAACTCAATTACAGCCATTGTACGTAGGTCGGTAAGTCCATCCACATAAGTGGAAATGATACGTTCTTGGCCGAGGAACGCTGAAATTATAATTATTATAATTGAATCATTATGCATCATGTTTTAATAGCCATTCGGATGCATACAGAAATACAGATAAGGGAAGGAGATACTTTATCCAGTCAAGCGAAACGATATGCCATACAAATGACAGGGTGATCAGTAAATGGACGGCTGTAATGTTATACCTTCTGAAGAATTGCCACTTGATAACAATACTTCGTCTCATAAAAAAAACTGTTGCTGTAACTAGTCCGCGGATGTTTTAGGACACACTGTACAAAAAATGGCGGACATATAAGGTTTTAGACGGGTTAAATTAACTCTTAAAAGACGGCTTAAAAAAATCACTCTGGAGACAGTGCTGTAACATCTAAAAGATGACGCGTTTGTTAATATCGTATTTGAGAACAAAAATTTAACACATTATATTATATCGATAGTTGCATACAGAAATAACTAGAAATGACAAACAAATTACAACAGGGATGGAGATTACCTTAAATAAGGGAATATGGAAGTCTAGGCATTTACAGGGCTTATGATCTATCATTGGCTGGTTTATGTGGCCACTTTACACACTGTGTAACATTCAGCATTTTCCCAATGTTTGAACATCCATATTTCTTCATTTTTTCCATTTGTTGATTTTAGTGAAATTAAAGAGCTGAAACCTTAATTGTTGTGAAGAGATGCATCTGACTGAATAATTTCACAAACTTCTTCTCAGACCAGTTGGTTTTATTACAAAATTTGAGTTTGTCCAAATGTTTGTAGACAAAAGACAGGTCATAAGCCCTGTTAATGCCTAGACTTCCATATTCTCTTTTCTAAGGTATTCTCCATCCCTGTTGTAATTTGTTAATCTTAATGACTCCCGAGGAGGTGAAATCCAGTCTTTTGTCTACAAACATTTGGACACTTACTCTCATACAAATACACATAAACACACCCTTTTGTTCTAACACAATTTAATAATATGTATGATTCTTATTTAGAAACTTTGCTGGTCTGTCTTTAAACTGTATTTTTTTAATGCTACAATACCATTGTCGACTGTTTGTTTCTTTAAAATAAATAAATAAACAAACTCAAATATTGTAGAGAAGACGAGTTTTGTGTAATGGCTGACCAAAGTTTTGACAGATCTAAATTGATTTGTAAAAAATAATTATTTATGTCACATTAAGTGAAGTATACATGTACACATACTGTATTTATGTGAATACACAATGGTTACTTGTTTTAGGATTAAAGTTGTTATGCAAATTATCACAACGTTTTAATTGATTATGGAGCTCAGAGATTGTTAAATTTATTTATTTCTATTTAAAAACATATGTTTTACATACCTAGTAACAAATTTAGGCTCTCATTGGAAAATAACTAAAATATCATTTTATACCTTAGAATTATTCCCCTACTTATTGTATTATATTCTGTTGCCTTTATAAATTACATAAAATAAAGAGAAAACCAATAGTTTGTAAGAGTTATACCGTTGCAGAATTGAAAAGAGGTGTTTTAAAAATATAATAAATAGTATAACTCAAAACATCAAATTATAAAGTTATCCTTCTATGGAACTGAGCTATCGCATATATACTGTTTAATAATTTATTTTCTATTATATTATTTTTTAACTAGTATTCTGTGTAGACTCGTGTGACATCACAAGGGTTAAAAAAATGTGTTTATTCACCAGCTATTACGTGAGACTAGGATTGTCTATACTAGCCATATTTAATTTACGATCGAGATACGCTGTAATTTGAGGCAAATTTTTGTGCCCCTTCCATTATTAGGTACGAAAACAGTTTCAAAAAAGTAAATCAACATAACTGATAGAAATGAACGCAAGGAATTAAAAAATAATTGTTACATGCCCGGTCCGTGGGTAGTTTTGCGAACTCCGCATCGGGAGATGCGAGGTTCAAACCCCGCTCTACCTCAACTTGTTTACCTTTTTCTTTTAGTCGCGAATAAACATGTAATTAGTAATCAGCCCCAAAATTAAAATATTAAAAAACTTTTTTGTTAAATTACTATACGAGAAAATTAAGATACATATTTGTATAGTATTATATACATCAAATTTGTATAGTATTAATATATTTTTTGCAAATATTTCATTTTTGATGGAAAAAATATTGCGATCTTTTTTTTAAACCAATAATAAATAACGATATTTTATTTTTATTTATTAGCACCACAACAGGGTCGAAAGCCCAATTACAGTGGTGAATTACATCACAGAACACCCAGGCTTGAGAAAAATCACAATTTTATTTTTTGTGTTTTTACCAGGAATCGAACCCGGAACCTTTCGTGTGTGAGTCGAGCGTCTTGACCACTACACCACGGAGGCCGCCAAATAAGTATATCTGCATTTATATAATTTACCTGTCTATGTAATTACTAAAATATATTTTGAAATAGCGATATGGCAATTGTTAAAAAACATAAACAAAAGATTTGTTTTATTTCAAGCGTTCCTTTTTGAAAATGATATTCATTATAAGTACTGGTTTTTTACTATTTCTGCTCATCCAAGGACCTAATTGGGCTGCGATAGAATATCAGGTGTTTTTAATGTATTTTTTTGCAAAGTATTTTTTTACAAACATATACTTTAAAAAGGCGAGTACTTCGACTTCGCTTATAAACATAAACTGAACGTGTAATTCATATATGCAGCAATATAGGTATATGCGTATAATGATTAGTATTGAATACTCCAGACCAAACGTTCTCGTGTATAATTTCGAGTTGGTGAAAGGAAATTCAAATTTGATGATGTGTACAATCCAACCGTATATTTTGTGAGTAGTACGTACGAATATTATTATTCTACATGTATGTAAATAAATATAGGAACACAGCACAATACCTACAGAAAACCTAACAAGATGCAAAATACATTTGGCAATAATGTTTACTTAACAAAAACTTTTGCAACGAACGCGCTGTACGATTTACGACGTGATAATTATCTCGAGTGGGTTTCGACTTTAACGCCACATACGAAAAAAGTCTCATAATGATGAACATTATGATTTGACACATGGTTTCGTAAGCCCCGATAACAAAAAAGCGGTTCAAGAAGTGAACGATGAACTCATGTCGAAGCCATCACAGTGATCGAACTGGCTCTCGAATTTTTTATCGACTAAATAAGCGACCGAACTGCGTGGGAATCGGTAGATATATCAGAAAAACGATATGTAAAACGACTTTTGCGCGGTGAGCTAAAACTTTGATACGGAAAACATTATTAGTAATTTATATTGGGAATATTCTGACTTCATTGCAGAATATGAGTGTCTCCAACACGACGGAGTGTGACCCTCCGATGGAAGGAGGGCAGCCGTATTATTACTTGCCTCATCATGCTGTTTGAATCGAGTTCAATTACTAAAAAATCGGATGATATTCGACGGGTCATTCGACTATTAATTATAACGGGCATTGACAACTGCATTGATACTGAGTATATTCGGGGACTAAAAATGTTACAGCAATATAATCACCGCTTAAATTAATACTGTTAAGCTAGGGTTTCCTAGGACAGCGGTGCCCGTATCTTAACGGCCGTAGTGAACGGTGATGCGGTAGGCAGCCGTCGTAGCGGTGAATAGAGAGTGGTTTTATTTTTTAACGGTGTTATCAACACCATTTTTATAGGAAACCACTCTCTAGTGACCGTTGCGACGGCTGTCAACCGCATCACTGTTCACTACGGCCGTTAAAATACGGACACCGCTGTCCTAGGAAACCCTAGCTTTACCGGTAAAGTCTTTAAAAGCTTTAAAAGAATCACAATTATTTTATTGAAAATACAAACAAAATAACAAAGTAGTTCAGTGATTTTAGAGGCCTCCGTGGTGTAGTGGTCAAGACGCTTGACTCACTCACGGAAGGTTCGGGTTCGATTCCCGGTGAGAACACAAAAACTCAATGCGATTTTTCTCAAGCCGGGTGGTTTGTGATGTAATTCACCACTGTAATTAGGCCTCCTGGCCTGTTGTGGTGCAAAAACAAAAAACGTTTAAAAATAACAGCAATGCTTTGAGTATGTCCAAATGTTTGAAGGGATAAAACTCACCCATACGATAAAGGTTTCAGCTCATTTACTTCACAAAAGTCAACAGATGGAAGAGTTGAGAAAATGTGGCTATGGCTACACAGGCAGGCAGGATGGTGAATGTTACATAGTGTGTAAAGTGCCCACCTAAACCAGCCAACGACAGGTCATATGCCCTGTAAATGCTTAGACTTCCGTATCCCCTTCTCAAAGATGTATTCCCTCTCCGTTACGACAAATTTAGATAACAATAACAGAATTATCGTGTACTGATAGGAGATAGGAATACTCTGCAATAGTATGCAATAAAACAAGGTGATAAATAGTATACTATGTTGGTATTATATAAATCGGAGGCCGCTAAGCTATATATACTAGTGAATAGAGGCTAGTTTTTAGGTAAAATGAATGTTTTTCTTCTACAACTGCCATAAAATCCTCGTATGGCTGTGATGTTACACGAGTCTACATTTTTTAAAATAATGGTGTCGTATTTAGATATATCAGACCAAAATTATATGATGGTTTTTACAATTTTTTTAAAAATAGGTTGTTGAAGAATGTTTCATATTTGTTTTTAAATACCTGTATTTCAACACAATTAGCACATTTTTTTAAGAGTTAAAGTTTTCCGGAAGCCGTTAATGCACTTTTACCGTGATAGCCATTTTGAACTGGGGATATTTTGTGTATTTTACGATTTTAATATCATGGGCTCTAATCACGGTAACTAACTGGGCGGTTAACGGCGTAATCCGATCAAAAATCCCGTACGTGCGTGTCAGAGCCGAGTATTTCTCAATGTTCACAGCATTGAATGTATTCAGAATGCACAGTAACTTGCATCGCACGCAACATCAACTACATACCGAACTTTTCCGAACACCGAAGAAAAGTCGGTGCGAATCCGTGCAGAAGTCGGCATTTTGTTCAAAGTTACGGTTCGTGCGCACCGCAGTATTAAATAAGCATAAGATGAAAAGCATACCTTCCACACCAAGCCTGCGCTTACATAATCGTCGGTTTCAGTAAAATTTTCCAGGCACATTCTAAAAACGGTTTAAAATAAAGTTCTCTGCTAAAAAGCGGGTTTGCTCTTGAAACATTTTTTTTACCAAGCGGCTCGTAATACGGTTTAAAATAAAGTTCTCTGCTAAAAAGCGGGTTTGCTCTTGTAACATTTTTTTACCAAGCGGCTCGTAATACGGATACTTTCTTTCAAAACGAACGCTTTTCAAATGGATTAACGTAAATTAGAACAAAATAATGCGAAATTTTATGCAGCACATTAATTAAAGCCAATTATGGAAGTTTGGTCAATTTATAACATTCATTAGGTACTGAAATTAAAATTTTATACGTAATTGTCGGGATGAAACTGAGAAAGTCAAAACAGTGTACAGTCACTAAACTCTTGGTTGGGAATGCTGTGCCATCTATTCTGCTCTCTTAGAGACATTCTGGATATTGGCACTCTCAGAAGTGCGTCCTTTGCTCTGTTTCAGTCCACTACAACCCATGCAATAGTTGGCTGGGGGGGTTGTGCGGCGTCTATCTTAAAGCCTCTCATAATTTTACAGAAATTATTATTGAGAATAATATTCCGGTGTCCTCTAACGAACCCGTCAGAACAGTTGTTCCAATACATGAAGGTGCTGGATATGAGACAACTGTACCTAAAAGAAGCACTTACACACTTCTGGTCGAACAATAAGGAGAGATATCAGCAAAATGTTTGTACGAGGTTTTTTCAGAGCACAAATTATGTCATACCCAAAACCCGTACGACTTTTGCTTAGAGACATCTGTTTATCGCACCGAAAGTGTTCAATATCCTCAAGGACAAAAACTATTTTCAAGAGAAGAGTTAAGGATTGGATTTCACCGGGGGATATGTAATTTGTAGTAAATAAATAAATGGACATGAATTTAATGAATACGTGATATGTGCACTTAAGCGTTGGTCGTATATAAATTGTACTCGTTAACGAACCAATTAGTGTTTTTTTTCGCGCTACGCAAACTGTCGATGATGACCAGGTATAGCGAAGAGCTGGGGCATTCTCGGAAACGTAGTTAGCCGTAATTCCTCGGACCGTAGACACGCGACGGCAACGGTGTTGCAATGGTTTCCACGTATTTCGTCATCTGCTTATTTTTATACTGGTTAGTCCAGTGCCATCAATCGCTTCATCTTGCGGTTTCCCCGCTGAAGAAAAGGATTGCCCAAAACGGGAAACAACCGAAATAAATACGTTTAAATTGCATTTGTACAATGTACGATCACGATTTAGCTCTTAAGAAGAGGAACAATCATTCAATTCATACGGATAAAAAACTCACTCCTTTAAGCCGAGAAAAACTGATATTAGAACTAAGTAGATAATATTATGGCCTACAGCTCTACGAGTCATTCCGTAGCTAACAAATTATGCTTACGCTACAAAAAATAGGTACGGAGTGGGTGTAAGTTAAGTTACAGCGTGGCAACAATACCTGGCACGAAACTGTTTTATATTCTCTTAATCGAAATGTTCTCGGCGAGATATAATATTTGTATTTAACCTTCGACGGTATCGGAACAAAGGACGTCGATTAATCGTCTCCAGCCATCGAAATCCCGATCAATCATGAACTATGCCGATACTATAAACTTCAGCTAGTGATAAAGCTTAACGCGTATTGAGTTAGTTTATAGGTTTGGTAATAATATTAATCCGATAAGTAATCTAAACCTTGAATGCTGATTTGTTAGCGTCTCCTCACGACCGGTCACAAGGTCGGAGATCCATTCTGCAAGAATAACAATTAAATCGCTTTCTAATCAAGGTGGAATGCAGGAATATGTACACTGTGCGAAAGTGGATATGGCGAAGCATGAGAATTAGGCAGAATACATGTGATTTGTGTAGGAGAATGTACTCGTATAAGGTATGATGCAATGTGGACCTATTTGCTCTATACGTGACTTGAAAACCTTACTACATCGAACGATTTCATCACCGCTTCATTATAACAAGATATTCTATAGTCACATACTTACCGACTCATCTTTTCATACCTAGATACCGATTTAAAAAAATCATTGAAATAAACGATAAAAAATACGGAATTTCGCCTTGTGTTAAACAACCGTTTATAATCCACCAGGTTCAAACTCAAATAAAACATGACTAGTTTAAAAATAATCGTAGCGGTCGCGTCGGTATTAGCAATGTGGTGAAAACAAAGTGCAATTGAAAGTGTAAGAAAGAGATGCTCTAATATTGAATCAAGAAGAAAAATGAACAAAAAGTACCTCTACAGAGTGGTCGTGATTCTGTTGTATGTAGCGCAACGTTATTCGTGATTTTGATAACCCAACTATGATATCGTTTGTTCCGATAGCTCGCAAAGGTAGTATTATTCTCTTATACAACGCGGACATTCAGACTCGTGTTTCATTGTTCTCCAAATACCGTTTGAATATGTCGTAAACCCTTAGGTTTGGCGAAGCTATTGGATGTATTTTCCATTCTTCAGAACACGCTCGAGCACTTACTAAATACTCCTTTGTTCCTCAAAACGACGAGCGGTTCCAGAAAATAAAACGTTTCCAGAATCTTATCGAAGTTATATCGGTCTCCGGTTGGAATCGTATAAGAAAAGAGTCAAACAAAACTGAGAACTCATTCGATATAATGAACGGGATAATTAAGAATATGTTTCGATAGTCTCGGATGTACACGATGATGAAGAAAAGGTTTCGTTAGATATTGGATGTGTCTAACGTCTCACGTCCCGAACAGGAAGCCATGGTGGGTATGAAGTATGAATGGAGTGGCGCCACGGGAAATGAGTTGACAAGAGCGTGATTGATTTCAATATCATTAATCATTTAAATACTGTTTATTCTCGGAATTAAAGAGGCGGATGCGATTCCCCGCACCGCCTCGGCAATGGCTAAAAAGACGTCACGACCAGTCATACTAACCTACTCGGCTAAATTTCATTTAATTGATTGAACCAAAATCATTAAAGTCGAACAAGAGCTCACGGGCGCGAGCTAAACCCGCCAGTAAGGAAAAATAAGAACTTATGACTCACGTAAATATTTTTTAAGCTAAGATTCTGAAGGCGCGACATTGAAGTTGATTAGGATGTCTCATGCGAGACACCGTTCAGT